>NC_091988.1:199631794-199931794 GCF_044704955.1 Pristiophorus japonicus
TTTTTCGATGTGTCGGTGATTTCCGTGCAGTGTAGTGGGAATCCCCGAGTGCAAGCTGTCTAAGCAGCCAATCGCATTGCACAATCCTGAGATACAGCGCCTTTCACAGCCACCGGATGTCTCGAAGCGCTTTGCAGCCAATGAAGTACTTTTGGAGTGTAGTCACTGTGTTGTAATGAGAAGCAAGAAATAAGAACCTGCTTTTATTCTGACTTTTTAACAAATGTTAGAGAGCAAAACAAAGATTGGGGCTCTCACTCGGGGATACGGTAGAGCCTGAAATAAATAATCAACAAACTTTTCAAAACAATATATAAAACAAATTTAATTTCTTAAAACTCTAATTTTTATCAGTGACATTTGACACTCTACAAAATTAAAATTAGTTTTACAGGGCCGTAACCTTTGTTTAGCGGTCAATACGCTGTTAATTCCCCAGTTACACCTTTCTTCAACAAGGCCGAACATTTAATGGGGTATTTAACAGCGACATTACCGCGAAAAAGCCCAAGTTTTCATCAGTTTCAATGATTTCACTGATTGCCGGCTGTTGTGGTGGGGAGGTGGGGGCACAGGTGGTGATTGGGGGGTGGGGGGGGCACAGGTGGTGATTGGGGGGTGGGGGGCACAGGTGGTGATTGGGGGGTGGGGGGCACAGGTGGTGATTGGGGGGTGGGGGGGCACAGGTGGTGATTGGGGGGTGGGGGGGCACAGGTGGTGATTGGGGGGGTGGGGGGGGCACAGGTGGTGATTGGGGGGTGGGGGGGGCACAGGTGGTGATTGGGGGGTGGGGGGGGCACAGGTGGTGGGTGGGGGGGTACAGGTGGGGGGGCACAGGTGGTGATTGGGGGGTGGGGGGGGCACCGCTGCCAGTGTTGGAGCAGTGAATGACTGACCAACTTCAGGATTTCCCCGTTTAGATCTGCATGTGCTACATCCTGAAGTTGCGGTCAACTCCAACGGGGTAATAACGACAGTGTTTGTTTTTCTGTTCTTTCCCACGGTAAAAACCGGGCCATGATTTAATTTACCTGGATTGGAACCACAAATGATGCATCAGGCTTTTCAAAAGCCCTTATTTTCTGCTTTTGCCCAGTCGAATACTTTCACCTCTTACACGTTCTCACTGACACATTGAGGTTGAATACTGAATACAGCTTTTCATTATCCGCATAATTCTTTTTATTCTCTTTCCTCCCCCCGCCCAAATCCCTATTTCTACTGAGATTTTTATTTTCTAAACCTTGAATATTGCTGGGAAATAAAGACTAAACTACTGGAGCTCTAACTCTAATACTCTAATTTCTGGTATTTTGGCCTCCAGTCCGACTAGTTTCTCAGGATCAGTTTTACTTTGAATGTGTGGAGTGTGTTTGGAAGGGGAAGGTGCTCACTTGTTTCTCCTGTTGTCTAGCTGCGTTGCAGGCTCTGAAGCGCAAGAAGAGGTACGAGAAGCAGCTGGCACAGATCGATGGCACGCTGTCCACCATTGAATTCCAGAGAGAGGCGCTGGAGAACGCAAACACCAACACTGAAGTACTCAAGAACATGGGCTTCGCTGCCAAGGCCATGAAAGCTGCTCACGAGAACATGTAAGAGCATCAACACCTGTCTTGTCTTAACCTGTATTATAGCCGCAGGGACCCAGGATCGAATCAAATATGTAGAACCCGCTCCTTGTCCCAGCCCCCACCCCATCAGGAGGGGGGGGGGAAATGCAACAATTGATTTGTAGAACACCTAACTTGCCCCACCAAAATCTCCTTGGCTCAGTGGGCAGCAGTCTCTCACCTCCGAGTCAGAAGGTTGTGGGTTCAAGTCCCACTCCAGAGACTTGAGCACAAAAATCTAGGCTGACACTCCCAGTGAAGTGCTGAGGGAGTGCTGCGCTGTCGGAGGTGCCGTGATTCGGATGAGACCTTAAACCGAGGCTCCGCCTGCCCCCTCCAGTGGATGTAAAAGATCACATGGCCACTATTTTGAAGAGGAGCAGGTGGAGTTATCCCCGGTGTCCTGGTAAGCCAATATTTATCCCTCAATCAACGTCTCTGAAACAGATTATATGCTCGTTATCACATTGCTGTTTGTGGGAGCTTGCTGTGCGCAAATTGTATTCTCCTTGTACGTGGTACTGTTGCTGCTTCTATTTGAGCAGCTTGCCGCCTTGCGTTGCAGCACTGCTGCACATCCGGCTCATCTGGTCCTTCCAGAGTGAGAGCCGTTTGCTATGTCAGGAGGAACAGTAATGGAATTAACTTTCCCTCCTTATTGAGCTGCAGTGCCATTGGCGAATCACATCGGTGGGTCTTGTCACTGGGAAACCGGTTCCTCGAGTGCTGCTGTTTGTATAAATATTTACTGTTTTGTTGCCCATCACGAACCTCCGCGTGTATTTTTCCCTTATATTTTTCTACCCCGAAGCGCTGATTCGCACTGGGCTACCATTTACACCCACCAATAATGGATGCCCTTCCCTAGGCAGGGAGTGTCGGCGGGCCATTTTACCGTGGGGCGTGTTGCAGCCAAGCCAGATGCCCAATGGCACCTGAACACGCGGTTTGGCGGCAAGTGTCACCGGGCGGCGAAATGCGCAGAGATCCCTTCCCCGCCCAGGGATCCGGAGACCAATTACAGCGCTCGGTGTGCCTGCCCTCCGCCCAAATCACCAGGCGCAAACTGGAACCATCTAATCCGATTGCACAGTCCAGGGTGGTGCTAATCCAGTTACTCACTGGGCTATAGAGGGGCAGCCTTGGCACAAGGCAGGGGAGCAATTCGGCCAGAATCACCAATCCTCTCACTGTCCTATGAGTCCTGCTGAAATGCCTGTATGCAGGCGCAAGGCAGATGCACACGAGGGAGAAGGGACTAGAAGGGTATGTTGATGGGGTTATAGATGGAGAAAGGTGGAAAGAGGCTCGAATGGAGCATAAACACTGGCACAGACTTGCTGGGCCGAATGGCCTGTTTCTGTGCTGGAAATACTATTCACTATACCCATGTACAGTTTCCAGCCATCAGGAGTGATGGCCTGAGCTGATTTTCCCCCTTTGCCCAGCCCAGGATTGCTGAGAGTAATTGCAGTGCCCCTTGGACCACCATCAGCTAAATCAGCACCCACCGACTTGCAGATCAGCCAAGGTTGAACACTCCCACAACTTGAAAATCCGCTTTTAAACAACTCATTTTTCCCACCTTTTCCCCCTCCACAACCCCGCATACCTCTTTAACTTGTGTCTCAGTTGTATGGTTGGTTGCTAATAAACACGGTGATCATGAGGTGATGCCTGCTGGACTCAAAACAGAATAATTGAATGACACAGCACAGAAGGAGGCCATTCGGCCCATCGTGCCTGTGCCGGCTCTTTGAAAGAGCGATCCCATTAGTCCCACTCCCCCCTGCACTTCCCCCTTAGTCCTGAAAATGTTTCCCCTTCGCGTATTTATCCAGTCGTTTTTGAATGTTACTATAAAATCTGCTTCCAGCACCCTTTCAGGCAGTGCATTCCTGATCACTGTAACTCGCTGCTGAAACAAATGTCTAGTGAACTGGCAGAACCAGTATTCCTAAGGTTACCCAGGCTAGAAAAAAAAAAAGATACTTGGATTGTGCTGTTGAGATGATGCAGTGGGATCACGATGTGTTGTTTTTTGTTTTTAAGGGACATTGATAAAGTCGATGATCTGATGCAAGACATCACTGAGCAGCAGGAATTGGCACAGGAAATCTCTGACGCAATTTCCAAGCCAGTTGGGTTTGGTGAAGATTTCGATGAGGTAAGTGTTGCTTCAAGCACTAAAGTGACTGAGAACCTGATGTGGTGTCAAAGGGGCTACTGATTGCGTGTACCCATTCGGACACAGTCAGGAGATTAGTTTGAACTTGCGGACTATCAGTTTTATGTGCTTTGAAAGGGGGCTGTTGTGAAGGGGCCGATAAGTTTTGCGTGAGGAACGGTGGCTGCCGTTGTCTGGAATGAGCTGAATGAATCGGATCATGGCCCAGATTTTGCTGCAGTAAAACATCTCGTGATGTTTCCCCGTTAACATAAGAAATAGGAGCAGGGGTAGGCCACGTGGCCCCTCGAGCCTGCTCCGCCATTCAATAAGATCATGGCTGATCAGCGACCTCAACTCCACTTTTCCAGCTGATCCCCATATCCCTTGATTCCCTTCCCAATGTATGATTGTGAGGGACATATGCACACGATAGTTGCATGTCTCGCACTGTACCCGAGACCTGGGTGGGGAGTGGGAGGCGATTCCTTTTTATGCTGATGGTAAAATGAAGAGGAGGATTTGCTCTCCCCCCTAGCACCCAACCTCAGTGAAGAGTACAATGTAGAAAGCTAAGCAGCTTCTGAGCTTGGCACGATGCTCCTTCTGTAAACGTTTGGTTTTGGGTGTCTTTAGCTTTGTGACAAGGGATTAAACTGCCTCTTGTGCCTCTCTGCAGGATGAGCTCATGGCTGAGTTGGAAGAGCTGGAACAAGAAGAGCTCGACAAAAACCTACTGGAAATTGGAGGAGCTGAGAATGTGCCGCTTCCCAACGTCCCTTCTACCTCCCTTCCAGCCAGGCCAGGTAGGAGGTACTC
This sequence comes from Pristiophorus japonicus, assembly GCF_044704955.1. NCBI lineage: Eukaryota > Metazoa > Chordata > Chondrichthyes > Pristiophoridae > Pristiophorus > Pristiophorus japonicus. The sequence goes on from NC_091988.1 coordinate 199,636,391, forward strand.
CAGGATAAACCACATCCTTTGTGACCAGATTAGTTCCGACGGGAAAAAAAATGCAAAATTCAATTTTCTAAGAAAAATGAACAGCCTGTGTTTCTTTGCCCCACTGCTATCAATGTCATCACTTCCTCCTTCACTACAAAGGGTGAGGGGGGGGGGGCGTTCAGAAGGGGCTGGTCCTCACTAATTTCCATTTCATATTGTGGATGACTGAGTGCTCTTCATTTTATAAACAAAGTGAGTATTGATACCACTGGGCCAGGAAATGAGTTGGAGGCAGAGTGAGACATATAGCAGGAATTACAGCAAACGGTCTACGGAGTCTCTACGAACTACCGCAAACGGAGCTCATGACCGAAACTACAGCAAAGTCTCCCGATAATAGCAGGATTATTTTTCCAGTCACACAATACAAATGATGTGCGTAAAATAAATCCCAGTCTCTTCCAGCAGTGCGGTCTCCAGGGGTGATTGGCAAGGGATTTACCCAATCATCATCATTCTGGCCAGGACTTGTGGTGTCACTAAATGCAGCCTTTTATAAAAATCCAGTTGGCAATGGGTTCACTCCTTTTATTCCGCAAGATCTATGTCTCGTCAAAATCTTTCTGCCCCCTTTGCACAACCCGGACACTAATTTTCACAGCTCTTGTGATCTCTAAGGGGCAGGTAGTACATTTGCCTGTATTGAAGTCAGTAAATGTACTACAGTGAACCCTCATAACTAATCATTTCAATGCAGAATGGTAAAATCTAGTTTTTCCACATATCAACTTGTGGCATGTCAACTTAATAACTGGCCTGAGGGGCTGTTTCTGTGCATTACGGCGAATAAACTGTGTGTACTGGATGTCCGATTATCCAACCATGATACTCACTAGACTCTGCTGTGCAATAGAAGATTGAATCTTACTGCACAGAAGGAGGCTATTCGGCCCATCGTGCCTATGCCAGCTCTTTGAAAGAGCTTTTCGATTCATCTCACTTTCCCCGTAGCCCTTCAGTTTTCTCCTTCAAATATTTATCCAACTTCCTTTTGAAAGTTACGATTGAATCTGCTCCCACTGCCCTTTCAGGCAGCGCGTTCCAGATCTAAGTAGCTGCATTTATTTATTTATTTAAATTTTCTTCATCTCTCCTCCTGGATCTTTTGCCAATGGCCTTAAATCTGTGTCCTCTGGTTACCGATCCTCCTGCCAGTGCGCACATTTGTGTCGTTTTCCCCCCTCTGTCTGCTTGTGTACTTTAATCTTTGCCGCCTTGGAGGCAAATGAGGATTGGAATTGTGCGTTAAATGGGATGAGCTTCCTTTTCACCCTGCTGTTTGTTTTCACCTTCAACAGCCATGAAGAAGGAAGAGGAAGATGATGATATGCGGGACCTGGAAAATTGGGCATCTGCCAATTGAAAGCGATTGCCACCTTGTAAAGCACGGACTTGCCACACGCCGCAGTTGTGGGTGTTTTTGTTATGCGAGCAGAGTGAATTTCTGAATGGCTGCCCGGAATGCATTTTGGGGGAGGGGAGGAGGGGAGGGGAGAGGGAAGGGGATGTGTGTGCAATGTGGCATTACAGTACGCTGTACAGGAGGAGCAGCAGAGAGAGGATAAAAAAAACTCTTTGGCACTTTCGTCCCAGCTGGTATTGGATCTTCATTCATGCGGATGACGACAAGCTTCAAGTCCGTGGCGTCGGTACAGCGCTTTCTTTCTCTTTTTTTTTCTTTTTCTCTTTTTTTCTCTTTCTCTTTTTTCTCTTTCTCTTTCTCTCTCTTTCTCTCTCTCCTTTTTCTCTTTCTCTTTTTCTCTTTCTCTTTCTCTTTCTTTCTCTCTCTTTCTTTCTCTCTCTTTCTTTCTCTCTCTTTCTTTCTCTCTCTCCTTTCTCTCTCTCCTTTCTCTTTCTCCTTTCTCTTTCTCCTTTCTCTTTCTCTTTCTCTTTCTCTTTCTCTTTCTCTTTCTCTTTCTCTTTCTCTTTCTCTTTCTCTTTCTCTTTCTCTTTCTCTTTTTCTTTTTCTTTTTCTCTCTCATCAGTGGACCCACATTGCACTGCCATTTGTTATATAAAGTCCTCTGTACATTTAGGAAATAGAGCAGTGCAGATTGGTGTTTGCAAGTGACTGAATTCCTGTAGCATGTCCATGACTGTTTGTTTAATTGAGCAACTCTTTGAATATTACGCCTATAGTTGACTTGATTTCCTCTTCCCTTTTGATTCATTCTTTAAAAAAAGTTCTTGATCATCGACAAACTTTTTAAAAAAAAATCCATTATCTCTGTTTGCCTGCAAGAGAGGCTCTTTATTTATAAAGCTTATAAATTATTTTCTTTCCCCACAAAATATCAGCTGTTTAGAAGTGTATTTTAATCAAGTATAGACCAGTCATTTACTGAATCTGATTGCTCACCCAGTGCCTCTGCTGATTAAAACAAAACTTGCATTTTTAATCTGTGTTTTGGGGGGTACAATTAGGTAACTTTGTTTTTTTTTAAAGTTCTGGATGTCGGTGAGGGGGATGGAACTACAGTTTGCATTTATTCTCCTCACTGGGTGCAATTACAGAACATTTCCTTTCCTATGCCATGTGATTTACACGGAAGCCTATAAAATACTTCTACGTGCTGCTTTCGCTAGATGCTGCATCCCTCCCTCCCCGAACACAGGCTGTACACAGCACGACCCTGGCACGATGGGACTCCTCAATCCTCTGCGAAAACAACCTAATCCTACTTAAACCTGCTGTAAATATGTTAAAGAAAAAAATAAAAGTTCCTTTTAATGTAACAACTTGTCTCCAACCAGAGGTGTGAAAGCTGCCAGTGGAAATACCTGAATCGGCATCACTCGGACCTTACCGTGCCATTACATCCCGTAGGAGCAGTCGGCAGACGGAGGTTTCTAGCTGTATCAGCTGTCTTCCCAATGCCAGCCGTGGCGCAGTGGGTACTCTCACCTGAGTCAGCAGGTTGTGGGTTCAAGTCCCACTCCAGAGATTGGAGCACAAAACCTGGGCTGACACTCCCAGTGCTGTTGGCAGTGTCATCTTTTGGGTAAGGCATTAAACCAAGGTCCTGTCTGCCCTTGTGTGTGGGTGTAAAAATAGCACTATTTTGAAGAACAACAGGTGAGTTCTCCCCTGTGCCCTGGGCAATATTTATCTCTCCAAAAAAACCATTCTGGTCATTATCTCATTGACAAAGCGATTTTGCAGGTAATTTTCTCTAGAGAAGAGAAGGCTGAGGGGTGCACTGATTGAGGTCTTTTAAGATTCTGAAATAGTTTGATGGGGTAAATGTAGAGATGATGTTTCCACCTGTGGGGGAGACTGAAACTAGGGGCCATAAATATAAGATAACCAGTCACTAATAAATCCAATGGGGAATTCAGGAGAAACTTCTTTACCCAGAGAGTGGTGAGAATGTGGAACACACTGCCACAGGAAATGGTTGAGGTAAATAGTGCAGATGCATTTAAGGGGAAGCTGGCTAAACACACGAGGTAGAAAGGAATCGAAGGATATGTTGATAGGGTGAGGTGAAGCATGGTGGGTGGAGTCTCGTGTGAAGCATAAACACCGGCATAGACCTGTTGGGCCGAATGGCCTGTTTCTGTGCTGTACATTCTATATAAACAAGACCCAAAGCGATTTTGTAGGCAAGTTCTGAAGTGCCTTCAGTGCATCTGCTCAGTGACTTAAGAATGGGTTGGATCTACATAGTGAGGGATGTAGAAGTAGTGAGGTGGGTTACTCTTGAGCAAGAAGCAGGCTAGGGGAAAGGACAAGATGGATGCAGAGAGGATATTTCCACTCATGGGGGAAACTAAAATTAGGGGACATAGTCTTAGAATAAGGGGCTGCCCATTTAAAACTGATGGGTTTTTTTTCTGAGGGTTGTAAATCTATGGAATTCTCTGCCTCCAGAGAGCTGTGGAGGCTGGGTCATTGAATATATTTAACGTGGCGATAGACAGATTTTTGAGCAATAAGGGAGTGAAGGGCTATGGGGAGCGGGCAGGGAAATGGAGCTGAGTCCATGATCAGATCAGCCATGATCTTATTAAATGGCCGGGCAGGCTCGAGGAGCCCTATGGCCTCCTACTGCTCCTATTTCTTATGTTCATTCTCAGCACCCCACCCACCACCCAGTTGCTCTGAAAAATAATTTTAGCGGCTGTGTTGTAAATGCTGGAGAGTTGGGTCATGAAGATTGGTGAGTATTTCTGGGCAGCACTTCAAAGTGCAAACTTGCTGTCAGCAAAGGTGAGGTTTGCAGAGATTAATACCTTGGTGCGTACAATTGATTGGGGGGGGACACGGACCTGCCTCTGCCTAGCATTGCACTTTTAAGGCCTGACCCACTGCTGCTATGGACAGTGTCAGTAATTCTCTCTTTTTCTCCCCCCCCCCCCCCCCCCCCCCCCCTGGATGCTGGGGGACAATTGGAGCTTGGAAGACTTGAGGTCAATAGATTCTGTCAAGGGCTGTGGAGCCAAGGCTGGCAAATGGAGTTGAGGTGTAGATCAGCCATGATCTAAGTGAATGCCGGAGCGGGCCTGAATGGCCTCGTCCAGTTCCCTCCATTTCTATGTGGGAGCAGTTTGGCACTTTACAAAGATTTGCTTATCGTTGAGAATTGACTGGTGCATTCTCTTGTCGTGTCATGACGTGACGCCTTCATTTGAAGATTTGAGAGATGAACTTGTAGGGATGTCGTGGATTTGGGGATTCTCAAACTGACCTTTGGGAGGGTGCAGCTCTTGGCTCACTATTTTGAATTGATGCCAGACGGAGTTGGGAAGTGTCGGCATAAAAACAGGAAAGGGGAGTTGAAAGCGCGCACCGTGTGGTGTGGATATGAGCCATACATTCAGTGCCTTCTCCTGCGCCGAGTTAGCCAATTTCAGCCAGGCATGTCCTACCGCATAGTCTCGGCCCCCTGGGTTAAATGGGTGTGTGGGATAGAGTAAGCCCAGGTTTCAAAAATATATACTTTATTCATTTAAAAAATTGTCACACTACATTTGAATGCTATGAAAATTCAGTGCAATACATTTGAATACTGTCAAATTTAGTAAAATACATTTCAATACATTTCAATACAATACAATCCCAAGATTACATTGTGTAAAATACTGCACAAATTAAATGCAGTACATGGTACTCAATTTACAGAGCAGCTGATATTTCAACATTTGTGTACACGTACATTCCCAGTGGGGATTCCCAGGTTTCCGCTCTTAATCACTACACAGTGCCTCTGCTGGAAGCTGAGAGCGTTGGGGAAAGGACAGGATCATTTCCAGCAGTGCTGCCCTTTACAGTCTTCACAGTGGAAGACACAAAAACCATACCAAAAATTGCTGGTCATAGGAATGTGGGAAGGGAGGACCTTGAGACAATCACTATCACTAGGGGGGTAGTGCTGGACAGGCTAATGGGACTCGAGGCAGACAAGTCCCCTGGTCCTGATGAAATGCATCCCAGGGTATTAAAAGAGATGGTGGAAGTTATAGCAGATGCATTCGTTATAATATACCAAAATTCTCTGGACTCTGGGGAGGTACCAGCGGATTGGAAAGCAGCTAATGTAATGCTTCCGTTTTTAAAAAAAAAAAAGGGGACAGACAAAAGGCAGATAACTATAGGCCAGTTAGTTTAACATCTATAGTGGGGAAAATGCTTGAAGCTATCATTAAGGAAGAAATAGCGGGACATCTCGATAGGGATACTGCAATCAAGCAGACGCAGCATAGATTCATGAAAGGGAAATCATGTTTAACTAATTTACTGGAATTCTTTGAGGATATAACGAGCATGGTGGATAGAGGTGCACCGATGGATGTGGTGTATTTAGATTTACAAAAGGCATTCGCTAAGGTGCCACACAAAAGGTTACTGCAGAAGATAGAGGTACGAGGAGTCAGAGGAAATGTATTAGCATGGATAGAGAATTGGCTGGCGAACAGAAAGCAGGGTCGGGATAAATGGGTCCTTTTCGGGTTGGAAATCGGTGGCTAATGGTGTGCCACAGGGATTGGTGCTGGGACCACAACTGTTTACAATATACATAGATGACCTGGAAGAGGGGACAGAGTGTAGTGTAATAAAATTTGCAGATGACACAAAGATTAGTGGGAAAGCGGGTTGTGTAGAGGACACAGAGAGGCTGCAAAGAGATTTAGATAGGTTAAGCGAATGGGCTAAGGTTTAGCAGATGGAATACAATGTCGGAAAGTGTGAGGTCATCCAGCTTGGGGGGGAAAAAAACAGTAAAAGGAAATATTATTTGAATGGGGAGAAATTACAACATGCTGAGGTGCAGTGGGACCTGGGGGTCCTTGTGCATGAATCCCAAAAAGTTAGTTTGCAGGTGCAGCAGGTAATCAGGAAGGCGAATGGAATGTTGGCCTTCATTGCGAGAGGGATGGAGTACAAAAGCAGGGAGGTCCTGCTGCAACTGTATAGGGTATTGGTGAGGCCGCACCTGGAGTACTGCGTGCAGTTTTGGTCACCTTACTTAAGGAAGGATATACTGGCTTTGGAGGGGGTACAGAGACGATTCACTAGGCTGATTCCGGAGATGAGGGGGTTACCTTATGATGATAGATTGAGTAGACTGGGTCTTTACTCGGAGTTCAGAAGGATGAGGGGTGATCGTATAGAAACATTTAAAATAATGAAAGGGATAGACAAGATAGAGGCGGAGAGGTTGTTTCCACTGGTCGGGGAGACTAGAACTAGGGGGCACAGCCTCAAAATACGGGGGAGCCAATTTAAAACCGAGTTGAGAAGGAATTTCTTCTCTCAGAGGGTTGTGAATCTGTGGAATTCTCTGCCCAAGGAAGCAGTTGAGGCTAGCTCATTGAATGTATTCAAGTCACAGAGAGATAGATTTTTACCATTAAGGGTTACGGGGAGAGGGTGGGTTCGTGGAGCTGAGTCCACGGCCAGATCAGCCATGATCTTATTGAATGGCGGAGCAGGCTCGAGGGGCTAGATGGCCTACTCCTGTTCCTAATTCTTATGTTCTTATGTTCTTAAATAGCCTGCCAGCACTAACTAACACTAAGACAAATGTAGGTCCCTTGCAGTCAGAATCAGGTGAATTTATAATGGGGAGCAAAGCAATGACAGACCAATTGAACAAATACTTTGGTTCTGTCTTCACTAAGGAAGACACAAATAACCTTCCCGAAATACTAGGGGAGCGAGGGTCTAGCGAGAAGGAGGAACTGAAGGAAATCCTTATTAGTCAGGAAATTGATGGAATTGAAGGCCGATAAATCCCCAGGGCCTGATAGTCTGCATCCCAGAGTACTTAACGAAGTGGCCCTAGAAATAGTGGACACATTGGTGGTCATATTCCAACATTCTATAGAGTCTGGATCAGTTCCTATGGATTGGAGGGTAGCTAATGTAGCCCCACTTTTTAAAAAAGGAGGGAGAGAGAAAACACGGAGATATAGACCGGTTCGCCTGACATCGGTAGTGGGGAAAATGTTGGAATCAATTATTAAAGATGTAATAGCAGTGCATTTGGAAAGCAGTGACAGGATCAGTCCAAGTAAGCATGGATTTTTGAAAGGGAAATCATGCTTGACAAATCTTCTAGAATTTTTTGAGGATGTAACTAGTAGAGTGGACAAGGGAGAACCAGTGGATGTTGTGTATTTGGATTTTCAAAAGGCTTTTAACAAGGTCCCACACAAGAGATTAGTGTGCAAAATTAAAGCACATCGTATTGGGGATAACGTATTGACGTGGATAGAGAACTGGTTGGCAGACAGGAAGCAAAGAGTAGAAATAAATGGATCCTTTTCAGAATGGCAGGCAGTAACTAGAGGGGTACCGCAAGGTTCAGTGCTGGGACCCCAGCTATTTACAATATACATTAATGATTTAGACGAAGGAATTGAAAGTAATATTTCCAAGTTTGCAGATGACACTAAGCTGGGTGGCAATGTGAGCTGTGAGGAGGATGCGTAGAGGTTGCAGGGTGACTTGGACAGGTTAGGTGAGTGGGCAAATGCATGGCAGATGCAGTATAATGTGGATAAATGTGAGGTTATCCACTTTTGTGGCAAAAACAGGAAGGTAGAATATTATCTGGTATCTGAATTAAGAAAAGGGGAGGTGCAACGAGACCTGGGTATCTTGGTACATCAGTCATTGAAAGTTGGCATGCAGGTACAGCAGGCGGTGAAGAAGGCAAATGGCATGTTGGCCTTCATAGCGCGAGGATGAGAGTATAGGAGCAGGGAGGTCTTACTGCAGTTGTACAGGGCCTTGGTGAGTTCACACCTTGAATATTGTGTCCAGTTTTGGTCTAATCTGAGGAAGGACATTCTTGCTATTGAGGGAGTGCAGCAAAGGTTCACCAGACTGATTCCCGGTATGGCAGTACTGACATATAAAGAAAGACTGGATCAACTAGGCTTATATTCACTGGAATTTAGAAGAATGAGAGAGGATCTCATAGAAACATATAAAATTCTGACGGGATTGGACAGGTTAGATGCAGGAAGAATGTTCCTGATGTTGGAAGTCCAGAACCAGGGGTCACAGTCTAAGGATAAGGGGTAAGCCATTTAGGACTGAGATGAGGAGAAACTTCTTCACTCAGAGAATTGTGAACCTGTGGAATTCTTTACCACAAAGTTGTTGAAGCCAGTTCGTTAGATATATTCAAAAGGAAGTTAGATGTGGTCCTTACGGCTAAAGGGATCAAGGGGTTATGGAGAGAAAGCAGGAAAGGGGTACTGCATGATCAACCATGATCATATTGAATGGCGGTGCAGGCTCGAAGGGCTGAATGACCTACTCCTGCACCTATTTTCTATGTTTCTATCAACCATGGCCTCTTGGATGAGATGCCAGAGAGTAGATCCTTGCCCTCAGCATGAACTGGTATCTTCCAGGTGATAATTGGGGAGGAAAAAAAACTTCAGAAAAGATTGGATTCTGCCAAACTCGACATGTTTAAAATGTCAGTCTGAACTTCGGTGTATGGTGTGGGTTTTTAAAATTTGTGCTTCAGCTTTTCTACATCCCAAAAGCAGCTGTTTTTGGTTTCTAGCCCACGGTTGAATAGGAGCACAGCAAGTTATGTGTTTTTCATATAACTGCATTGTGTGATCAGTCTTCGAGCGGATCAAATGCACTGATAGCACAGCTGGAGTATAGACAGCGTGGTTTTTGAGAGAGGTTCCAATTGAAGGAAAAATAGAAAATGTATTTTCAATGAATATGCAAAAAGAGTATATATCCCCCAACAAAGAAGGAACTTGCATTTCTATAGCATCTTTCACAACCTCAATGCACTTTTGATGTGTAATCACTTGCAATGTAGGAAATGTGCGCACCACATGCTCGCCTTGGGCTCTGCAGTTGAGTGGGACCAGCGGTGGGAGGGAGGCCTGAATGTGAGGGTGGAGAGAAAAGGTAGGGCTCAAACCGCTGGTCAGTGATTCACGGGACGCCGTCGGGGATTGGGTGAAGTAGCTGTGTCGGCCATGTCCAGTGGGCAGTGAAATGCTTGGTAGCAGGAAGGTCAGTCTGGAAGGTAAGTCCGGCGCTCAATGCAGGTGAGCAGGCATGATTGGGGGATGGGCAGTGGGCCCAGGTAGCTGCCCTTGCAGCATGGATTTTAGGGGTAAAGGATACACTTTAGGGGTAGGAAATTAACCCACTCCCAGGGGGCTTAAACAATGGGGAGGGGGGGGAGATTGGGGGAGAGAAGAGTGAAGGATGGCTCCCCAGAGGGAAATTTGTTCAGGGAGAGCTCTCTAGGGAGCTGCCATTCCGTCCGCCATCTTAGATTTCCCTGCCACACAGCACTGCCCCATCCACCCCCCCCCCCCCCAACACCCCCGGTCATTATGGCACAGCCTTGGCCAACGTGGACCACTTTCCATACCTCGGGAGCCTACTATCAGCAAGGGCAGACATCGATGATGAGGTCCAACACTGCCTCCAGTGCGCCAGCGCAGCCTTCGGTCACCTGAGGAAGAGAGTGTTTGAAGACCAGGACCTCAAATCTGGCACCAAGCTTATGGTCTACAGGGCAGTAGTGATACCCACCCTCCTATGTGGCTCAGAGATGTGGACCATGTACAGTAGATGCCTCAAATCCCTGGAGAAGTACCACCAGCGCTGCCTCCGCAAGATCCTGTAAATCCCCTGGGAGGACAGATGCACCAACGTTGGTGTTCTCGCTCAGGCCAACATCCCCAGCATCGAAGCACTGACCACACTCGACCAGCTCCGTTGGGCGGGCCACATCGTCTGCATGTTCGACATGAGACTTCGAAGCAAGCGCTCTACTCAGAACCCCTACATGGCAAGTGAGCCCCAGGTGGGCAGAGGAAACGTTTCAAGGACACCCTCAAAGCCTCCCTGATAAAGTGCAGCATCCCCACCGACACCTGGGAGTCCCTGGCCAAAGACCACCCTAAGTGGAGGAAGAGCATCCGGGAGGGCGCTGAGCACCTCGAGTTTCGTCGCCGAGAGCATGCAGAAATCAAGCGCAGGCAGCAGAAGGAGTGTGCGGAAAACCAGACTCCCCACCCACCCTTTCCTTCAACCACTGTCTGTCCCACCTGTGACAGAGACTGTAATTCCCGTATTGGACTGTTCAGTCACCTGAGAACTCACTTTTAGAGTGGAAGCAAGTCTTCCTCGACTCCGAGGGACTGCCTATGATGATGATGATGATGTAGGAAACGTGCAGCCAATTTGCGTGGGTTATGATAGAGTAAATAGGGAGGAACTGTTTTTCCAATGGTAGGCGGGTAGGTAACCAGAGGACACATGGCAAGAAAAATCCAGGGGAGAAGGTAAGGATTATTTATTTTACGCAGCGAGTTGATATGAGCTGGAACACACTGCGTGAAAAGGAGGTGGAAACGGGTTCAATAGTAACTTTCAAAAGGGAGCTGGATAAATACTTGAAAAGGAGAAATTTGCAGTGCTATGGGGAAAGAGCAGGGAACATGGATCTAATGGCCTCCTGCTGCATGGTTCTGAGTGGGGCTTGTAGCCACGACCTTAGAGGGGTGTGTGTGACCACCGAGCCAACACGAACAATGGTTAGACAAAGGATTAAGAGCAGCATTAGAGTCGTCACTTTTAATAAGACAATGGAGAAGCAAATAAACGATAAGATATATTGTCAGAGCAGTGGCATCCACGTAGGTGCCAGGTTTCAGATTAAACTAGGGGAGAGGGAGGGAGGGGAGAGAGAGGGGAGAGGGGAGAGGGGAGAGGGAGGGGGGGAGGGGAGGGGGGAGGGGAGAGGGGAGAGGGAGGGGGAGAGGGGAGAGAGAGGGGAGAGGGGAGAGGGGAGAGGGAGGGGGGGAGAGAGAGGGGAGAGGGGAGAGGGAGGGGGGGAGGGGAGAGAGAGGGGAGAGGGGAGAGGGAGGGGGAGAGGGGAGAGAGAGGGGAGAGGGGAGAGGGGAGAGGGAGGGGGAGAGGGGAGAGAGAGGGGAGAGGGAGGGGGGGGAGGGGAGAGAGAGGGGAGAGGGGAGAGGGGAGAGGGAGGGGGGGGAGGGGCAGGTGGAATAAAACAAATTCAGTGATACTAAAAAAAAGACTTGCATTTCTATAGCACCTTTCAAGACTTTAAGATGTCCCAAAGCGCTTTAGAACTAATGAAAAATACCTTTGAAATGTAATCACTGCTGTAATGTAATAAAGGCTGAAAATAACATGAACTTCAAGTAAAGCAGAACAGCCAGGAGAGGAAAGTCTGAGGCTGGAAATTATGCAGAGGCTGCTGCGAACCATTTTGGACACTATACAATTTTGAATGTGCAGTAGCGAGGGTACAGGGAGATGAGCTGCTGGGAAAGATTACACAAGGTTAAGCTCAACCGTGTGGAGAGGAGATGGTTAAGGGATGACCTCATTGTGGAGAAGTCAGTACTGATCATGAAACCAGACGCATGATTGGGGGAGGGGGGGGTGTTACAAATGCGCGTACTTCTTGCTCTCGTGCTCAATTGCAGTTTCCGTAAGTGAGCCGCAACCCCTGCAATCCAGAAGCTGCTCTTCAGTTTTGTTTGTGGTTTTGGGATGTGAAAGGCGCTATATAGAAACATAGAAATTTACAGCGCGGAAGGAGGCCATTCCGGCCCATCGTGTCCGCACCGGCCGACAAAGAGCCGCATGGCCCTCGGTCAGCAGCCCTGAAGGTTACATATAAACCTATGTACAACGGCGGAAAGGTAAAGAGCACCCAGCCCAACCAGTCCGCCCCACACAACTGCGACACCCCATTATACTAAAACATTCTACACTCCACCCCAGTCGGAGCCGTGTGATCTCCTGGGAGGGGCAAAATCCAGATTTAAAAACCCAGGCCAATTTAGGGGAAAAAATCTGGGAAAATTCCTCTCCAATTCATCCAGGCGATCGAAACTAGTCCAGGAGATCACCCTGGCCATCTTACAAAGTTGAGAGGTTCTTGGGTTTGATCCCCACTCTGTGCTGAATTAACCAATCACAGTCTGAGGGGGGCGGTACCAATGTTCTCATTAAGATGTGCGCATCGCGCAGTAACCTGAAGGGTTCTGCGTAGGCCTGCACACCAGCCTTTACATGTAAATACTGCGCATGTGCAGAAATTTAAAGGGACTGTGCTTACAGGAAACATTGGCCGGTGCAAGTCGTCAGAGTCCCCCTGGTCTAGGGCAGGGGAAAATTCGCCCCACCAGCTTTGTAAAACCAAAAGAGGAAGTAGCAGAAATTGCCCTCTACAGATGCTAATGTGCCTGGGATCTTGCAGTGCGCATTTTTCTTTCCACCATTTTGGTTTGTATTTTGTATTTGCAGTTTTTGTTTTACTTTGTATGCGTTGCTTCGCACCATGTTGCCTGGCCAGTGTGCAGGGATATAACTGGAGTGTTCTGGCCCTTGTGAATCTATTGCCAGTCTTCAGTCTGAAAGTACAATGATGCCCCAAGATAATGGTACAGGTTTGTCCAGGGGAAAGCTAGGTGATGGATATGTGCCCACACCTCAACTAGTCTCCATTTGAGAATATATCTTTCATAAGAACATAAGAAATAGGAACAGGAGTAGGCCATACGGCCCCTCGAGCCTGCTCCGCCATTCAATAAGATCATGGCTGATCCGATCATGAACTCAGCTCCACTTCCCTGCCCGCTCCCCATAACCCCTTATTCCCTTATCGTTTAAGAAAATATGTCTATTTCTGTCTTAAATTTATTCAATGTCCCAGCTTCCACAACTCTCTGAGGTGGCGAATTCCACAGATTTACATTCCTCAGAGAAGAAATTTCTCCTCATCTCTGTTTCTAAGATCATGCTCTCTAGTTCTAATCTCCCCCATTCTCTCTGCATCCACCTTGTCAAGCCCCTCATAATCTTATACAATCCAATTAGATCACCTCTCATTCTTCTGAATTCCAATGAGTAGAGGCCCAACCTACTCAACCTTTCCTCATAAGTCAACCCCCTCATCTCCGGAATCAACCTAGTGAACCTTCTCTGAACTGCCTCCAAAGCAAGTATGTCCTTTCGTAACTATGGAAACCAAAACTGCACGCAGTATTCCAGGTGTGGCCTCACCAATACCGTGTATAACTGTAGCAAGACTTCACTGCTTTTATACTCCATCCCCTTTGCAATAAAGACCACAATACCATTGGCCTTCCTGATCACTGCTGTACCTGCATACTATCCTTTTGTGTTTCATGCACAAGTACCCCCAGGTGTCGCTGTACTGCAGCACTTTGCAATCCTTCTCCATTTAAATAATAACTTGCTCTTTGATTTTTTTTCTGCCAAAGTGCATGACCTCACACTCTCGACATATTACATCTGTGTTGCCCTGCCTGTGATTTTAATTAATGCCAGTGTGCTAGCCAAACGATAATCTTTCCCTGTGAGCTCTGCATTTATCAATAGCATGTCGCTGGGCTGTTGAAGCAAATTATTTATTCAAGGACACTGCAATGATTTCTCGTGTGTCTAGAAATTCTTTGTAGCTTGAAAGCAAGGGATAAAGCAGAGCTTGATTCTCAGAAATAATTTGTGGCTCAGTGTGTGAGATTATACATTTTTTTTTTGGGGGGGGGGAAATAAGAAGGAATGGCAGTTTATATTTAATAAAAAAGAAAGGGACTTGCATTTCTATAGCGCCTTTCATGTCCTCTGGACGTCCCAAAGCGCCTTACAACCAATGAAGTCAAGCTAATGGGAAGACAGTGAAGGGTGTGGATATTAGGGAGACCTGAGGGTTACACCACTCTCTGCAAGTGCTGTAAATAAGGAACATTTGAATAGATGTGCAGGACAACAGCAATGGTGCATTTATGCAAAACATTAATTATGTCACAGCTCATGTACTGTGTGCGGTTACGGTCATTCCATTATAGAATTGATAATGCATTGTGTAAATTCCGCAGGATGAAACCAGGACTGGGAGAGACTTGGGATGCTGAAGCAGAGAAGGCTCAGAGGAGATTTAATAAAAGTTTTTAAAATTCTGATATATAACGAACAGGGAAAAGATGAATTTCTCTGGTTGGAGAGGCATCAATTTAAGATTGTGATGTGGAATCAGTTGTTGAGTGGTGCAGAGATCAGTCCAGGGACAGTGCCCTGATGGCTATGTGTTTATCCCCGGCCTGTGATGCTACCAGCCTGCGGTGGTGGGCTGTTACGGTTGGCCTCCTGGATTAGCAAGGGAGAAAGTCAGGGTTCCTGCTTCTGATGCCCCGCTGAATGGGAGTGTGTCAGATGGGGCTCAGCTGTGAGGCCCCTGGAGTCAAATAGTCTTGCTGTGAATACGGACACATGGGCAGGCGACCACTTAGAAAGTAAAGGTTGAACACTGGGCAAGGAATTGATCCTGAGGAGAGGGAGAAAGCTCTGGGATTAACTCTCCCCCGGGTTGGAATAACTCTCCCCCGGGTTGGAACGGCTCTCCCCCGGGTTGGAATAACTCTCCCCCGATAACTCTCCCCGGATTGGAATAACTCTCCCCGGGTTGGAATAACTCTCCCCCGGGTTGGAATAACTCTCCCCCGGGTTGGAACGGCTCTCCCCCGGGTTGGAATAACTCTCCCCCGATAACTCTCCCTGGGTTGGAATAACTCTCCCCGGGTTGGAATAACTCTCCCCGGATTGGAATAACTCTCCCCCGATAACTCTCCTTGGGTTGGAATAACTCTCCCCGGGTTGGAATAACTCTCCCCGGGTTGGAACGGCTCTCCCCCGGGTTGGAATAACTCTCCCCCGATAACTCTCCCTGGGTTGGAATAACTCTCTCCGGATTGGAATAACTCTCCCCCAATAACTCTCCTTGGGTTGGAATAACTCTCCCCGGGTTGGAATAACTCTCCCCGGGTTGGAATAACTCTCCCCCAATAACTCTCCATGGGTTGGAATAACTCTCCCCGGGTTGGAATAACTCTCCCCGGGTTGGAATAACTCTCCCCGGGTTGGAACGGCTCTCCCGTGGGTTGGAATAACTCTCCCCGGGTTGGAATAACTCTCCCCAGGTTGGAACGGCTCTCCCGTGGGTTGGAATAACTCTCCACGGGTTGGAATAACTCTCCCCGGGTTGGAATAACTCTCCCCGGGTTGGAACGGCTCTCCCCGGGTTGGAATAACTCTCCCCGGGTTGGAATAACTCTCCCCGGGTTGGAACGGCTCTCCCCAGTTCTCTGGAACGCTTGGAGCTTGCAGACCTCTTGTGTCTAGAGAATGTCGTGGATTGTCTATTGGAAATATCAGGACTAGTAGCCATCTGATTTACTTTGTTTGAGGGGAGAAGGGAGAGGGAGGGAAGGTAAGGATGAAAATTGTTTCCCAAGCGTCTCCGTATTCTTCCCAATGTAAGCACGTGGTGGGGTTTATTCCCTCTGCCATTGTGGGCCCTAGACGGCTGGACCTGGTCAGTGTTGGGGTATGGATTAGGCCTGAGGGTGAAGGGGGGCGGGGGGGGGGGGAAAGAGGGATATTGGGGTGCACATCGGACAGCCGCAACTTGGGGAAAGACCTGGTTCCATTCGGTCGCCACCCCTTTGTTCCCAGGAGAAAAACCTCGGATGAGGTGGCGGACATGGTTGGCTCCTTACTTGTTCCGATCCCAGCGGGATGATGACCTCTGCCTGAACTTCCGCTAGTTCTACCTCGTGGCCAGCGACGGAACAGCTGCCTGATTGACCCCTGCTTATCTTATAAATAAAGAGACTTCCATTTATATAGCATCTCTCACAACCTCAGGACGTCCCAAAGAGCTTTACAGCCAATGAAGTACTTTTGGAGTGCAGTCACTGTTGTAATGTAGGAAACCCCACAGCCAATTTGCCCAAAGCAAGCTCCCACACACAGCAATGTGATAATGACCAGATAATGTTTTTCAGTGATGTTGGTTGAGGACAGGTCACCGGGAAGAACTCTCCTGCTCATCTTTGAAATAGTGCCATGGGATCTTACACATCCACCTGAGAGAGCAGACGGGACCTCGGTCTAACGTCTCATCTGAAAGACGGCCCCTCCGACAGTGAAGTACTCCCTCAGTACTGCCCCTCCGACAGTGCAGCACTCCCTCAGCACTGCCCCTCCGACAGTGCAGCACTCCCTCAGCACTGCCCCTCCGACAGTGCGGCGCTCTCTCAGCACTGCCCCTCCAACAGTGCGGCGCTCCCTCAGCACTGCCCCTCCGACAATGCAGCACTCCCTCAGCACTGCCCCTCCGACAGTACAGCACTCCCTCTCCGACAGTACAGCACTCCCTCAGTACTGCCCCTCCGACAATGCAGCACTCCCTCAGCACTGCCCCTCCGACAGTGCGCCGCTCCCTCAGCACTGCCCCTCTGACAGTACAGCACTCCCTCAGTACTGCCCCTCCGACAGTGCGGCACTCCCTCAGTACTGCCCCTCCGACAGTGCGGCGCTCCCTCAGCACTGCCCCTCCGACAGTGCGGCACTCCCTCAGTACTGCCCCTCCGACAGTGCAGCACTCCCTCAGCACTGCCCCTCCGACAGTGCGCCGCTCCCTCAGCACTGCCCCTCCGACAGTGCAGCACTCCCTCAGCACTGCACTGGGAGTGTCAGCCTAGATGCAAGAGTAGCAACGGTGATCAATTGGCATTAGGAAAAGAGCAACGGAGAAGTGGAAGGCATTTTTATTTAATTCCACACTTTGCCTGAAGCAACCAGCCTTCCCCCTGCCCCCTAAGCATGCTGGCGAGGTATCCCTGGCTCCCTCCCACAGGGAAACACTGTATTGCAGGAGCCCACCACTTCAGGTAAAATGAACCTATCCCTGGGATATGGGATGGGGTCAATCCCAGGACAGATGTCTGGTGCCTGGAAGGTCCACCCAGCAACAGAACAAGTGCGAGGGAGATGAAGTGTCATGATGCTGGTGTGTAATATTGCGTATGACCACCAGATGGAGGCGTTGTACCATTTCTCGGTGAGTATTTGGTGAGAACAATGACTGACTTTTCATTAGATATAAACTGCTCCACTGTTGAACATATTCACCACAAAAAATCTGGCACAATATTCTTTCCTGTTGATTATTCAATCGTATGGATGGCGTATTATGTGTTTTTTTAATGTATTCTCGGGATGTGCTATTGAGGGAGTGCAGCGAAGGTTCACCAGACTGATTCCCGGGATGGCAGGACTGACATGAAGAAAGACTGGATCGACTAGGCTTATATTCACTGGAATTTAGAAGAATGAGAGGGGATATCATAGAAGCATATAAAATTCTGATGGGACTGGACAGGTTAGATGCAGGAAGAATGTTCCTGATGTTGGGGAAATCCAGAGCCAGGGGTCACAGTCTAAGGATAAGGGGTAAGCCATTTAGGACCGAGATGAGGAAAAACTTCTTCACCCAGAGAGTGGTGAACCTGTGGAATTCTCTACCGCAGAAAGTTGTTGAGGGCAGTTCGTTAGCTATATTCAAAAGGGAGTTAGATGTGGCCCTTATGGCTAAAAGGATCAAGGGGTATGGAGAGAAAGCAGGAATGGGGTACTGAAGTTGCATGATCAGCTATGATCATATTGAATGGCGGTGCAGGCTCGAAGGGCCGAATGGCCTACTCCTGCACCTATTTTCTATGTTTCTATGTGGGCGTCGCTGGCAATGCCAGCATTTATTGCTCATTTATTTAGTTGCTTTGAGAAGGTGGCGGGGGCCTTTTTGAACCGTTGGTTGTGGTTTTGTTGCAACTGAGCGGCATTTAAGAGTCAACCACGTTGGTGTCACACCTAGGCCCAGACCGGGTAAGGACAGCAGGTTTCCTTCCCTGACGGACATTAGTGAACCAGTTGGGTTTTTAACGACAATCCGAGAGCTTCACGGTCATTTTAACTGATGACTGTTCACTTGCATCGTCCAGCGGAGGTGAGCAGACGGTGATCAGGAATAGGTGTCCGCCCTGCCACATCCCCAGCGGCTATGTTCCAACTCCCGGGCAGCTGTGGCTCTGTGGGCAGCCCCCTCGGTTTTTTTTATTTCAAAATATACTTTATTCATAAAAAAATTTGTACAGTACATTTAAAGGCATTTCAGTACACTTAGCTGCGGTCAGCAATCCCATACACTACATTTCCGTTCGATACATTTCCTGGCTTTCCGGTTCAAGTACAATTTGGTACAACACGGGGTACATTGTAGTACGTTCAAACAAATTACAATACACGTGTCCCAATACAGTACACGGAATGGGTGACGGTACATTTACATTTTGCTTTTCAACATGCATTACGAAACAGACCTTGCATTGTACATGGCATGACATTGGTGTTTACAGATCATGGGGCTCCTTGTATACAAAAAAATAAATTACAAGTACGGCCCGAGGGGGGTTTTGTACTGATTCCTGCCCCCGGGTTTACCGTGGCAGAAGGGCTTTAAACTGTGGCCCTTCCCCACCGTGCCTTTGCGGCGACTGCACCAATTTTAAGTGCGTCCCTCAGCACGTAATCCTGGATCTTGGATTGCGCCAGTGGCCAGTTCCAGCATGCGTAGGTTATTACTATGAAAGTCTACTGCACCTGGGCTGGCGTGGTCGTCATCCTCTGCCATGGGGGTGTTTCGACCAGGGGACTGCCGCAGTTCTGTGGTTAAGTCCGACATGTCCTCTGTCGCCTGGTGTTGGTGGTTCCCTCTTTTCCTCAGTCGCGGCGGTCTCGAGCTGGTGTGCTTCGATCGCTGCGTCGCTCCCGGTATTCCGGAGGTGGGGTGGGCTGGGCACTTCGCTGCTCCCGTTATCCCGGAGCTGGTCTGCGTTGGTCGCTTCTTCGCTCCCGGCGTTCCGGAGCTCGTGTGCGCTGGGGGCTTCGCTGCTCCCGGGTTCCCGGGTTCCCGGAGCGGGTCTGCGCCGGTCACTTCACTGCTCCCGGTCGCCTGTGGCTGTGGGTTGGCGTATTGCCTCTTGTTTTGGTGTCAATGGTAAGAGGCCTTTTCTCGCCTTTCCCCATCGGACGAGCTGCCGTCGCTGCTGTCTGTCGAGGTTGTTAGCCGCCTCTTCCCTGTCGTTCCCGCAGGGGCCCTTGCTCGCCTGTTCTCCTTGCGCCCGCGGGCCTTTTTCTTGACGGTCTCCCATCCCGCTTCATCGTCCGCTGTCTCCTCGTTGCTGGACTCGGTGCGCTGGGGGAGAGCTTCGCTGCTGGCTGCTGGTGTCTCGCAGCTCGCCATGGCAGGCTTCTCTTCCTCACCGACTTGTTCCGAGTCCCCGGGGGCGTTGGTCGGGAGGAGGGTGTAGATCTCCTCTGGAGCGTTGTGTTCCTCAGCTTCCTCCTCCTCTGGTGTAATGTTCTTTGCTGCCTGCCCATAGCTGTAGTTGCGTTTGGGGCAGTTTTTGTAAAGGTGCCCAGCCAGCCCACAGAGGTTGCAGCACTTGGTCTCCTTACAGTCCTTTGTCTGGTGGCCTTCGTTCTTGCAGTGTCGGCAGATGACAGTTTTGCAGCTTGCCGCCACATGGCCTGCCTTCCCACAGGCCCGGCACACGTTGGGTTGGCCGGCGTACACCATGTAACCCCGACTTCCTACGATGGCGAAGCTGGAGGGGGGGTGCAGGATGGTTCCGCTGGCGTCCACCTTCATGGTGACCTGGATCTGGTGCTTGCTGGTCCATTTCCCGTGCAAGTCTTTCAGGTCGCTGCTGTTTCCTGCCCCATCGACATACCTGGCGAGGAAAGTCAGCACATCAATGACTGGGATGTGGGGGTTGTACATCTGCACTGTGATAGTGCGTCTTCTCTGCGACGGGAGGGTGAACAGTGGCTCCCAAGTCAGCACTGAGCGCAGCGGTTCACTCGCCTCCTTCAGTCCCTTCAGGAACTTCAGGCAGAGGGCGACGGTTCTGAAGGTCACATCGAAGTAACCTCTCTTCGGGAGGTCCTGCAAGGCGAAGATGTCGCCGACTTTCATGCCACATGTTCCCAGCAGGATTTTCTTCACAAACCGGTTCCGGTTGATCGTTGTCTGTCCTTACACTTTCTTCACCGTCACTCGGATGGTGTTCCGGACGCCCTGGTTTGCCGCTCGGTTGGCCGCCATCCAGGTTGCAGATTCCTCCTTTCGATGTGTATTTTGGCCGAAGCCTTCAATCTGTTGTGGTGCCAGTCCAGCACCTTGGGGGGCCTCCGGGCCCGCCCAATGGTCGGTCGACATGCAGTTGTTCCTCTTCTCTCCAATTGGTGCTTGGCCCAACCCAAGCCAAAAGGCCAGAGCCAGCAAAACCGGAAAAACCAGTTTCTGCAATCAGTCAATTTGCATATGAAATTCCCTGCTCTTGTATTCTATGCTCTGGCTGATATGGGCAGCTTCCTCGATGCTTTTTTTTTTCATTCTTGTCAGATCAACTCCAGCGCCAAAGATCACTTTGCGCTATTTACACTTGATCTTAGCCGAAAGGCCGAGAGGGGAAGCTGCACCGTTCCTGGAAACTCTGCAATACCAGGTCGGTGCGTGGAGTGGACGGGGCAAGCCCCTGTTCCATCTCCCTCTTCCAAAAAACAATTCAATATTTGGTCCCCAGATAGGGGATATTAAACTGATAAGAACAGATACTACACTTGATCTTAGCCAAAAGGCAGCTCCCTCGATGCTGAGTCAGAAGGTTGTGGGTTCAAGTCCCACTCCCAGAGACTTGAGCACAAAATCTAGGCTGACAGTGCAGCGCTCCCTCAGCACTTTAGTGTCAGGGGTGCTGCCTTTCGGATGAGGCGTTAAACCGAGGCCCCGTCTGCTCTCTCAGGTGGATGTAAAAGATCCCATGGCACTATTCGAAGAAGAGCAGTGGAGTTATCCCCGGTGTCCTGGCCAATATTTATCCCTCAATCAACATAACAAAAACAGATTCATCATCATCATCATCATCATTATCATAGGCAGTCCCTCGGAATCGAGGAAGACTTGCTTCCACTCTTAAAATGAGTCCTTAGGTGGCTGAACAGTCCAATACGAGAGTCACAGTCCCTGTCACAGGTGGGACAGATAGTCGTTGAGGGAAATGGGGCATGGGACTGGTTTGCCACACGCTCTTTCCGCTGTCTGCGCTTGATTTCTGCATGCTCTCGGTGATGTGACTTGAGGTGCCCAGCGCCCTCCTGGATGCACTTCCTCCACTTAGGGCGGTCTTTGGCCAGGGACTCCCAGGTGTCGGTGGGGATGTTGCACTTTATCAGGGAGGCTTTGAGGGTGTCCCTGTAATGTTTCCTCTGCCCACCTTTGGCTCACAACAAAAACAGATTATCTGGTCATTATCACATTGCTGTTTGTGGGAGCTTGCTGTGCGCAAGTTGGCTGCTGAGTTTCCTACATTACAACAGTGACTGCATTCCAAAGGTACTTCATTGGCTGTGAAGCATTTTGGGACGTCCGGAGGTCGTGACAAGCGCTACATAAATGCAAATCTTTCCTTTTTCTTTCATCGTGTACCCTCACTCTCGGCTAATGGTACAGACAGGAACTCGAAGCTGTAACAGGAACGTCCCCACCCTGTCAGGGCAGCAGTGCGCTTGTAATGGGACAAACTCAAAGTCATTCAAAGAACATCAGACCTCACAAGATGACTTAACAGCTGATAGAGCTTCTGCCTGTCACCATCTGGAGCGTCTGAACACCAATCTGCGGCTCTGCTCTGGTTTGAGACTGCCCATGATTAATTATTAATAATAATCTTGTGATTAGTACAGTGCTTTTTTATTAAAAGAAAATATAGCTGCACGGGATCAGAAAAATAATTTGACTCCCAACAGTAACAAGGCTTGTAATCGAAATGTGGTAATGGGTGTTGGCTTATATCAGGCTGGGGAAATGAGAATGAGGAGTTCATCCTTCAGATTGACTTGTCTGTTCTTTGATGGGCGTGTAGACACCTTTCTTACTAAGACATGTGAAATTAATATTTCTATTGAGCTATGTGCTGATTGGTGCATTTTTCTATCTTTGGCAAGCCCCTGGACCTTTAGTTTAAAACTATTCACTTCACGCATTCAACACTCAATCTCCACTTTCTGCAGTAGATGACAACTTGTATTTATATAGCGCCTTTAATGTAGTAAAAGGACCCAAGGTGGTTCACAGAGGCGATTATCAGACAGAATTTGACACCGAGCCACTGAAGGAAATATTAGGGCTGGTGACCAAAAGCTTGGTCAAAGAGGGAGGTTTGAAGGTGCGTCTTAAAGGAGCAGAGAAAGGTGGAGAGGTTTACGGAGGGAATTTCAGAGCTTAGACCCCAGGCAACAGAAGGTAAGGCCGCCAATGGTGAGATGAAGGAAATCAGGAGATGCGCAAGAGGCCAGAATTAGAGGAACACAGAGATGTTGGAAGGTTGTAAGATTGAAAATGGCTGTTACAGGTATAGGGAGTCTGGAGACTTGAACATATAATCTAGGCTGACACTCCAGTGCAGTACTGAGGGAGTGCTGCACTGTCGGAGGTGCCGTCTTTCAGATGAGACATTAAACCGAGGCCCCGTCTGCTCTCTGAGTTGGACATCAAAGATTCCATGGCACTATTTTGAAGAAGACCAGGGGAGTTCTCCTCGGTGCCCTGGCCAATATTTATCCCTGCACTAACATCACTAAAGCAGATTATCTGGTCATTTATCACATTGCTAGTTGTAGGACCATGTTGGCTGCCGCGTTTCCTACATTCCCAGACTTCCAAAGTACTTCATTGGCTGTAAAGTACTTTGGAACATCCTGAGGTTGTGCAAAACGCTGTAGAAATGCAAGTCTTTTGTGTCGCCAGTCTATCAATAACTTGACTACTATTCACTCCAATATCCCACTGCACATTTAGAAGTAAGCCCAACAAATGGATTTTTGCTGGTCGAATTGTGGAATTGACCCCCTCTGGAAGAAATGCTTTGTTTCTGTGTTGTCTCAAGTGATTTCGAAAAAATACATTTTTGGTGGGGTGTTTGAACACCCTGAACGGCCCTGCCTGTCTACTCCCCTGATTTTATGCTGCATGAAGTTAGATTCCATTGAATTATATCGCGTCTACAGCACAGAAAGAGGCCATTCAGCCCATCTGGTCCACCCACTTCCTCTCACCCTATCACCATATCCTTCTATTCCTTTCTCCTTCATGTGTTTATCTAGCCTCCCCTTAAATGCATCGATACTAACCACTTCAACCACTCCTTGTGGTAGTGAGTTCCACATTCTCACCACTCTCTGGGTAATGAAGTTTCCCCTGAATTCCCTATTGGATTTATTAGTGACTGTCTTATACTTAATACTGATGGCCCCTCATTTTGGTCTCCCCCACAAGTGAAAACATCTTCTCTCCATCTACCCTATGGAACCCTTTCATAATCTTAGAGTCCTTGATCAGATCACCCCTCAGCCTTCTCTGTCTTAGGGAAAAGAGCCCCAGCCTGTGCAGCCTTTCCAGATAGGTATATCCCATCATCATAGGTGGTCCCTCGAATGAGGATGACTTGTTTCCACATGGGTTCACAGATGTTTCAATGAAGGACCCGATGTTCTGGTCCTGAACTCCAATTGGATTTTTTTAACGTGTGGTGACCGTTGCACACCAGCCACCACACGGGCTTGACAGAGCTAGGCCTTTATCCAGTGGCAAGGGTTGAACCAGGACGACTGGAGACCTGCTCTGCTGCACAGACCTAGTGCGCACACATATCGCAGTGTGGGCTGGGCCCGTGCTGCCCCTGGGCCCTCGCCTCTTCTGGGCCCTGTACCCTCATTCACTGCATTTCCGCCACGAGCCCTCAACGCTCCTCCGCCACAAAAACACTCGCCGCACCTCCGCCATGACTCCTTCACCTCCTTTATGGCACTCCTTAAAAACCTACCTTTTGACCAACTGTCCCAATATCTTCAGATATGGCTCTATGTCAAATTCTGTCTGATAATCACCCCTTTGAAGTGCCTTGGATCGTTTTACTAAGTTAAAAGCAAAAGTACTGAGTGGATATACCAAAGTTATAGGTATAGGAACATAGAAACATAGAAAATAGGTGCAGGAGTAGGCCATTCGCCCCTTCGAGCCTGCACCACCATTCAATAAGATCATGGCTGATCATTCCCTCAGTACCTCTTTCCTGCCTTCTCTCCATACCCCTTGATCCCTTTAGCTGTAAGGGCCACATCTAACTCCCTCTTGAATATATCCTCTCAGTTCTGGTATCATCCTTGTTCATCTTTTTTGCACCTTCTCCAGTGCCTCTCTATATATTTTTATATAATACTGCTGAATGGAAACTGAGGACAGATAGGTCTGCCTGAAGGGCAAGGGTGAGGTGGTGCCCCCAGTGAGCGGGCTGGGAAACGTGTAGGGGTGCGGATATCGGTTGTTGGGGAGCGGATATCGGGTGTTGAGGTGCGGATATCGGGTGTTGAGGTGCGGATATCGGGTGTTGAGGTGCGGATATCGGGTGTTGGGGAGCGGATATCGGGTGTTGGGGTGCGGATATCGGGTGTTGGGGTGCGGATATCGGGTGTTGGGGAGCGGATATCGGGTGTTGGGGAGCGGATATCGGGTGTTGAGGTGCGGATATCGGGTGTTGAGGTGCGGATATCGGGTGTTGGGGTGCGGATATCGGGTGTTGGGGAGCGGATATCGGGTGTTAGGGAGCGGATATCGGGTGTTGGGGTGCGGATATCGGGTGTTGAGGTGCGGATATCGGGTGTTGAGGTGCGGATATCGGGTGTAGGGTTAACGTTCCCAGAGCCGTGCAGCTGTGCGGCCGCTTCCCGGCTTTTGAGCGGGAGATTTTCGGGGACTCTCCGGAGTTTACAAAAGGAGGAGACTGCTGCCAACGAACCGGAAGTAGCTGCGCACGAGTGTTTTCTGTTTGTTGTGGCCGGGCTTCCCAAAGTGAGGAATAAAGGAGCGGGGGGGGAGAGTGTGCAAAATAATCCGTAACCCCCACCCCCCCCAACCCATCCATACACCCCCCCCACCCCACCCCACACAATAATCCGTACCCCCCCCCACAACACACCGAGCGGACACACTTGGGCACAGGGTACAGCTGTCCCAGTGCAGGAGGCCGCGTCAGAGTGTCCCGGGGGGTGAAGACCCGGTGGGGAAACCAGTCGCACCCACCGCACGGGGCCAGAGCCGGTGCGAGCTCCCGGGCTGCCCCACAGACAGTGTCCCGACAGCTGAAGCCCCGCGCCATGGAGCCACTCCCCGCCGCTCGGAGACGGTCTGTGCGAGAGAGGGAGAGAGGGAGAGGGAGTGGGGGAGAGGGAGAGGGAGAGGGGGCGAGAGGGAGAGGGGGAGAGGGAGAGAGAGGGAGAGGGAGAGAGGAGCACTTTGCGGCGCTCCCTTAGTACTGCCCCTCCGACAGTGCGGCGCTCCCTCAGTACTGCCCCTCCGACAGTGCGGGGCTCCCTCAGTACTGCCCCTCCGACAGTGCGGCGCTCCCTCAGTACTGCCACTCCGACAGTGCGGCGCTCCCTCAGTACTGCCCCTCCGACAGTGCGGGGCTCCCTCAGTACTGCCCCTCCGACAGTGCGGCGTTCCCTCAGTACCGCCCCTCCGACAGTGCGGCGCTCCCTCAGTACTGCCCCTCCGACAGTGCGGCGCTCCCTCAGTACTGCCCCTCTGACAGTGCGGCGCTCCCTCAGTACTGCCCCTCTGACAGTGCGGGGCTCCCTCAGTACTGCCCCTCTGACAGTGCGGGGCTCCCTCAGTACTGCCCCTCCGACAGTGCGGCGCTCCCTCAGTACTGCCCCTCTGACAGTGCGGCGCTCCCTCAGTACTGCCCCTCCGACAGTGCGGCACTCCCTCAGTACTGCACTGAGAGTGTTAGCCTGGATTACATGCTGAGTCTCTGGAGTGGGTCTTGAACCCGCAACCTTCTGACGCAGAGGCGATATATGAAAGATCCTATTTCAAAGAAGAGCAGGGGAGTTCTCCCCGGTGTCTTGGCTAATATTGATCCCTCAAACAACATCACTGAAAAGCTGATTTTCTGGCCATGATCTCATTGCTGTTTGTGGGAGCTTGCTGTGCGCAAATGGACTGTCCCGTACATTACAACAGTGATTACACTTCAAAAAAGAGTACGTTATTGGCTGTGGAGGGCTTTGGAAAGTTATGAAAAGCGCGATAGAAATGCGAATTCTTTCTTTACTGCCGATGAGAAATGGTTTAGCACTATGCATTGGACGATAATTATAGAATCATAAAATCTTACAGCACTAGATGAGGCCATTCAGCCCATTGTGCCTGTGTCGAGTGATCCAATTAGTCCCCCCCCCCCCCTCTCTTTTCCCATAGCCTGTATATTTTTTCCCTCCAATTATTTATCTAATTCACTTTTCAGAGTTATTATTGAATCTGCTTCCACCGGCCTTTCAGGCAGTGCATTGCAGCTAATAACAACTCGCCGTGTAAAAAAAATGTTTCCTCATGTACCCTCTGGTTCTTCTACCAATTATCTTAAATCCGTGCCCTCTGGTTACTGACCCTTCTGCCACTGGAAACAGCTTCTGCTTATTTACTCTATGATCTTTTGTGAAATGCTGCCTGGGCTGTGAGCGGCTAACTTTCGACAGGTTTAAACCTCAGGGGCCTTCCTCGGCTTGATTCTGTGTTTATTGCAACGATGCTGGTAGGGTTGTACTCTGGGCAAGGTGACAGAGAGATGTGTTTGCACCTTGCACTGACAGAATGCATAACCTGTAGTTCACAGATTGTTAGCAGATGTAGCGCCGGGAGAGTTTGTCGACTCAGAAATGTGTAGATGATTCATGATTATTTCCGCTACTGCAAATGCAATGCGCTGTCATATACGAGAGCTCGGAGGAAATGCTGGGGCCTGCATTATTTAATACTGCTGCATTGCTAAAATATCCCACTGCTGCCATGTGACAGCTAATCCATTATTGGATCTCTGAAGCAAATAACAGCGCGCGGGTCAATTCATCAGTATCGGAATTGCAAAAAAAAAGTTATCTTTCCGTGACTTAAGCTGCATGGAAACATTGTCATTTACCAAACTACAGTTATTAACGTGTGAAATTAAATATTTTAAAGGCTTGATTATCCCCCCAGCTAATTCTATACGCATCTTGAAATGTTTTTAAAAGATTTGAGGTGCATTAGATGTGATTACTGCTGCACAGTCATTTATCTGCCGAAAGATTCCTGCTCAGTGTGACCAAGGTCCCCCTCTGTTCCCACTCAGCAACAAGCAGCGGGATTCAAAGATTGTTCCAATGCACGAGTCCGTGAAATGAGCAAAACGCATGAATTTATGGCAAGTTCCCGCTATTAACAAATACCGTCGCATTCCTCCCTCGGAATACAGTAAAGAAAGACTTGCATTTATGTAGCGCCTTTCACGACCACCGGACGTCCCAAAGCGCTTTACAGCCAATGAAGTACTTTTGCAGTGTAGTCACTGTTGTAATGTGGGAAACGCAGCAGCCAATTTGCGCACAGCAAGCTCCCACAAACAGCAATGTGATAATGACCCAGATAATCTGCTTTTGTGATGCTGGTTGAGGAATAAATATTGTCCAGGACACCGGGGATAACTCTCCTGCTCTACGAAATAATGCCATGGGATCTTTTACATCCACCTGAGAGAGCAGACGGGATCTCGGTTTAACGTCCCATCTGAAAGACGGCACCACCGACAGTGCAGCACTCCCTCAGCACTGCACTGGGAGTGTCAGCCTAGATCTTTGTGTTCATGTGCCTAGAGTGGGACTTGAACCCACAACCTTCTGACTCAGAGATGAGAGTGCTACCCACTGAGCCACAGCTGACCCACAACATTAACAATCTGACAGGGTGGCGAAGTTATTGATTTTGTATCAGCATGCTTCTCCTTTGGAGTACAGAGTGAGGCAGTGGAAGGATGCTTAGACGGATTAACCATCTGGGAGGGCAGTGACCACACCCACCGGGTCCGAGAGTCCCACTGGATGTCGACCCAGAATCCCGAACCGAAGCTGTGGTCCCCACTCACTGGGACTGGGGCTCGAACCCTGCACCTTCCGGCCCAGAGGTGGGAATGTTGCCGCTGAGCTAAAGGCTCACTTCTTCTAGTGAGGCGCTGATCATGTACTGAAGATCATCGTACGTTTACATTGACATTTGCCTGTTATCCGAGAACTGCTAACGTTGCATTCTGTGTGTGAGCCACAAGTGAGGCCTCATCAACGATTGACCAAATTATTGCTTTTAATTCTCAAAAGAAAGAAAAACCCTGACTAAAGTGCTGTTGAAAGCAGAGATAGTCAGGATTGGTCGTAAGGAGGTACAACCCATTAATAACCATAAACATTTAACCAAACGAGAGCGACCTAAGGGAGCCAAAGCGGGTAATTGACCAGCTATGATCTAATTGAATGGTGGAGCAGGCTCGAGGGGCTGAATGGCCTCCTCCTGTCCCTAATATTCCTCTGCTTCTGTGAGTATATATTAATGAGATCAAACTGTGTTTACTGTTTCCCCATCGCAACTTATCAGCAAAGAGCCTTTGGTAGTGGAGCTCAGGCATAATGGGTATGAGTGGAGCCCAATTTAGTCTTGCTTGAGGCAATGGCTGCTGTGATACTCTGCTCTGAGACAATGATTGAGGGAGCGAGGGTTACCGGGTACTGTGAGGCTGTTCCCCAGGGAGTTCCTGAACCACAACTAAAGTGGAGCGGTCATCATCTGAGTCTAGGACATGTTCAGAAGAGCGGGAGTGATTTGGAGGGAAGATCATGATCTTTTAGCTCATGGCAAACTGCATAAAACTGCTCATAAACCACCCCTAGAATCCACCTGTAATTCACTGCCTATCTCACTATGTTGGGAGAACTCTCTGATCTTGTCATCAATTGACCTCTGCATCCAGACAGGAACATCAGAAACAGGCGGAGGCCATTCAGTCCTGTAACGTATGCACCTGTGAGTATGCTCACAGGCTATAGTTGTAGAGCTGTTGAATTGTGAGTGGCTTAGCCAGTTACATGATGTTCACAAGACTCAATAAAACCCCAGTCAGTTGAGTCTAGGTCATCCACGATGAGGTATGCAGTTGTGAGCCGAGTTGATAAACTTGTAATGTGTAGTGTGATTGTTAAACCATTGTTAATAAACCAACGTATTCTTAATAGTCATTTTGGCTATGAATTCTTAAGCAAAGAACCCATGAAGCAAATACATTACAAGCCCCAGGAGCCTTCTCACTATTCAAATAGATCATAGCTGATCTGTGTCTCAACTCCATCTTCCCGCTCCATATCCCTCAATACCCTTATCCAGCAACAATCGAGTGATCTCAGTCTTGAAATTTCCAATTGACCCCAGCAGCCACAGCCTTTTGGGAGAGAGAGTTCCAGATTTCTACCACCCTTTTTGTGAAAGTGCTCCTGATTTCGTTGTTGAACAGCCTGGCTCTAATTTGAAGATTATGCCCCCTTGTTCTTGATTCCCCTACCCGAGAGCTGGAATGTGGAACTCGTTCCCCCAGGGAGGGGTTGAGGCGAATAGTATGGATGCATTTAAGGGGAAGCTGGATAAACATATGAGGGAGAAAGGAATAGAAGGATATGCTGATGGGGTGAGATGAAGAGGGGTGGGAGGGGGCTGGTGTGGAGCATAAACACCGGCATGGACCGGTTTCTGTGGCCTGTTTCTGTGTTGTATATTCTATATGAGGAAATAGTTACTCTGTGTCTACCCTATCAAATCCTTTTAAACACCATAATCAGATCACCCCACTATCTCCTAAACTCAAGGGACTACAAGCCATGTTTATGCAACCTGTCCTCATAACTTATCCCCCTGAGCCCCTCATACTCTCTCCAACAGCCAATATTGGGCAGTGAGCTGGGACGGAGACCCTGGATGACTTTCTTTCTCCCTTTTTCGGTGTAGCCCAGGAGAGTAGAGGGGCATTGGCCCAGTTAACGTCCTGTAGACCAAGGACTGAAGCTGGGATCATGCTGTTCTGTTCTGTGTGACACAGCAGCATGCTGAGAGGTGTATTTATTCAATCAGCCCATCAAGCAAATCGCACTCATTGCCGTCGCCACTCACCACAGTGGACTTCAGCGATGGTCGGTATAACGGGTCGCACTATTACCACAATCAATAAGGGTGTTGCAGATCACCAGTGGATAAACAAGACTGCATTCAATGTCATTTGCTTTATTTAATCTGCAGTCAGTGCTTGGGACAAACTCTAACCCCCATGACCACTTAGCAGGGATTAATAGGCATAAGAAAAAAAGAAAGAAAGACTTGGATTTATATAGCGCCTTTCACGCCCACCGGAAGTCTCAAAGCGCTTTGCAGCCAATGAAGTTCTTTTAGAGTGTGGTCACTGTTGTAATGTGGGAAATGCGGCAGCCAGTTTGCGCACAGCAAGCTCCCACAATCAGCAATGTGACAATGACCAGATAATCTGTTTTTGTTATGTTGATTGAAGGATAAATATTGGCCCCAGGAC
The DNA here is from genome assembly GCF_044704955.1 of Pristiophorus japonicus. Classification (NCBI taxonomy): domain Eukaryota; kingdom Metazoa; phylum Chordata; class Chondrichthyes; family Pristiophoridae; genus Pristiophorus; species Pristiophorus japonicus. The sequence continues at coordinate 199,667,333 of NC_091988.1, forward strand.
ACCGGGGATAACTCCCCTGCTCTTCTTCAAAATAGTGCCATGGGATCTTTTACGTCCACCTGAGAGGGCAGACGGGGCCTCGGTTTAACGTCTCATCCAAAAGACAGCATCTCCGACAGTGCAGCGCTCCCTCAGCACTGCACTGGAGTGTCAGCCTAGATTTATGTGCTCAAATCCCTGGAGTACATAAGTTCACAAAAGGTAACTGAGCATTATCGAGATGTTATTTTATTTCAGATTTCCAGCATCCGCAGTGTGTTGTTTCAGTGATTAATCCACCACCACTTCTCTTCTAGGAATGCCCACCATGAAAAGAATTCCTGCTCTTCACCCCGGCGGGATTTCCGCTTGTTTCTTTAACCGACTTCACCTTCAATGCTTTCTGTTTCCCTTTCCTCTCATTTCTCCCAGTTCTGATGAAAGGTCACCGACCTGAAACATGAACTCTGTTTCTCTCTCCACAGATACTGCCTGACCCGCTGAGTAGTTCCAGCATTCTCTGTTTATATTAAGTGTTATTCACTGATGTTTGGTTTGTGTTCAGTGTCCCTTAGCCAGGTGTGGACTAGTGAGTAAACACTGCCCGGAATTAAACCCACACTAAAGGCGCTGTAACCGGCATCTTAGAAATTGTTGCTAATGTAAATGGTTAATGTTTTTTTCTTTTGGCCGATGTAAGCGACCGTCTGTTTTATACATGGGTGTTTTAAGTGCTGGAGACTCTACTCCAAGTGATACAATACAAAAAATTAACTGCTTTACTGATGAACGATGGTACGAAACCCAACAGGGAAATGGAGAGCAGGCAGCAGAAATAAATGACTATCAATATAATCAAGCTGGATGCAGCGAAACGGCCTTTATGGAACTGTACCCTCAATAATTATTTCCATAAATTTGCATCAAAGTTACAACAAATGTTTCCATTCATTTCCAAACCTGCTGGGCAAGGAGAATCTTAAGAAGTATCTCCGGACGCGGTCTGATTGCTTCGCTGGTTAAGGAAGGACGTGAGCACTTCACCCATACAGCAGAGGAGAGGAGCCAGCTTCAACCCTCTCGCTTGTGGGGAAGACCAACACAGCCTGGGGTTGCACATTGCACAGGAGGACACAAGCAGGGATGTGGTCAGGAGGAGCTGGCTGCAGTGGCGCAAACCTTTCAATGATCTCAGTAGATCACGAAACGTTACTGCAAAGCCGCACTCAACCTCATCCTGCTGTGCCTCTCATCACATCCCCATCACTCTGCCTTCCCTCCCCTACTCCTGCACATCCTCACTCACACCAACTTACCTTGCACCTCCACCCATCCCTCTCTCTCGATCTACATTATCACTTCCCCATCTCACTAGCCACCCCTCACACTCACTCTCATCCTTGTCTAACCATACTACCTAACAACACACAAAGGTAGGGACCTGGGTCTTCTAGCCAATGTTCATATAGAGTTTCTGCTAATTTGTTGTCAAACATTGAAATCTTTATTTTGTACACTTTGCCTTCTTGGACAGATTTGTGTGCATCTTTGGAAGTGGTTTAGTGAGTTGCAGTGAATGGTGAGACATAAGGGTACCCCCACAATGGTGATGAGTGTGAAAGGAATGGTTTGGACATTGCAGGGATGCTTTATGGAGCTGGTGTGGGGTGGTGCCAACCTGGGCCATCATGTGGCAGTCAGGGTGTACATCGTCTAGTGAAGTAAATGTGGCCAAGGTGAGGTCATCCCTGACCACATGTGGTCGGGTACTGATGCCCTGTGTCCTGTGCAGCGTCAGGTGACTATGGAGAAGGTCGGTGTTGGTGGTAGTGCTGCTGGTGTGTTTAGTGATGTTGGTGCTGGGGCTGATGGTGGTGGGATTCTGAGGACCAAGGTGAGATTTTTTCAAGGGCACCGATGCTGATGTAATAGATGGCAGATGAATTTGAAATGACAGAAGCGATCTGTCAATGGTGAGAGAGGTTGTTCCAAGGAGCTGACAGTGGACTTTACTCCAAACACTTCCAACCTGCATAAAGCTCAGAAGTGTCTTACAAATCTTCAAGGCTCCAGTTTCTAAGATTGAAAAGTAAACAGCTGTGAAATGGTAGCTTTTATACCACATTTGCAGCTGTCAGCTATTCAGAGGAATGGAGAGTCTCTGAAAACCCGACCTACTTACCTGACGAGATCCCCAAGTGCCGTGAACCTCTTGAAAAAGCTGTAAAAATGGTAAGTACATGGTAAATTATTGTTTAAATACCTTTTAACAAGCTCGTAACTATTTCAATTGGCTCACCTGCCGCTTGGCGCCGGGTCTGTAAAGCGCAGACAGACCCGGCACTTGGGAAACTAACACAGAGGCGGGTTCACAGCAGGCTCCCGATCCGCTGTCTGTCCTTCATATTTTGACAATGGTCCTGTCTCTGAACCTGCCTTTTGAATGTTGGCAAACTCCAGGCCTGTGTGTGTTTGTGTCTGGGTTAGGATCAGGTGCAGCTGTGATGCCCCCTGCAGCTGAATAGTTTCCCGACTTTCACTACCTTTGCTAACAGATGTAAACTGCCCACTTTGGCTGGATACAGGACAATGTTCTTCAAAGATAACTTAAAAAAAATTCATTCTGGGGATGTGGGCGTCGCTGGTAAATCCAGCATTTATTGCCCATCCCCCACTTGCCCTTGAGAAGGTGGTGGCCTTCTTGAGCCGCTGCAGTCCGTGTGGTGAAGGTGCTCCCACAGTGCTGTTAGGGAGGGAGTTCCAAGATTTTGACACAGCAATCGGGTTACCAACTGTGATTGGACGTATTCCTGGAGGTTTCAACACTTGAGTGTCTGCCTCCAAATGCCCCGCCCCCAACATTCCCACCATTGGTCGCCCGACATGTCCATCCCCATGGTGCCCCGTATTCCCACGGCCAATCGGAAAGTGAACAGACTCTTCATTGTATAGTATGCAGGTACAGCAAGTGATCAGGAAGGCCAATGGTATCTTGGCCTCTATTGCAAAGGGGATGGAGTATAAAAGCAGGGAAGTCTTGCTACAGTTATACAGGGTATTGGTGAGGCCACACCTGGAATACTGCGTGCAGTTTTGGTTTCCATATTTACGAAAGGATATACTTGTTTTGGAGGCAGGTCAGAGAAGGTTCACTAGGTTGATTCTGGGAATGAGGGGGTTGATTTATGAGGAAAGGTTGAGTAGGTTGGGCCTCTACTCATTGGAATTCAGAAGAATGATCTTATCGAAGTGTATAAGATTATGAGGGGGCTTGACAAGGTGGATGCAGAGAGGATGTTTCCACTGATGGGGGAGACCAGAACTAGAGGGCATGATCTTAGAATAAGGGGCCACCCATTTAAAACAGAGATGAGGAGAAATTTCTTCTCAGAGGGTTGTAAATCTGTGGAATTCGCTGCCTGAGAGAGCTGTGGAAGCTGGGACATTGAATAAATTTAAGACCGAAATAGATGGTTTCTTGAATGATAAGGGGATAAGGGGGTTATGGGGAGCGGGCAGGGAAGTGGAGCTGAGTCCATGATCAGATCATCCATGATCTTATTGAATGGCGGAGCAGGCTCGAGGGGCTGTATGGCCTACTCCTGCTCCTATTTCTTATGTTCGTTACCCGATTGGATGATTCTTCACTGTCGTATCGAACAGCCTTTCCTTCCCCCATATCTCATGGTTTTATCACAAATAAACAAACATGCTCAAAGAAAATGTAGAAAAACCTGCAATGTTTTAATGCCCCCCCCACTTTGATTTTTCTCCCGGGGGCATTGCTCGCAGCAGTGTCTTGGAAATGAATTTTTAGTTCCTGGAGACTCTGGGGCAATTCTGCAGGGTTGGCGACCCTCCCCAGCTATGGTGAAGGCATGATACAAGCTTGGCTGGTGTGTGTGAGGTGGGAGGGGCGCTGGAGCTGATGGTGTCCTTCCAGGTGATGTAGGGTTGTGAGTTTGGTAAATGAAAAAAAAACCTCTGCACGATATTAAACAATGCTAAGACTCCAGCTTTATCCACAGTAAAACTCACACTTGTTCCAGTCAGGCATTGTTCCCTTGACTGAGAAATATGGGGACTCAGGAATGGAACTGCCTGATCAGCACCACGCGAGGAAACCAGGATCTCGTAAACATTATTGATGGTTAAATATCATTTACTGTAAATAATTAATTCTTTCATTAAAATAAAATATGACCTTCCCTTAATGACCTGAATTGCATTGCTATTTTAACCCTCTGGTTATTGGCCCAGCTGGTCGCTGGGAAGGGTTAATCCCAGCACCTGGCAGCAGGCTACCTGTAACTTGTGGCTGAAAGTAATGCCCATTCTCCTGGGCGGTGAGCGCTGGCTATTCACCCTTGGGGGGCGGTGGGGGGGGGGGGGGGGGAGGGCTGCAGTGGGAGGGGGGGGGGGGTTAATATAGCTGAGCCCAATCCTCACCCAGTGCCTGCAATGCCTGCACTTTCCAGCAGGGTCACCAGATGGTTTATTATTATTATTTAAACGGAGAAAGATTGCAAAGTGCTGCAGTACAGCGGGACCTGGGGGTACTTGTGCATGAAACACAAAAGGATAGTATGCAGGTACAGCAAGTGATCAGGAAGGCCAATGGTATCTTGGCCTTTATTGCAAACGGGATGGAGTATAAAAGCAGGGAAGTCTTGCTACAGTTATATAAGGTATTGGTGAGGCCACATCTGGAATACTGCGTGCAGTTTTGGTTTCCATATTTATGAAAGAATATACTTGCTTTGGAGGCAGTTCAGAGAAGGTTCACTAGGTTGATTCTGGGATGAGGAGGTTGACTTATGAGGAAAGATTGAGTAGATTGGGCCTCTACTCATTGGAGTTCAGAAGAATGAGAGGTGATCTTATTGAAACGTATAAGATTATAAGGGGGCTTGACAAGGTGGATGCAGAGAGGATGTTTCCACTGATGGGGGGAGACTAGAACTAGAGGGCATGATCTTAGAATAAGGGGCCACCCATTTAAAACTGAGATGAGGAGAAATTTCTTCTCTCAGAGGGTTGTAAATCTGTGGAATTCGCTGCCTCAGAGAGCTGTGAAAGCTGGGACATTGAATAAATTTAAGACAGAAATAGACAATTTCTTCAACGATAATGGGATAGGGGTTTTATGGGGAACGGGCAGGGAAGTGGAGCTGAGTCCATGATCAGATCAGCCATGATCTTATTGAATGGCGGAGCAGGCCTGAGGGGCCGTATGGCCTACTCCTGCTCCTATTTCTGATGTTTTTACCAAGAGTGCGAACTACAAAAACACTGGTGCTGGGTTTTTGTCGGTCCAGGTTCGACTTGGTGGCTGTCCCTTTAAATCCAGCCTCAATGCACACAGGGGTCGAAGTTCGGAAGTCCCACTGCACCAGCACAAGTACAGCATATGTAGAAGATATTGGAATTGAATATATACTTTTAACAACAACAACTTGTCTTTATATAGCGACTTTAATGTAGTGAAACGTCCCAAGATGCTTCACAGGGGTATTATGTGATAAACAAAATTTGACACGAGCCGCATAAGTAGAAATTAGCGCAGGTGACCAAAAGCTTGGACAAAGAGAAGCATTTTAAGGAGCGTCTTGAAAGAGGAAAGAGAAGTAGAGAGGTGGAGAGGTTTAGGCAGGGTGTTCCAGAGCTTAGGGCCCAGGCAACAGAAGGCACGGTCACCAATGGTTGAACGATTATAATCAGGAGGGCAGAATTAGAGGAGCGCAGATATCTCGGCGGGGGGGAGATTGTGGGGCTGGAGGAGGTTGCAGAGATAGGGGCGAGGCCATGGAGGGATTTGAAAATAAGTTTGAGAATTTTGAAATCCAGGCGTTGCTTAACCAGGAGCTTAACCAGCGAGCACAGGGGTGATGGGTGAGCGGGACTAGGTGCGGGTTAGGACACGGGCAGCTGAGTTTTGGATCACCTCTAGTAAGGTTGAATGTGGGAGGCCAGCCAGGAGTGTGTTGGAATAGTCAAGTCTGGAGGGAAGGTTTGCCGGGCTATGGGGAAAGAGCAGGGGGGAGTGGGACTAATTGAATCGCTCTTTCAAAGAGCCGGCACAGGCACGATGGGCCGAATGGCCCCCTGTGCTGTATCGTTCTATGACCTTATAATGCATAGGTCATCCTTAAATTAAAACAAATAATTGTTATGGTTCTTCTTCAGGATATCAAATCTGTGCTGTATGATTCTATGATAGCAAAAAAAAACTTTGCAATTATGTTACTATTTTTTCACTTAAGGAATTAAATAATAGATGTTGTACTGTGAATATCTAATTGTATTATATCATTTGTAGAATATTCACTTGTTCCTTGGGCAAGGAACAGTAGTGATGTTGGTTGAGGGATAAATATTGGTCAGGACACTGGGTAGAACTCCCCTGCTCTTCTTCAAAATAGCACCATTTACATCCACCTGAGAGAGCAGACGGGGCCTCGGTTTAACATCTCATCCAAAAGACAGCACCTCCAACAGTGCAGCACTGCACTGGCGTGTCAGCCTAGATTTATGTGCTCAAGTGTCTGGAGTGGGACTGTGAACCCACAACTTTCTGACTCCAAGGTGAGTGTGCTACCCACTGAGCCACGGCTGACAAGACCAGAGCTTTAGGTGCCAGCAAATCGTGTTACGTATGGTAAGTGGAGAAATTTGCTGGTCCTGTCACGTGACTTCTAGGCGCATCCACTCACCGCTGCTAAACATCAAATGCTGGTGTGTGACTTGCAGCATTTGTAATATTTCCGGTGCTTTGGGCCTGTGGAGAAAATTGCCGCAGTCGCAGACCGATTCCAACACTGCAACCGAGGCCCCGCTCTTTGACCTTAAAACTATGACCTTTAAACTCTGGGCCTGGATTACCACCTCACTCCCAGCGTTGTATTGCAGTTCTCTTGTGTTCTCCTATATAAATAATCCTTTCTTCTAAGATTAATCTTCCCTTCAAAAGAAATAATTACACTCAAAAATTGTGGGTTAGAGTGTCTGATTCGCAAATGTAATTGCACGCAGATTGAAAAATAAATATCTTTACAATTGGAAAGGACTCTTATTCCGGTTGTTTAAAGAAACTCCAAAACTAAGCAATATCCTGACTGATAACGTTTATAAATATGAAATTATTACTTGGAGGCACTAATGGCGAGAGAATGTAACGTTACGTGTGTGTGGAAGAGGTGGAGAATGATTGTACCCCAGGGGAAGCATATCTTCATAGAATTCTGCGATAACTTTTAGCCAGGCTTGAATGTTATTTGGTAATAGATTGTGGTTTTATTCTGAGAAAGCATCTTCTGGTTAGAAGACAACAGACTTTGAAACTGATGATGACTTTCTAATCAGGAGCCCCCCCGGCAGAGTGGGAGAGTGGAGATTCTGAAATACACCCAGCACAATTTCTCTTCTGGTCTTGTCTTGGTATTTACTTATCTTCCCCTCCATTGTGGAAGTGTTTCCCCCTTTTGCTCTCTGTCACCTCCTCCAGGAATTCTGCCCCATACCACCCCAGGTCTGTTAGAGAGGGAAACTCCCCTCAAATAGTGACTACGTTTCACGGGCCGCGCAACACTTTGGGACGTCACGAGGCCGGGAAAGGTGGTATATAAATGCACTTTACAAATGGAAGCTGAGCTTCTGCAAACGATTTAGGACAGCAGGTGTTTCCAGAAACACCCGCAATTCATTAGCAATTTACTACAACAATAACAACAGCAACTCCCATTTATACAGCGCCTTTAACGTAGTAACATGTCCCAAGGTGCTTCACAGGAGCGCTTATCAGGCAACATTTGACACTGAGCCACATAAGGAGATATTAGGACAGGTGACCAAAAGCTTGTTCAAAGAGGTAGGTTTTAAGGAGCGTCTTAAAGGAGGAGAGAGAGGTAGAGAGGAGGAGAGGTTTAGGCAGGGAGTTCCAGAGCTTAGAGCCCAGGCAACAGAAGGCACAGACACCAATGGTTGAGCGATTAAAATCAGGGATGCTCAGGAGGGCAGAATTCGAGGAGCGCAGACATCTCGGTGGGTTGTGGAGCTGGAGGAGATTACAGAGATAGGGAGGGGCGAGGGCCATAGAAGGATTTGAAAACAAAGGTGAGAATTTTAAAATTGAGACGTTGCTTAACCGGGAGCCAATGTAGGTCAGCGAGCACAGGGGTGATGGGTGAACGAGACTTAGTGCGAGTTAGGACATGGGGCAGCCGAGCTTTGGATGAGCTCAAGTTTACGGAGAGTGGAATGTGGGAGGCCAGCCAGGAGTGCATTGGAATAGTCAAGTCTAGAGGTAACAAAAGCATGGATGAGGGATTGGAGATTTGGAGTGTTGGATTAGCAGACAGTCTAAATGAGGTTGTACCTGGCTGGAGCCCCAAGCCCACGATCCTCACCGTTGAACTGGGATTCATAAGATTCCACATTCTCCCGTGAAGCGAGTGACAGATGTACTGAGTTTCTAACTGGTATCAAAGAGTTACCTTCCATCCTCTTCCTTTTATCTGTTTCTAACAATTAGATTGATATCCACGGCGATACCAAGGAATTGGATCCTTCTGTGCAAGAGGGCTAATGTGGATGCAAATTTTGTTTTGTTCATGCATGGGATGTGGGTGTCGTTGGCAAGGCCAGCATTTATTGCCCATTCTTAATTGCCCTCGAGAAGGAGGTGGTGAGCTGCCATTTCAGAGGGTAGTTAAGAGTCAACCACATTGCTGTGGGTCTGGAGTCACATATCGGTCAGACCGGGTAAGGGCGGCAGATTTCCCTCCCTAAAGGGGCATTAGTGAACCCGATGTTACAACAATCTGGTAGTTTTTGTCACCATACAAGCTTATATTCCAGATTTATTTAATTAACTGAATACCCAATCCTGCCCTTTTGTTGAGCCAGGTCTCAGTTATTCCATCATATTTCCATGTGGCTATTTGTGCCTGCAGCTTACTTACCTTGTTTACTATGTTTCATGCGTTCACATACATACACTGCAAACCCATTTTAGACCATCCTGTATTCTCTCTTAGTTTGACCCCACCTAATACCTCATTATTTCTTACTCTAGTGCTCTCTGCCTCTCCCAATCCTTTGAGCATAGAAACATAGAAAAGAGGTGCAGGAGTAGGCCATTCGGCCCTTCGAGCCTGCAGCACCATTCAATATGATCATGGCTGATCATGCAACTTCAGTACCCCATTCCTGCTTTCTCTCCATACCCCTTGATCCCTTTAGCCGCTTTATTTTCCCTTTCTAATGTTACATCCTGGTGCCCATCCCCCTGTCAAATGATTTTTAACCCTCCCCAACAGCACTAGCATCCACATCCCCCTGCCCCCCCCCCACCCCGAGCATATTGGTTGCGGCCCTGTTGAGGTACAAGCCTGCCACAATGTAAATAATCCAAAGATTGCTGTGAGGATTCTGTTGCTTTTCAATTAATTGGAAACAATGCTACTCTCATGTGACGTGCACCAGGGCTTCAAATCACTCCATAAGAAAGCACAAGGGTTGGGTCTGCTGATCACTTGGTTGGTATTTGTGTCATGCAGCCATACAACAACAACTTGCATTTATATAGTGCCTTTTATGTAATAAACCCCGCCCCCCCCCCCCCCAAGCCACTGCACAGGAACGTTACAATTGATACCGAGCCTCAAAAGGAGCTATTAGGACCAGTAACCAAACGCTTGGACAAAGTGGTAGGTTTTAAGGAACATATGAAAGAAGGAGAGGTTTAGGGAGGTAATTCCATAGCTTAGGGTCCAGGCAGCTGAAGGCACGGCCGTCTATAGTGGAGCAATGAAAATCGCTGCACAAGAGGCCAGAATCGGAGGGGCGCAGGGATCTTGTTGTGGGGCTGGAGGAGGTCACAGCGATAGGGTCCAGATACAGATGAGGAAAGCACCTGGTGGTGAGTTAGCTGGTCTCCACTGGAATGTGGCGCGGGAGTAGCGTTGACTGGAAGTCCCTGGGCAAGGAAAGGCAAACTAACCCAGGTTTCCAATCACTGGTCAACATGCAGTGATTCCTATTGGGATGTGTGGGCGAATGTTGGGTGAGGTCCCAAATGGGCTTGGCTCAGATACTCCGTGAAGCTGAGTGCACTCACAGACCAGGCTCACACACAAAGAATGGCCACTTGCGGGGTTTTAAGAATTAGTATTTGGGATGTGGGCGTCTCTGGCATTGATTGCCCATCCCTAGTTGTCCCAAGAGGGTAGAAGGTCCTTAAACGCCTGCAGTGCGTGTGGTGAAGGTGCTCCCACGATGGCAGATGGTGGGGAATTCCAGGATTTTGACCTACTGACGATGAAGTAATGGTGATATATTCCCAAGGCAGGATGGTGATGGTGTTCTCATAACACCGCTGCTCTTGTCCTTGTTGAGAAGAAGAGCAGGGGAGTTTTCCCCAGTGTTCTGGCCAATATTTATCCCTCAATCAACACAACAGAGTAACAAATTATCTGGTCATTATCACATTGCTGTGTGTGGTAGCTTGCTGTACGGAAATTGGCCGCCGCGTTTCCTACACATTACATCAGTGACTACACTCCAACAGTACTTCATTGGCTGTGATGCGCTTTGAGACGTCCGGTGGTCGTGAAAGGCGCTATAGGAATGCAAGTCTTTTCTTTCTTTAGAGGTCACTGGGCTGAGTGGCCAGGGGGTGTGAGATATCAGAGGTTATCCGTCACTTGTAGAGTCACATCCTAGCAAAGAGTAAATGTATTCAGGAGGGAGCAGTGGGAGAGGTGGTAAAAGTAAAGGAAAGATAAAAGAATCATGTTTGATGGGTTACGAAGCAATGTCACATTTTGCAAATCAATAGACATGTTCAGGTTAATGAATTTTTTTTTGAGGAAGTAGGTTGGGACCCCGGGGCAGTAGTACATCTCTGGGGATTTTTTGCAGGTTTTAAGAAGACAAAGAGGGCGGAGAGAGATTGGCAAGTGATTGTCAGCGTGTTCAGAGATGTGACATGGTCTGTTGTTGTAATGTGTAATTATTGAGCAACTCGACTTCATGAATTGCAGACCAGCTGCTGTGAGCTCCTGTGAAGAATCTCTTGATTCTGACATGAAATTCCCATTACTAGTCTAGGGAAGCAAATGGACAGACTATTGCCAACTGCTAAAGCTTGCTAGATTTGGCACCAAACAAGGAATAATTGGATTTGGGCGTTTTTATGTTCGAGTATGACTGATTGATGAGTTGAGAGAAATGTCCAAAATTTCGTTGGGATTTTATTTTTACTATTTTGGGAGAGAATAATTGACTTTGTTGATTTTTAAAACTATTACCACAATTCCTTTAGACTCTTGTATTCTTAACTTGCATTTATATAGCGCCTTTCACTACCAGGATGTCCCAAAGCACTTTACAGCCAATGAAGTGCTTATTGACTGTTGTAATGTAGGAAACGTGCCAAATTGCACCCTCAATCAACAATTCGATAATGACCAGACCATCACATTTTAATTATTTTGGCTGAGGAATAAATATTGGCCCCAGGACACCGGGGATAACTCCCCTGCTCTTCTTCGAAATAGTGGCCGTGGGATCGTTTACGTCCACCTGAGAGAGCAGACGGGGCCTCAGTATAACGTCTCATCTGAAAGACAGCACCTCCGACAGTGCAGCACTCCCTCAGCACTGCACTAGAGTGTCAGCTGTAGATTTTGTGCTCGAGTCCCTGGAGTGGGACTTGAACCTGCATCAAACGGGGACCTTGCGATCTGGCTCGCTCTCTGCTTCACGCCTCTCAGTGGCTCCATGGGAACAGTGCCCGGCAGTCAGTTTATGAGGGGGTCGCCAGTGTAGCCTTCGGCCGCCTGAGGAAAAGGCTGTTTGAAGACCAGACCCTCAAATCTACCACCAAGCTCATGGTCTACAGGGCTGTAGTAATACCCGCCCTCCTGTATGGATCAGAGGCATGGACCATGTACAGAAGACGTCTCAAGTTGCAGGAGATATACCACCAACGATGTCTCCGCAAGATCCTGCAAATCCCCTGGGAGGACAGGCACACCAACCTCAGTGTCCTCGCCCAGGCTAACATCCCCAGTATTGAAGCACTGACCACATTCGATCAGCTTCACTGGGCAGGCCACATAGTTCGCATGCCAAACACGAGACTCCCAAAGCAATTGCTCTATGCGGAGCTCCTTCACGGCTAACGAGCCAAAGGTGGGCAGCGGAAACGTTACAAGGACACCCTCAAAGCCTCCCAGGTAAAGTGTTAAATCACCACTGACACCTGGGAGACCCTGGCTAAAGACCGCCCGAAGTGGAGGAAATGCATCCGGCAGGGTGTTGAGCTCTTCGAATCTCAACGCTGCAAGCGTGAAGAGGTCAGGCGCAGGCAGCGGAAGGAGCGTGCGGTAAATCAGTCCCACCCCCTCCTTCCCCCGATGAATATCTGTCCCACCTGTGACAGGGTCTGTGGCTCTCGTATTGGACTATTCAGCCACCAAAGAACTCACTTCAGGAGTGGAAACAAGTCTTCCTCGATTCCGATGATTGAGGGGGGGGGGGTGAGGGCGGGGGCAGCCAATAGGCAAGCGAGCTCCAACCTCCTTGTGAAACCTGAAGGAGAACTCCTTCACCTCCTGGCCGACAAGGAAACTTTAAATTAAATGTAATCACTTTGCTGCCTGAGTCTTTTCTGACCCTCGATCCACCATCCGACAGATCTAGCCTGACGGATTAACATCCCTGCTCAGGCTGGTAACTTCATCGGGCCCCGATTTCCCTATTTAAGGGGAAACCCGTTCCCTTCCTGCCGGAGCCCCGCTCGCCTGCTCCAGGGAGCGGCTGAACATCTTGACACGACGGGAGCGAGGTGGGGTCGGAGGGGGAAGTGAATGCCACAGTTTGAACTTGGGCGATAGTTTATCTCTGTCTCACCAAATCAACAACTCAAGCAGAGCTCATTAGTGTCAGCCGTGTCTCAGTGGGCAGCACTCTCGCCTCCTGAGTCAGGAGGTTATGGGTTCAAGTCCCACTCCAGGGACTTGAGCACAAAAATCTAGGCTGACACTCCCAGTGCAGTGCTGACGGAGCGCTGCACTGTCGGAGGTGCCGTCTTTCGGATGAGCTGTTAAACTGAGGCCCCGTCTGCTCTCTCAGGAGGATGCAAAATATCTCGTGGCACTATTTTGAAGAAGAGCAGGGGAGTTCTCCCTGGTGTCCCTCAACCAACATCACTGAAACAGATTATCTGACCATTATCACATTGCTGTTTGTGGGAGCTTGCTGTGCACAAATTGGCTGCTGCGTTTCCCACATTACAACAGTGACTACACTCCAAAAAATAATTCATTGTCTGTAAAGCGCTTTGGGATGTCTGATGGTCGTGTAAGGCGCTATATAAATGCAAGTCTTTCTCGTTCACTGGGCGCAGGCTTCCTGTTTTATGTATGTTTGCAGGTCACCCTTACGTTGATCAATACTGACCTGCTCTGCTCAATGTAGCCTGATCGGTGTGAGGGTTATCAATCTCCCCTCTGTGCTGAAGATGGAGCTTGGCATCATCAACAAATCCTAGATTGCTGGAGGCAGATTCTTTACCGTCCATGAGGTAGCTGATATCAGGCTTCAGGACAAAGGTGATCACAGCATATGGAGGAGAGAGGTATATCATTCTGGATAATAATTCATGGGCTTGGGCCCTGTTGGATCGTGCCTTATCATTACAACAGTGACTGCACTTCAAAAGTCCACCTCCTTGGCTATAACATGCTTCGGGACATCTTCAGGTTGTCAAAGGTGCTTTGGAAATGCAAATCAGTCTGCCTTTCTCCCCTAACTAACTAACTAACTAACTAACTAACTAACTAACTTTCCTTCTTTCTTTCTTTCGCTTTATTATTTTATTTCTCTCGCAGACCCTTGAATTGTCCAGCTCTCTGTGCTGCTTCTGCCTCCCCTCAGAGGCGGGGTTGCTGAGTGAAGGAACCAGCCAAGGATGGGGATGAGCTCATCGAGGCCTGATGGTCTTTTCCTGTCCTCGATACATAAACATAAGCGCGCAGCATCCTGTGCATTGTTCATGAATAATTCAGACGCAGGGACCCAGAATAGATGCCGCTAGAACGAGAGGTGTTACTGTTCCCCAGACACGGCCCAATTCATTCATCATCGCCTGCTGTCCTCTGTGACTACATCAGTGTTCAATCCAGCCTGCTAATTTGCCATTTATTCCATGTACCTTATTTTAAATGCCATAGATTCAGAATCTTATCAAAGAACATTTGAAAATCCAAGGCATTACATTCGCTGGACCCCTCTCTACATTTAAAAAAATATTCTCGGGATGTGGACATCGCTGGCAAAGCCCAAGCCTATGAAAAAGAAAGAACTTGCATTTATATAGTGCCTTTCACAACCTCAAGATGTCTCAAAGCGCTTTTGAAGTACTTTTTGAGGTGTAGTCACTGAGTTGAAGGAGTTAACATATGAGTAAAGGTTGAGCAGGTTGGGCCTATACACATTGGAGTTTAGAAGAATGAGAGGTGATCTTATTGAAACATATAAGATACTGAGGGGGCTCGAGAAAGTAGATGCAGAGAGGATGTTTCCCCTCGTGGGGGAATCTAGAACAAGGAGACATAATTTCAGAATAAGGGGCCGCTTAGTTAAAACTGAGATGAGGAGGAATTTCTTCTCTCAGAGGGTTGTAAATCTGTGAAAGTCTCTGTCCCAGAGAGCTGTGGAGGCTGGGTCATTGAATATATTTAAGGTGGAGATAGACAGATTTTTGAGCGATAAGGGAGTGAAGGGTTATGGGGAGCGGGCAGGGAAGTGGAGCTGAGTCCATGATCAGATCAGCCATGATCTTATTGAATGACGGAGCAGGCTCGAGGGGCCAAATGGCCTACTTATGTTCTTATGAAACGCGGCAACTAATTTACGCACAGCAAGCTCCCACAAATAGCAACGTGATAATGGCCAGATAATCTGTTTTTTAGTGATGTTGATTGAGGGATAAATTTTGGCCCCAGGACACCGGGGAGAGCTCCCCTGCTCTTCAAAAGAGTGCCGTGGGATCTTTTACATCAACCTGAGAGAGCAGACGGGGCCTCAGTTTAACGTCTCATCTGAAACATGCACCTCCGACAGTGCAGCACTCCCTCGGTACTGTACGGGGAGTGTCAGCCTGGATTTTGTGCTTAAATTGCTGGAGTGGGACTTGAACCTTCCGACTCAGCAGTGAGAATGCTACTCATTGAGCCATGGCTGACACCTAGGGACCGAAATTTCCCCTCTCCCTAAGGCATGTTATTACCGCAAACGCTGACTTTTGGTGGAATGGCCGCTGCTAGCCAATTGCCTCCCCCTCCCCCGAGGTTTCCCGGCGGTGCCCCGAGACCCCCCCCCCCCTTACCGCTCTGTTGCTGCCGATCCGTGGTCGCCGCTCTTCACCGTGCGCACCGCCGATCTAACCCCCCCCCGGCGCCGATATTCCTCTCGGAAAACCTTCGGCCCGCCCGCCGGTGCCGAAACCCGCTTTTCCCCCGGTGGCCCAGTGAGGCTGCGGCCTTCTACAGCCGCGGGGTGGCTTCCCTTAAAGGGGAGGGCCCATTGCCGCTGCCGCCATGTTTTCTTTTGTCGGCCGACCGCCGTGTCGGCCCGACGATTATGTCCCCGGGTTCGGCCGGGCCGCCATCAGGCAACCAGGCAACCCCTCTTGGCCCGGCTGAAACCTTCCCTGGTGGCCCAGGGGGCTGAAGTTTTAGAATCGTGGAAGCTCTCCCCTTTAGGGTGAAGGGGAGACACGGCGCCGTGATCATAGAATCAGAAATTTACAGCACGGAAGGAGGCCATTTCGGCCCATCGTGTCCACGCCAGCTGACCAAGAGCTATCCAGCCGAATCCCACTTTCCAGCTCTCGGTCCGTAGCCCTGTAGGTTACGACACTTCAGGTGCACATCCAAGTACTTTTAAAAAATGTGGTGAGGGTTTCTGCCTCTACCACCCTTTCAGGCAGTGAGTTCCAGACCCCCACCACCCTCTGGGTGAAGAAATTTCCCCTCATATCTCTTCTAAACCCCAATTACTTTAAATCTATGCCCCCTGGTTGCCAAGGGAAACAGGTCCGTCCTATCCACTCTATCCAGGCCCCTCATAATTTTATACACCTCAATCAGACCTCCCCTCGGCCTCCTCTGTTCCAAAGAAAACAGACCCAGCATCTCCAATCTTTCGTCATAGCCAAAATTCTCCAGTCCAGGCAACATTCTTGTAAATTTCCTCTGCACCCTTTCCAGTGCAATCACATCTTTCCTGGAATGTGATGATCAGAACTGCACACAGTACTCCAGCTGCAGCCTAACCAGTGTTTTATACAATTCAAGCATAACCTCCTTGCCTCGACTAATAAAGGCAAGTATTCCGTATGCCTTCTTAATCACCTTATCTACCTGGCCTGCTACCTTCAGGGATCTGTGGACCTGCACTCCAAGGTCCCTTTGTTCCTCTACACTTCTCAGTGTCCTACCATTTAATGTGTATTCCCTTGCCTTGTTAGACCACCCCAAATGCATTACCTCACACTTATCCAGATTGAATTCCATTTGCCACTGTTCTGCCCACCTGACCAGCACATTGATATCTTCCTGCAGTCCACAGCTTTCTTCTTCATTATCAACCACACAACTGATTTTAGTGTCATCTGCAAACTTCTTAATCATACCCCCAACATTCAAGTCCAAGTCATTGATATATACCACAAAAAACAAGGGACCCAGCACTGAGCCCTGTGGAATCCCACTGGATACATCCTTCCAGTCACAAAAACATCCATCAACCATTACCCTTTGCTTCCTGACTCTGAGCCAATTTTGGATCCAACTTGCCACTTTGCCCTGGATCCCGTGGGCTTTTACCTTTGTGACCAGTCTGCCATGTGGGACCTTATCAAAAGCTTTGCTAAAATCCATATACACTACATCATACGCACTACCTTCATCAACCCTCCTGGTTACCTCCTCGAAAAATTCAATCAGTTTGTCAGATGCGACCTTCCCTTGACAAATCCATGCTGACTGTCCTTGATTAATCCATGTCTTTCCAAATGAAGATTTTATCATGTCCCTCAGGATTTTTCCCAATAATTTTTCCACCACCGAGGTTAAGCTGACTGGCCTGTCACCATCATAGGCAGTCCCTCGAAACGAGGATGACTTGATTCCACGCCAAAAAAGGATGAGTTCACAGGTGTTTCAATGAAGGACCTAATATTCTAGGTCCTGAACTAGATCCTGAAAGGTGGAAGATGCCTGTGCGTAGATTGTTTTAACGTGTGGTGGCCATTATACACCAGCCACCACACGGGCCTGACAGAGCTAGGTCTTGGTCCAGTGGCAAGGGTTGTCCAAGACGACTGGAGACCTGCTCTGCTGCACGGACCTAGTGCGCACACATATCGCAGTGTGGGCTGGCCCGTGCTGCCCCAGTGCCCCTGGCCCCGAACTCACGCCTCCCCTGGGCCCCGATCACATCCCTCCACAGTCTCTTGCCGCTCCTGCTGTATCTGACCGCGCTCCAATCACCGACCTGGACCTTGATGGCCTGTAATGACTCGGTCTATCCCTTTCTCCCTTTTTAAACAAAGGTATAACATTAGCGGTGCTCCAGTCCTCTGCGGCGATATTATTGCAGCGGTCACTCTGCACCGCTCCCAACTTCCGCCCCTCTCGTGTACTCACCCCCCCCATATCCACCCCTCTCGTGTACTCACCCCCACCGCATTCGCCCCTCTCATGTACTCACCCCCCCGTATCCGCCCCTCTCGTGTACTCACCCCCCCATATCCGCCCCTCTCGTGTACTCACCCCCAGTATCCGCCCCTCTCGTGTACTCATCCCCCGTATCTGCCCCTCTCGTGTACTCACCCCCCGTATCTGCCCCTCTCGTGTACTCACCCCCCCCGTATCCGCCCCTCTCGTGTACTCATCCCCCGTATCCGCCCCTCTCGTGTACTCACCCCCCGTATCCGCCCCTCTCGTGTACTCACCCCCCGTATCCGCCCCTCTCGTGTACTCATCCCCCGTATCCGCCCCTCTCGTGTACTCACCCCCCGTATCCGCCCCTCTCATGTACTCACTGCCCCGTATCTGCCCCTCTCGTGTACTCACCCCCCGTATCCGCCCCTCTCGTGTACTCATCCCCCGTATCCGCCCCTCTCGTGTACTCACCCCCCGTATCCGCCCCTCTCATGTACTCACTGCCCCGTATCCGCCCCTCTCGTGTACTCATCCCCCGTATCCGCCCCTCTCGTGTACTCACCCCCCGTATCAGCCCCTCTCATGTACTCACTGCCTCGTATCCGCCCCTCTCGTGTACTCACCCCCCGTATCCGCTCCTCTTGTGTACTCACCCCCCCGTATCCACCCCTCTCGTGTACTCACCCCCCGTATCCGCCCCTCTTGTGTACTCATCCCCTGTATCCACCCCTCTCGTGTACTCACCCCCCATATCCACCCCTCTCGTGTACTCACCCCCCGTATCCACCCCTCTCGTGTACTCACCCTCCGTATCCACCCCTCTCGTGTACTCACCCCCCCGTATCTGCTCCTCTCGTGTACTCACCCCCTGTATCCACCCCTCTCGTGTACTCACCCCCCGTATCCGCCCCTCTCGTGTACTCAACCCCCGTATCCACCCCTCTCGTGTACTCACCCTCTGTATCCACCCCTCTCGTGTACTCACCCCCCCGTATCTGCTCCTCTCGTGTACTCACCCCCTGTATCCACCCCTCTCATGTACTCACCCCCCGTATCCGCCCCTCTCATGTACTCACCCCCCGTATCCACCCCTCTCGTGTACTCACCCCCCGTATCCACTCCTCTCGTGTACTCATCCCCTGTATCCACCCCTCTCGTGTACTCACCCCCCGTATCCGCCCCTTTCATGTACTCACCACCCCGTATCCACCCCTTTCGTGTACTCACCACCCCGTATCCACCCCTTTCGTGTACTCACCACCCCGTATCTGCCCCTCTCGTGTACTCACCACCCCGTATCCACCCCTCTCGTGTACTCACCACCCCCATTAAGAGCGACTTCCGGATCTAAGGGGAAAAAAACCCAACAAAGAGCGGAATGTTGCTCAAGAGGCGACTTGAACCGCAGCTGCAGTAAAACCCATTCAAATGGGGTGCGGGGGAGGGGGGGCAACGTTTACCCCCTGATGTCTAATATCCCTATGATACAACTGAGTTGCTTGCTACGCCACTTCAGAGAGAAGTTAAGAGCTAACTACATTTGTGTGGGACTGGAGTCACCCATAGACTCAGACCGGTTAAGGACGGCAGGTTTCCATTAATGAACCAGTTGGGTTTTTAACGACAATCCGACAGCTTCACTTTTACTGGAGGAGAGATTTTTATTTCAAGATTATTTTTTATTTCATTTAGTTGAAGTCATCAGCCCGTGGACTAACCCGCACCAAGTCCCATTCTCCCATCACCCCCTGTGCTTTCTGACCTACACTGGCTCCCGGTTAAACAACACCTCGATTTCAAAATTCTCATCCTTGTTTACAAATCACTCCATGGCCCTCGCCCCCTCCCTATCTCTGTAATCTTTCTCAGCCTCACAATCCCACAAGATTTCTGCGCTCCTCAAATTCTGCCCTCTTGAACATCCCTGATTATAATCGCTCAACTATCGGTGGCCGTGCCTTCTGTTGCCTGGGCCCCAAGCTCTGGAACTCCCTCCCTAAACCTCTCCACCTCTCTTTCCTCCGTCCTTAAAACCTACCTCTTTGACCAAGCTTTTGATCATCTGCCTTAATTTCTTCTGTGGCTCGGTGTCAAATTTATCTGTTTGTCTGTAACAACGCTGTGAAGCACCTTGGGACGTTTTACTACATTAAAGGCGCTATATAAATAAAAGTTATTATTATTAGTTATTCCAGTAAGTTTGTTGCTTATTAATTATACAACCACATTTTGCATTGCTTTGAAGAGGTATTACAACAGTTTATATCAGATGGGTATTTTTTTTTAATTCATTCACAGGATGTGGGCGTCGCCAGTAAGGCTGGCATTTATTGCCCATCCCTAATTGCCCTCGAGAAGGTGGTGGTGAGCCGCTGCCTTGAACTGCAGAGGGCAGATAAGAATCAACCACATTGCTGTGGGTCTGGAGTCACATATCGGCCAGACCGGGTAAAGGCAGCAGATTTCCTTCCCTAAAGGACACCAGTGAACCAAATGGGTTTTTAAACAACAATCCAGTAGTTTCATGGTCACCATTACTGATACTATTTTTTTTTTCCCCCTAGATTTATTTCATTAACTGAATTTAAATTCCCCAGCTGCCGTGGTGGGATTTGAACTCGTGTCTTTGGATCATTAGTCCAGGCCTCGGGATTAACTGGTCCAGTAACATCACCACTACACTACCGTACCTCAGAGTGTGCACAGGTCTACCTGAGTTCAGGTCGAGCGCAGCAATGCTGGAGAACTGTGACATCTGCTGAACCTTCAGGTACGTTTATCCACTTCCCTCTGAACCCCTCGGTTAACAATTTGCCAAGGCTTCTTCGGCAGGATCTCCCAAACACACACCTTCCAGCACAGCACCTCCTGCTGGTAGCTGTAGGCAATGGAATTCTCCCCCAGCCCGCCCCACTCCAATTTCCTCTGTAATACTGTGATTGGCTCGGCTTTAAGAGCCAGTAAGCTAAAGCGCCCCGTATCCTAATAACCCCTTTCATAAAAATAATTGTTCACTAACCCCCTCCTTCATAATACGAGTATTAATCCTGAGTCAGTGTCCCGGCCAATAGTTATCCCTCAACCAACATTACTAAAATGCAAGTTCTTTCTTGCTTTCTTTCTACGGAACTCTAAATGTATTTATTGTGTCTCATTCACCTCTGTGTTAATTTTAAAGATGATGCTCATCAAGGTGAAAGATGCACCAGTTGTCATGCTCTGTATCGCGGGTATCGAGACTTCCTTTAGGTTAGATCTGGGCCACACTACAGACCAAGTGATGTTGTTTGTTCATCCAAGCGTGACCGGTTTATATGAAGTAATGTACTGTGAATAGTCACTAAGAACCTGGCCTTGTCTCAAAGTTACAGCTATTTGTTGCAAGAAATAATCTCCACAGACCAGACAAGAGGGAAGGACGTGCGTTTTCAGGCACCAGGGGGCGACATTGCCCCCTTTTATAGCCCTGTTAGAAACTCCGGGGGGGGGGGCGCTAACAGTTTGCCACCGGGGGCGCTACCGACTCCCGGGAAATTGCCTGGGAGTTTGCCATGGCAACGCCGTGCCCTGCGGTTAGCACCCCGGGCCAACGCGCAATCGGCAATGGTGTCATCGGCGTGCGCCGTGACCCGTCACTGACCCGCGCTGACCCCGCACCGCCCCGCAACCCCTCACTGCCCCGCGACCCCTCACTGCCCCGCGACCCCTCACTGCCCCGCGACTCCTCACTGCCCCGCGACCCCTCACTGCCCCATGACCCCTCACTGCCCCGCGACCCCTCACCGCCCCGCGACCCCTCACTGCCCCGCGACCCCTCACTGACCGATGACCCCTCACCGCCCCGCGACCCCTCACCGCCCCATGACCCCTCACCGCCCCGCGACCCCTCACCGCCTCGCGACCCCTCACCGCCCCGCGACCCCTCACTGCCCCGTGACCCCTCACTGCCCTGCGACCCCTCACCGCCCCGCGACCCCTCACTGCCCCATGACCCCTCACTGCCCTGCGACCCCGCACCGCCCCGCGACCCCTCACTGCCCCGCGACCCCTCAATGCCCCGCGACCCCTCACTGCCCCATGACCCCTCACTGCCCCATGACGCCGCACCGCCCCGCGACCCCTCACTGCCCCGCGACCCCTCACTGCCCCATGACCCCTCACTGCCCCATGACCCCTCACTGCCCCATGACCCCTCACTGCCCCGCAACCCCTCACTGCCCCATGACCCCTCACTGCCCCATGACCCCCTCACTGCCCTGCGACCCCTCACCGCCCCGCGACCCCTCACTGCCCCATGACCCCTCACTGCCCTGCGACCCCGCACCGCCCCGCGACCCCTCACTGCCCCGTGACCCCTCACTGCCCCATGACCCCTCACTGCCCTGCGACCCCGCACCGCCCCGCGACCCCTCACTGCCCCATGACCCCTCACTGCCCCATGACCCCTCACTGCCCCATGACCCCTCACTGCTCCGCAACCCCTCACTGCCCCATGACCCCTCACTGCCCCATGACCCCCTCACTGCCCCGCGACCCCTCACCGCCCCGCGACCCCTCACCGCCCCGCGCTGACCCCTCACTGCCCCATGACCCCTCACTGCCCCATGCCGTGACCCCTCACCGCCCTGCGATCCCTCACCGCGCCGTGACCCCTCACCGCCCTGCGACCCCTCACCGGCGTGCGCCAACCCCTTACCGCTCTGTGGGGTAAATTGCCCTGCGGGTCATGAAGCTAGGGGTTATCCGCTCTCGGGGCGCTGATTAAAGGCCCCACGCTGCCCGGTGGAGGCCAGCAGAGAGCATGCAGAGTGTGCAGCGGCCCTCCCCTTTAATCGAAGGCGAGGGGCATTGAAGGAGCATCTGCGTAGCGCTGAACATTTTGTCCTAGTAGTGCCTCGGGACCCGCCCCCAAAGGAAGTGCAGCGCTGGAGATTACGCCCCGCTTCTTTTGAGGGGCAGTAAGCCCAATTCAGCGGCGGGGGCGGGACTTCCGTACCGAGCACTAAATGTCCCGGCCCCGGAGGGTTACCGTCCACAATCGGGGCGCAGGGCAATGCCCCCCCTGCCCCCGGTCACTAAAGCAGTGCTTCAGATCAATGGCACTCTGCAGGGCAATCTTCCAGGGACCTCATTAGGGGTTAGAGAGGACAATGGTATTTACTTTAGCTGAACGGGCCTGTGTCGGAAATGGACATCTGAAACAAACCGTGCCTTCCAATCGATCCTTAAACCTTCCTCTGAGCGCTATACCAATGCGATTACTCAGTGTACTCTTGTCCCCATTTTGTGCCATTTCGATTTGTTGTGGGGATGTGCGGATGTTACATAAGGACATAAGAAATAGGAGCAGGAGTAGGCCATACGGCCCCTCGAGCCTGCTCTGCCATTTAATACGATCATGGCTGATCTGATCATGGACTCAGCTCCACTTCCCTGCCCGCTCCCCATAACCCCTTTATCCTCTTATCGATTAAGAAACTGTCTATTTCTGTCTTAAATGTATTCAATGTCCCAGCTTCCACAGCTCTCTGAGGCAGCAAATTCCACAGATTTACAACCCTCTGAGAGAAGAAATTCCTCCTCATCTCAGTTTTAAATGGGCGGCCATTATTCTAAGATTATGCCCCCTAGTTCTAGTCTCCCCCATCAGTGGAAACATCCTCTCTGCATGCACTTTGTCAAGCCCCCTCATAATCTTACATAATCTTATGAGTAAAACCTTTCCTCATAAGTCAACCCCCTCATCTCCGGAATCAACCGAGTGAACCTTCTCTGAACTGTCTCCAAAGCAAGTATATCCTTTCGTAAATATAGAAACCAACACTGCACGCAGTATTCCAGGTGTGGCCTCACCAATACCTCATTTAGCTGTAGCAAGACTTCCCTGCTTTTATACACCATCCCCGTTGCAATAAAGGCCAAGATTCCATTGGCCTTCCTGATCACTTGCTGTGCCTGCATACTAACCTTTTGTGTTTCAAGTACTCCCTTGTCCCGCTGTACTGCGTCACTTTGCAATCTTTCTCCATTTAAATAATAACTTGCTCTTTGATTTTTTCTGCCAAAGTGCATGACCTCACACTTTCCAACATTATACTCCATCTGCCAAATTTTTGCCCACTCACTTAGCCTGTCTATGTCTGTTTGCAGATTTTTTGTGTCCTCCTCACACATTGCTTTTCCTCCCATCTTTGTATCGTCAGCAAACTTGGCTACGTTACATTCAGTCCCTTCTTCCAAGTCGTTAATATAGATTGTAAATAGTTGGGGTCCCAGCACTGATCCCTGCGGCACCCCACTGGTTACTGGTTGCCAACCAGAGAATGAACCATTTATCCCGACTCTCTGTTTTCTGTTAGTTAGCCAATTCTCTATCCATGCTAATATATTACCCACAACCCCGTGAACTTTTATCTTGTATAGTAACCTTTTATGTGGCACCTTGTCAAATGCCTTCTGGACGTCCAAATACACCACATCCACTGGTTCCCCTTTGTCCATCCTGTTCGTTACATCCTCAAATAATTCCAGCAAATTTGTCAAACATGATTTCCCCTTCATAAATCCATGCTGACTCTGCCTGACCGAATTTTGCTTTTCCAAATGTCCTGCTACTGTTGCCAAGGCCCCATGTATTGTTCATTCCCAGAACCTCACCCCACGGCCTTTGACTGTGCCACTGGAGGAGAGCATTCCTGTCGTCCTGTCATATTGGGCGCCTTCCGAGAATCATCCAGCACATTCGACACAGATCCAGAAACGTTTATAGTGCAGAAGGAGGCCATTCGGCCCATTCCTACATTGCAAGTGACTATGCTATAAAAGGTATTTCACTGGTTATAAAGCGGTTTAGGACATCCTGAGGCTGTGAGAGGTGCTAAATAATTACAACAGGGCGGAATTGGGTTACGCCCCATACAGGGGCGGTAAATGAGGGGGGCGGGGTGGGGGGGGCAGGACTTCCTGTGCCCGGTGCGAAATTGCGGTTACTGCACCTCACAGGAAGTGGAGAACAATGTTGCACGCTCCACTTCCTGTTGGGGCGGGTTCAGAGAGCTACTCGGGCGGGTTCGACAGCATTCTCCGCGTAGTGCTGATGCGTTTCAAAGCCCCGCCCCTTCCCTTAAAGGTCTCTGCAGGTCATTTGAAGGCCTCCCCTGGGCCGGGAGGGCTCAGGGGTCCCCTGGCCGCAGCCTGGCACCGAGACGGAGCACCGGACTCCACAATGGCGGCCCGGACCCCGAGAGAGGAGCGGCAAGCGGCCCGATTGGTGAGTCGGGGAAAAAAAAACAAGATGGCGGCGGGCTGCGCAGCACACCTCCCCTTTAAGGTTCGCCCCACAATGGGTCGCCTGCCCGGTTTGTGACACGTGAGGGCTGGCGTGGGTAATGCCCGTGGCAGCCTCACGGGGCGTTACCAATTTCTGCAGCGGAGCGAAAAAGGGGTCGCGGCGCACGCCGATGAAGTAATCGCTGCAGGCGCAGTGGCCCGGGACACTACCGTGTTCGCGCCTGCGCTAACTCTCGCGCAGTTTCATGGGAGCCGGTAGCGCCCCCCCCCACCGGGCGAAAACACTTTCGCGCCCTGTTAGCGCCCCCTGGAGGCACTCACGGCAGGGCGGAACCGGGGCTTTTTGGCCCCAACTTTCTTTCTTTTGTGTCTTTGCTCGAGCAATCTGGAGCTAATCCCACTGCCCTGTAGCTTCTCTGTTTTCCCCATGTTCAAATATTTGTCTAATTCTCCCTTTAACCGTGCAGTGTTCTCTCCACTCTTTGCTCCAACGACCCTCTGGGGAATAGCGCCTGACCTCTCTTCACACTAATGACCCCTTGTCAACGACACCCCAAACAGAGGAAATAGTCCTTCCCCATTCACTCAATCAAAACTCTTCGAAATGTTGAAAAAAACCTCTATTTACTCTCCTCGTGTCCTTCTCTGCTGCCGTGGAAACAGTCCTTGACCGCCTAGAAGGACAAGGGCAGCAGGCGGATGGGAACACCACCATCTCCACGTTCCCCTCCGAGTCACACACCATCCCGACTTGGAAATATATCGGCCGTTCCTTCATCGTCGCTGGGTCAAAATCCTGGAACTCCCTCCCTAACAGCACTGTGTGGGAGCACCTTCACCACACGGACTGCAGCGGTTCAAGAAGGCGGCTCACCACCACCTTCTCGAGGGGCAATTAGGGATGGGCAATAAATGCCGGCCTTGCCAGCAGTGCCCACATCCTGAGAATGAAGCTCCATTATCCCAACTCAATCCTCACAACTATAGTTTCCCATCCGAGGTAACATCCTGGTCAATCCCTGTGGGGGTGATATTCGGGCATCGCCCCGTTTGGGGGCAGCAACAGTCGGGAGGCGCGAGACTTAGGGCCGGGCGCTGAAGTCTCGCCCCTCTCGGGAAATTCGGGTCACCGCCCCCGGAAGGAAGTGGAGCGATAAATCCAGCTTTGCTTCCTGGGGCGCTAACGGGGGAGGACCCCTCTGCAGCGCTGCACACTGGGCCGTGCCGCGCTGCCGTGTCCGAGGGGCTCCTCCCTCCCTTAAAGGGCCCACGCTGCCGACTCTGTAGGAGAAAAGGGTACCTACCTGGACCACGGGGAGCGGGGGTGCCGTGCGATCAGCCCGGCACTCAGGCAGACTGCCGGGCCGAGCGATCGTGGCCAGGACCCCGCGCAGAAACCGCATCAGCGGCGGGAAAACCACGGTAAGTTTTTTTTTTCCTGATTTCCACTGGCCACCTGGCCTTTCACCATCGCCCCGGTAACGGCCGGCCGCCCTCCCGCGCCTCCTGCGGCTGTCGGTGTTTTCGCCCCTGGCGCAGCTGCAGGGGGCGGAAGTGAATTTCGGGTCCGGGGCGATGCGCGCGGCGGTGACATTACGATCTCCCGGCGCAAAGTCATAGCGCCGCCGCTAAACCCCCTGCCCAATATGGCGGGAGCTGTTGGCAGCACCGCACCGAGGCGGTAAGGCACTTGTGGCCCTCTAGCGCCCCCCCCCCCCCAGGGGCACTAATGGAAGGTGTAAATGTACCAAATTTTTAGCCCTCTATAATGGGGTGCCCAAAACTGTGCACAGTACTCTAACTGTGGCCGAGGCATTGTCTTGTCCAGGTTCATTGCTCTTGTACCAACATCATGGGTTCTGCTCAGGGTAACTATTGCTCCAAGGACCCTGGAGGATCTGCTGAGAGCTAATCTGTTCGCAACACACTTTCCCTGTCCTCACCACTACCTCCACAGCAGGCAATGCATTGCCTCTGGGCCCTTGCATGTTCTTCATTTGCATTTTAACTGCATGTTACCACCCAGTGTGGTCGATCGTGAAGTCACCCCAGACAGCCAAACCGAGAGAGGACGGGCAAAACGAAATTACCGCGGATGCTGGAAATCTGAAATAAAAGCAGAAATTTCTGGAAATGCTCAGCAGGTCAGGCAGCATCTGTGGAGAGAGAGAGAGAGAGAGAGAGAGAGAAACAGAGTCAACGTTTCAGGTCGATGACGTTTGGTCAGAGAAAGGATCGAGCTGCTGTGGGGTCAGAGGCCATGGAAGGTACCAGCCAGATTGCCTGAACACAGACGTGGAACCTCTTGATCCGTGCACCCCACTGTCTTGCTTTGGCCCCGATTTTAACTCCAGGTAGATTCCCCGCTCAGGCCTGAGTTAAAATTACAGTCGGGTCTCAATGATGTCATCAGGCCACACCATGCCTATGCAAAGAGAAAGACCCCGGGCGGCTGTCCTCGCTGCCTGCTCAGGGGAGCAGGTTAAAATCGCAGATGTTGCGATCGTGGCGGCTTTCGGACAGGTAAGAGCCGGGGCGATTTTAACCGCCCGCCCGCCAGGTTTCTGCTGAGCGATTAGGGTTAAAATCCACCCCCCCTTCCCCCCCATTATAAATATCTTTGTTGGGTTGCGGGGGGGGGTGGGGTGAGGTAAGAGAGCGAGTGCTTTTCCCCAACAGGGTTTTGGGCTGCCCAGTAGGCCTCAGGGATTCAGGCCTACTCATTCAGGCTTTTTCCTGGACCAGGTAGGGATGAGGCCGAGGAGGCCATGGACTGGCAGCAGTGACTCCGAGCCCCAGGTTAACCAGTTCCTTGTTCTGGTTAATGCTCCGGTTTGGCAGGAGTGAGAGGGGGTTATGGGGTGGGGGGGGGGCGAGTGTCAGATGAGGTCATAGAGTTCAAGGTGGCGTTCAGGCTGACACACACTGTGCGAGTGGGCCCAGAGGGAGAAGGCGGTCTGTGATGCGATGTCAATAAAAAGCCCCAATTATTTAGAGGAAGAATTCCCTCTCTGCCTGTTATTGTTGCTCAGTCGGTCAGAGAACCATAACGGCTTACATCAATATAAACAGCGTGCACACATTAAGGCGATGGAGCTTCACGCACACGATTCCCTGTAACACAGTGAATAAATCACCACAACACTGCAGCCCAGGCTTTGGATTCATTGCACAAGTGTCGCTGTCTGATATTCGCAACTTCAAACTCGCTAAAAACACAGCAGAACCAATCCTTTAAGCTCCTTCCATCGGGTTTAATAATGGAACATAAACAGGGGTGTTTCAACAGAATGTAATACACCACAAGGAGTAAGTGGAGGAGCAGTTCCAGCGTCTAAATTTGGTTGCCTTGTAACCAATGTAGCCGCTGATTTTTTGGGCCCATTCAAATCTCTGTGCATTTGAAAACCGGCGAGTGTCTTGCACGGGACCTCCAGACCGCTGCTCGACTCCTCAGCTTAACGGGAACATTGCTTGTAATGTGTCCTGGGGACATTATTTATCCCTCAACCAACATGACAAAAAACAGATTATTCGGTCATTATCACTGCGCTGTTTGTGGGAGCTTACTGTGCGCAAATTGGCTGCCGTGTTTCCCACATTACAACCGTGACTACACTCCAAAAGTACTTCATTGGCTGTAAAGCGCTTTGAGACGTCCGGTGGTTGTGAAAGGCGCTATAGAAATGCAAGTCTTTGTCTTCCACTTGCAGGAAGTCCTTATAACCCATGCTAGTATCTCCTTCCTTGGCTTGGCATCAATTTGTGTCTGTTGACACCACTGTGAAGTGCCCTGGTATGTTTTACCACCTTAAAGCCTCCATATAAATGTTGCTATTTGTTACAGGCTGGTATCCAATCAGATGGCTTCAAAGCTCACGAAGGAAAGATAAAATAATTAAAAGAGAGCTTCAGAAATGTAATTGCAGAATTAGTACATCAGTCTGACTCGCTAAAATCAGCAGTGACAGGGTGTGTGGGAGTCACATTATCTGATAAATCTCCTGTGCTGGTATTCGGGAGAGTTAGTCGGTGCGAGACCTGGCTGTTTGTTCTGTGAAGATTTGTCAGAAAGTTATTGGCTGCAGCATCCTTTACTGGAGCAGGTTCCCCCAGCAATTACTGCGGAACTCATCCTTATAAACATTGGTCGAGTGTCCAACACGGACAACGGTCAGTGATTAAAACCATTCTGCTGGGATCTGATATTGGATTTAGCTTTGAGACAAACATAGAATCATAGAATGACACAGCACAGAAGGAGGCCGTTCAGCCCATCGTGCCTGTGCCAGCTCTTTGAATGAGCTGCCCAATTAGACCAACTCCTGCTCTTTCCCCGTAGCTCTGCACATTTTTCCTTTTGAAAGTTACTATTGATTCTGCTTCCACGGCTGTGATGTATGCGTCTGTGAGCATACTCATGGGTTTGTAGAGCTGTTGCATTGTGAGTGGCTTAGCCAGTCTCATGATGTTCATAAGACTCAATAAAACCCCAGCCAGTTGGGTCCAGGTCATCCACGATGAGGTATGCAGTTGTGAGCCGAGTTGTGAACCAGTTGGGAACTGATAATGTGTCGTGTGATTGTTAAACCTTTGTTAATAAACCAACTAGTTCTGAATAGCAATGTGTTTTGCTATGGATTCTTAAACAAAGAACCCATGTAGCAAATACATAACAATGGCTTTCCACCCTTTTGAATGTTGCTGGTGGGCTGGCGACCTTGCAGGCCTTAATCAGGCCAGCAGTTAAAATTGCGATCGCCTCCCAATGATGTCACCGGCGCACGACTTTGCCATTAAAATTAGGCCCCCACTTCCCGAGGAGCGGGCGACTTTCCCCGTGCCTGAATTCAGATATGTTAAAATGGTGGGAGCCGGAGCGGGAACGCGTCAAGTACGCAGGGCGATCATCTCTCCCACCCCGAGCGCCGTCGTACCCTTCACCCCCCCCCCCCCCCCCAAAACCCAACCCCGATCCCCACCCGCTGCCCGGGCTGGGTTAAAATCAACCTGGTGGTGTTGATGAGACTGATCTCTGTTCACTGCTGCAACCTCGAAGATGGACAGAAATATAAGAGTTGCCCCTTTCCCCCCTCTCCCATATCTCACCCCCTCCCTCCAGGGCCTGCTTCTGCTGAAGGTAGCAGCTGACGTTGGGGTAAGGTTTTGGGCTTAGTGAAGCCTTGGTACACCACCCAGGTAGTAATTCCTCATTTTCAGTCCTATTGGTATCTTGCACTTTGTCAAAAATGAACCTAAAAAAGGCTTTGATCACATCAAACAACAGCATTCTGCTATCTGTGTATGTGGCAGAGTGGGGAAGGCCCCCCTCTCTCCCTGGGCAAGCAACTCTTTCCCAAATCCTGTCTCATTTCTGAACCTGGTCCCAGGATTTCTACCGCAAGTGAATCACAAGTGATTCAGGAAGTAACTTGCATGGAAAGGCATTGTCTTTTCACTGCAACCCCCCCCCAGCTAGTGTCACTATTGCAACGTGCAGCGATACTGTACTTCATGCTATGTCTCTCGCCGCTTACAGTTAGTGCACTCAGTGAGGTTAGTCGCAAGGTCAGAGCTCTCTGCTTGGGTTAGAAGGACATGCAGGATCTGACCTGCATCAGCCTGCTCTCCATTGTGACAAAGGTCGTCTGCCCTTGCCTTCACCAGAGGTTTATAAGATTAACCTGGGGATAATTTCCCCTAAAGTTAATCACAGCCTTAAATCTTGAAAGAGAATTTAATATCTTAATGGCAGGGTTACATTCTGCAACCATCACAGCATTAGAAAGGATAGATGGATTAAAAAAAAGAGTCCTGGATTGTTAAGCTTGTAAATGGCATCACATTACTAAGTCCTTCTGCTCCCAGGCACTCTGTCAATCCAGATTTATTGCATTTAATAGATGAAGTCCTGGACTAAAAATCCAGAGATACTCGTTCAAATCCCACTATGGCAGCTGGGAATTTAAATTCAGTTAATTAAATAAATCTGGAATACAAAGCTAGTATCAGTAATGGTGACCATGTAACTACCGGATTGTCGTATAAACCCATCAGGGAAGGAAATCTGCCGTCCTTACCCTGCTGTCCTTAACCGTTCTGGCCTATATGTGACTCCAGACGCACAGCAATGTGGCTGATTCTTACCTTCCCTCTGAAATGGCCCAGCGAGACACTCAGTTGTGATAAACTGCTACAAGAAACAATAATAAGAATAAAGCCAGACGGCCACCCGGCATGGACCTCGACACTGGCTTCGGACACGACAACGGCACACCCAGCCCAGTCAACCTAGCCCAATCCTCCTCGCTAACATCTGGGGACTTGTGCCAAAATTGGGAGAGCTGTCCCACAGACTAGTCAAGCAACAGCCCGACATAGTCATACTCACAGAATCATACCTTTCAGCCACTGTTCCAGACTCCTCAATCACCAGCCCTGGGTATGTCTTGTCCCACCGGCAGGACAGACCCACCAGGGGTGGCAGCACAGTGGGAGGGAGTGGCCGTAGGAGTCCTCAACATTGACACTGGACCCCATGAAGTCTCATGGCTTTAGGTCAAGCACGGGCAAGGAAACCTCCTGCTGATTACCACTGACCGCCCTCCCTCAGCTGATGAATTAGTACTCCTCCATGTTGAACACCACTTGGAAGAAGTCCTGAGAGTAGCAAGGGCACAGAATGTACTCTGGGTGGGGCACTTCAATGTCCATCACCAAGA
Source organism: Pristiophorus japonicus (assembly GCF_044704955.1). NCBI lineage: Eukaryota > Metazoa > Chordata > Chondrichthyes > Pristiophoridae > Pristiophorus > Pristiophorus japonicus. The sequence continues at coordinate 199,699,059 of NC_091988.1, forward strand.
GTGGTTCGGTAGCACCACTACTGACCGAGCTGGCTGAGTCCTGAAGGACATAGCTGCCAGACTGGGCCTGTGGCAGGTGGTGAGAGAACCAACACGAGGGGAATAACCTACTTGACCTCATCCTCACCAGTCTACCTGTCGCAGATGCATCTGTCCATGACAGCATTGATAGCAGTGACCACTGCACAGTCATTGTGGAGATGAAGTCCCGTCTTCTCACTGAAGACCCCCTCCATTGTGTTGCATGTCACTACCACCGTGCTCATTGGGATAGATTCAGAACAGATCTAACAGCTCAAAATGTGCATCCATGAGGCGCTGTGGGCCATCAGCAGCAGAATTGTATACCACCATAATCTGTAACCTCATGGCCCGGCATATCCCTCACTCTACTATCACCATCAAACCAGGGGACCCAACCCTGGTTCAATGAGGAATGTAGAAGCGCATGTCAGGAGCAGCACCAGGTTTACCTAAACATGCCAACCTGGGGAAGCTGCAACACAGGACTACATGCATGCTAAACAGCAGAAGCAGCATGCTACAGACAGAGTGAAGTGATCCCATAATCAACAGATCAGATCAAAGCTCTGCAGTCCTGCCACCTCCAGTCATGAATGGTGATGGACCATTAAACAATTAACGGGCGGAGGCTCCATGAATATCCCCATCCTCAATGATGGCAGAGCCCAGCACGTGAGTGCAAAAGACAAGGCTGAAGCGTCCATCTTCAGCCTGAAGTGCCGAGTGGATGATCCATATCGGCCTCCTCCTGAGGTCCCCACCATCACAGAAGCCAGTCTTCAGCCAATTCAATTCACTCCAATTCAGCCAATTCAATGTCAAGAAACGGCTGAGTGCACTGGCTATGGGCCCCAACTTGGAGCAACGGTCAGAGAGACAACAAGGCAGTTTCACGAGCTGCTCAAGGAGGGACCAGCACTGACTGTGTCCTCCTCCACGTGTTGCTGATTCCCTCCCTCTCAACTGAGAAAGCTAGCAACCGGGAGAAAGAAATATCGACACAGACTGAGGTGCAGCATCCGGGCGGGGAAATTCTCAAACAATCCACATATCGAAGCTGTGCTGGAGCATCGTGTGGCCATTCCCCACCTTCCCTCACCGTCATCCTTAAGTTAGATCAGCCCCGACATAAACAATATAAAAGAAGGTATGAATCCTACGTTAATCTTGTTTCAGATACTCCTCTCCCATGTGTAAGAATGAATCGGTAGTACCTAGTGTATCAATGTCACTTTTTCAATGCCTAATAGCATTAGGGAGGTTTCGAACAGGAGAATATATGAAGAAATGGAGGACCATTCAACAATCAATTCCTTGCACTGTGCGATGGCACAGAGAAAGTTCGCAGTAAACAAGATACCTGTGTCATCGTCAATTCTGACAAGACCTTTGACGGATTCACCGTTTTCTCCGCTATGCAACAACATAGAATTTACAGCCCAGAAACAGGTCCGTGCCGGGGTTTATTCTCCACACCAGCCCCCTCCCACCCCTCTTCATCTCATCCCATCAACATATCCTTCTATTCCTTTCTCCCTCATGTGTTTATCCAGCTTCCCCTTAAATGCAACTGTGCTATTCGCCTCCACCACTCCCTGTGACAGTGAGTTCCACATTTTCAGCCCTCTCTGGGTAAAGAAGTTTCTCCTGAATTCCCCATTGGATTTATTAGTGACTGTCTTATATTGATGGTCTCTAATTTTGGTCCCGTCCGCAAGTGGAAACATCTTCTCTACATCTACCTAACGAACCCCTTCATAATCTTACAGACCTCGCAACCTTCTCTTTTCTAAAGAGCCCCAGCCTGTTCTGCTTTTCCTGATAAGTGTATCCTCAGCTTCTGGCATCATCCTTGTAAAATTCAGTAAATTATCAACAGATTAGAAGCTTCTATTAAATTGGAGGATGGGACAAGGGTTAGATCGAAATAGAGGCTGCTGCTGGCATCAGTGCGTTCAGCCACAGCTGTTACTTGAAGTACTTGCGTTCTCGAGTAGAATCGTGTACCTCGATGGGGAGGGAGAGCTGAAAATCAGCAGTTATGGTAGATCGAATTGATGAAGTCAAGTTAACACCAAACTTAGAGACGCTCCCAACAGAACATAAACCACTTCACCCAGCTTAGAAAGACATCACAAATGTTGGAAGGGAGGGACCGGCTAGAACTGCCAAAGACTACCCCCCAATATCAATCTATGCTCAAGGCTAAAGAGAAACCTTGACATTCTTTGACATCACGGGGCCGAAATTCAGCCTCCCGCGGGCCTGTTACCGCCAGAGGCCCCCGATTTGTCGTCGAATGACCGCCGCTCGCAAACGTCTCCCTTGTCATGTATCTTATATTATTATATATAACTGTATCCTAACATGCTGTACATGACTGTAATAAAATATGACCTGTAACCACCGGCATACCTTACCACCAGGGGTGCACTTGCAAGAGACAGGTAGATAAGGACAGGTCTCAGGCAAGTGCAGTATTCCAGAATTGTGAAATAAAGGTGCAGGTCCAGAGTGACTTTGACTTCACTACATGCCTCGTGTGAATCTGTACTGAGGGGACAGGACTTTACAGTGGCGACGAGTTACGGGATTACAGAATCCACAGAATGGCGAACAACGGATCAGATGAAAAGTACGATGCTGGAGACAATTGGGAGGACTTTATAGAAAGGCTCCAGCAAAGCTTTGTAACCAAAGACTGGTTAGGAGACAACAAAGCAGACAAGAGAAGAGCCCATCTCTTGACCAGCTGTGGCTCGAAAACATACGCTTTAATGAAGGATCTGCTGGCACCCGAGAAACCAGCAAGCAAGTCATTTGAAGAATTGAGCACACTGGTAAGAAATCACCTGAAGCCAATGAGCAGCCTACACATGGCCAGACACAGGTTCTACAACTACAGATGCTGTGTGGGCCAGAGCATACCCGACTTCGTGGCGGAACTTCGGAGGTTGGCTAGTTTATATGAGTTCTCCGATGAACTGAGGAGAGAAATGCTGAGAGACTTTTTCATTGAAGGAATAGGCCACGTAGGCATATTCCGAAAGCTCATAGAGACCAAGAACCTGACCTTAGAGGAAGCAGCACTGGTTGCACAGACATTCTTGGTAGGGGAAGAAGAAACGAGGTTAATTTACAATGCAGGTACGACAACTAACGAAATAATGGAACAAGGAGTTCACAGCATTAGACAAGCTGCTACCCCCACACACAGACAAAACTGGGAGAACAGGCTCTCGACAGCAGGCAGTGGCGCCAGAAGCCATCAAGGGCCATAGGAACGGCCGTTCACACCTCATCAACCCACAATGCGAGCAATCAACTACAAACTGAGAGAAGCTCAAGAGAGATCAGCCAGACGCAGCTCATTCTTTGGGAACAATGAAAGCAGTCTGTGCTGGAGGGTTGGGGGTGGGCACTCGTCAAGGGGATGTCGATTTCAGCAGGCTGTTTGCAGGAACTGTGAATATACAGGGCATTTGGCCCACATGTGCAAAGAAATGGCAGCTCGGCTGGTATACGAATCGGATGGGTCGGAAAGCGGACCAGAAGACGGTGGGGACAGTACCCGGGATACCGATGTACAGCGGGTCAACACGATCAATGGCCGCTGCTCCTACCACAGGACGCCTCCTATAATGATGAGGGTCCTACTCAACGGGATACCTGTCAACATGGAACTGGATATGGGAGCGAGTCAATCTCTCATGGGCGCTCAACAATTTGAACAACTATGGCCGCATAAAAGAGACAGACCAAAACTCACAAGGGTCGGCAGCGCCATGCTCTCTGTCACACACAAAGGGACAGTGAACCGACTTCCCCTGTGGATTGTCCCTGGAGACCCCTCAGCACTGCTGGGGAGAAGCTGGCTGGCAAAACTAAACTGGAAATGGGATGATGTCCATGCCATGACATTAAAGGAACGGACCTCCTGCTCAACAGTTATAAAGCGATTTGAACATGTCTTTCAGCCAGGTGTGGGCACTTTCAAAGGGGCCAAAATCAAAATCTACATCACACAGGATGCTAGACCGGTCCATCACAAGGCCAGAGCTGTACCCTATGTGATGAGGGAAAAGATTGAACATGAACTAGACAGGCTTCTGCGGGAAGGCATTATATCACCTGTGGAATTTAGCGACTGGGCAGGTCCCATCGTCCCAGTCATGAAGCCTGATGGATCCGTACGAATCTGTGGGGACTGCAAATCTACCATAAACAGAGTCTCCCTACAGGACCAGTACCCGCTGCCCAGGGCGGAGGACTTATTTGCCACATTGGCTGGAGGTAAACTTTTCTCAAAATTAGACCTCACATCTGCATATATGACGCAAGAATTGACCAAAGAATCCAAGCTACTCACCACCTTCAACACACATCGAGGCCTTTTCATGTACAATCGATGCCCATTCGGCATCAGGTCAGCAGCTGCCATATTCCAGCGCAACATGGAGAGTCTGCTCAAGTCCATCCCGGGGACGGTTGTATTTCAAGATGACATACTTATCACGGGCAGGGACACTGGCTCCCATCTCCGTAATTTGGAGGAAGTACTAAAGCGGTTGAATTGGGTAGGCATACAAGTCAAGAAATCCAAGTGCCTGTTTCTCGCACCTGAGGTTGAATTTTTGGGCAGAAGGATTGCCGCTGATGGAATCCGCCCAACAGAGTCCAAAACAGAAGCAATTCGCCTGGCAGCCAGGCCCCGGAACGTCTCAGAACTGCGCGCCTTTCTCGGACTACTCAATTGCTTTGGGAACTTTATGCAGAACTTAAGCATGCTGTTGGAGCCTCTCCACGTGCTACTCAGGAAGGGGTGCGATTGGTTTTGGGGGGATGCCCAGGAACGCGCCTTCAATAAGGCACGCAACCTTCTGTGTTCCAACAGTGTTTTGACTTTCTTTGATCCAGGTAAAAAGCTAGTTCTCACATGCAATGCGTCAGCATATGGGGTCGGGTGCGTTTTACAACATGTCAATAGTGCGGGCAAATTAAACCCATAGCTTATGCCTCCAGGTCACTTTCGCAGGCGGAGCGCGGGTACGGAATGGTAGAGAAGGAGGCGCTCGCGTGCGTGTATGGTGTCAAAAAGATGCACCAATACCTTTTCGGGGCCAAGTTTGCATTAGAAACCGACCACAAGCCCCTCACATCCCTCCTATCCGAGAGCAAGGCAATAAACGCCAACGCCTCGGCGCGAATTCAACGGTGGGCACTCATGCTGGCGTCCTATGACTATACCATAAGGCACAGACCAGGCACAGACAACTGTGCCGACGCGCTCAGCAGGCTACCCTTGGCTACTACGGAAGGGTCTGACAAACAGGACTGTGAGATAGTCATGGCAATCAATGCCTTTGAGTCCACAGGTTCGCCCATGACGGCTCGCCAAATCAGAGCCTGTACGGCCAGCGACCCCACGTTATCGTTAGTAAAAAGATGTGTCCTAACCGGTGACTGGGCAGAGGCTCGCGATGCCTGCCCCAAGGAATTAAAACCCTTTCACAGATGCATGCATGAGCTATCACTACAAGCAGACTGCCTGATGTGGGGCAGCCGAATAGTCATGCCTCTGCGAGGCAGAGAGGCATTTGTCCGGGAGCTCCACCGCGAGCACCCAGGGATCGTTCTCATGAAGGCCATAGCCAGATCCCACGTCTGGTGGCCTGGTATTGACGCGGACTTGGAGCTCTGCGTCTGAAGGTGCACCATTTGTGCCCAACTCAGCAATGCCCTCAGGGAGGCTCCCCTGAGCCCCTTGCCCTGGCCTACCAAACAGTGGTCGCGGGTGCACGTAGACTATGTGGGCCCATTCATGGGCAAAATGTTCCTCGTAGTTGTAGATGCATTTTCAAAGTGGATCGAATGCACCATTTTAAACTCGAGCACAACCTCCACCACTGTGGAGAGCCTCGCAACCATGTTTGCAACGCACGGAATCCCTGACATATTGGTCAGTGACAATGGTCCGTGCTTCACCAGCGCAGAATTCCAAGATTTTATAATTGACCATGGCATAAATCACGTCAAGACAGCACCGTTCAAGCTGGCCTCCAACGGCCAGGCGGAGAGAGCAGTGCAAGTCATTAAACAAGGCATGCTTAAAATCCAAGGTCCCACGCTGCAGGGTCGCCTGTCGTGACTGCTGCTGGCATACAGATCTCGTCCGCACTCATTGACTGGGATCCCCCCCGCGCAACTGTTGATGAAAAGGATTTTAAAAACAAGGCTCTCATTAATCCTCCCAGACATGCACGAAATCGTTGAGGCAAAGCGCCGTAAGCTGACTGAGTACCATGACAGAAATTCGAGGGGGAGATGGAATGAGATAGGGGACAAAGTGTTTGTACTAAACTATGACAGGAGTCCCAAATGGCTTGCAGGGACAGTAACGGGCAAGGAAGGAAACAGGCTACTGGTAGTACAAATGGACAATGGCAAAACCTGCCGGAGGCATGTAGACTAAGTCAAAAGCAGATTTACCAACAGCACTGCGGAACCAGAGGCAGACTACAATGTGGAACTCGCACCACACCTGGTGGACAGACAGAGGGAACAACCTGAGGAAAGGGCAATCCCAACAGACAGCCCAGGCGAGTCAACAGCAATCATACCAATCGAAACAGACAGCCCAGGCAAGATACCAGCAACCACACTCAAAGAAAAACAGACACCAAGGCAAACAACTGAACCACAACTCAGACGCTCCACACGAGAGCGTAGACCACCTGAGAGACTGAACCTATAAAGACAATAAGACCGTGGGGGAGGGTGATGTCATGTATCTTACATTATGATATATAACTGTATCCTAACATGCTATACATGACTGTAATAAGATATGACCTGTAACCACCAGCATACCTTACCACCAGGGATGCACTTGCAAGAGACAGGTATATAAGGACAGGTCTCAGGCAAGTGCAGCATTCCAGAGCTGTGAAATAAAGGTGCAGGTCCAGAGTGACGTTGACTTCACTACATGCCTCGTGTGAATCTGTACTGAGGGGACAGGACTTTACATCCCCGGTGGTTTTTCTGTGGATCCCCAATTCTGCGCCAACGTGTAAAGGCCCAGTGGCCTCGGTGGTCACGGCCACGTACTGAGGATGCAAGATGCCAAAGCAGCACGTCCTGCACTAAAGTGGCAGCTAAACAGCAAAGGGAAGGCTCGGCAAGGCCTGCAGGAAGGGACATTACAGAAGTTGGCATCACCATCAGCTTCTAGCCAAAGTCAGGGTGCAGTGGAAAAGACTTGTTCTCTGGGTAATATATGTTATATATGCAGACTATAGATATACTCTCTGTGTAGTCACTGTATAGTTGCATAAGATAGAGACTTGTTACCTGATGTACTATCAATAAGGTTTATACTGTGTTTACACTATTCTGGCATCACTAGAGGGTGCAACTGGTGGAGACCGGGGTTTCCTGCCCCTGTGGCAGAGGCTGTCCACCAGAGGGCACTGCGGTGGGAGACCTGAGGGTCACCCGCATAGGTGTGCAGGGCCCAGTATAAAAGGCTGCCCACCATGCTTGTGCCTCAGTCTGGAGTTACGAATAAAGGCCCAAGGTCACTACGGTTTGAGTACAACACGTTGCCTCGTGGAGTCATTCAAAAGTGCATTATAGACATAACAACATAGGACCGACAAATAGACATTTCTTTCAGTACCAGTGTTATCTTTGAGGTTTCTTGCTTGACAAATAAGACAGCGTCTGACCTGGCCGGACAAGTACCTCGCTGCGGAGTCGAGGCAAGTTGTGAATGGAAGCAGGAATCTGTGCTGGAACATTTCTCACGAGGTTCCTTGCTGGATCTTGATTCTGAAAAATGATCCGAGACGGTTGTCATATGTGAGGGTGTGCACGGTACGCACCATTATATCATTTCCATTAAATAGTTCATATTTCATGCAGTTGACACCACAACCTAATCAGTGCAACAATCTGTCCTTTGATAATTTGTTTGAAGCACAAGTATTTTAAACTCCTGTCACACAACAATAGACACTAAATCTGCCACGAGTTGCATTGGAACCGAGTGACAAGGCGATATAGTGCACCATTAAACATTACTGATGAACTTCTTTACCTGATTAACTTCAGTTAATTCTCAGCGCCCACTCTACAATTTCCCCAGACATGGAAAACACAGTGGAATTTCTCCCTGGCCATTTTTGCCCCTTTGTCACGTTGTGGGATCTTAAATCCAGGAAGATTTTCGGGAAATTTATTTTAAGATATTGCGGCTAAATTTCTTTCAGTACATTACATTTTGGGCCCCAGTTTCTGAGTAATGTGAGCCATGCCATAGTGAGTGCAGCGAGCTCGGGGGGGACAGTGTGACATTGGACCCGGGGTCCCCAAAGCTCTCCCCCACTGGGGGTTTTCCTCACCTCCTGTCTGGGTCTGCTGTAGACTCACTGATTGAGAGTGATCGCTGTGATTGGTCAACAACTCCATTACCGTTGGACCGTGGGACTCCCAGGTAGGTGAATGAGACGGACCTTGGTCTTCCTTCGTCTAGCGATTCCAATGTTCCAATGCTTTAAGTTAAATTCACCTCAACTAGTAGCAAGTACACAACATGTTGCTTGGGACATAGACTAGAATTCAGCACATGAAGAATTCATGTTAATGGAGTAAGCTCAGTGGGTAGTACCCTCGCCTCTGGGTGGGAAGGTTGTGGGTTCAAGTCCCACTCCAGAGACTTGAGCCCATAATCTAGGCTGACCCTCCAGTGTAAGTACTGAGGGAGCGCTGCACCCTCGGAGGTTCTCACTCTCGGATGAGATGCTAAACCAATGGCCCTCTCTGCCCTCTCAGATGAATGTAAAAGATCACAAGGCACTGTTTCAGGGAAGAGTTGGGGAGTTCCCTCGGATGTCCTGGCCAATATTTCTCACTGAAACAGATTAATGCGAAATTCGGTTCCGCCTCATTTGGGGGCAGTACGAGCCGTGAGCTGGGAGTTCCTGCGCTAGGCACGGAGGTCCCGCCCTGCGAGCTATACTGGGCTTGCCGCCAGCCCTCCCACCCCCCTCTAGAGGAACTGCAGCACAAAATTTTGCGTCCCAGTTCCTGTCGAGGGCGGGACGTGGGCGCAAAGGCACGTGAAGTTCCCGGCACTACGCGTAGCGTTGGTGGGTAGACAGGGCCCTCCCCTTCCGTTAAAGGACCACCAGGGAGCGGGGTGCTGTGGCAGTGGCCCAGCACACAAGCGGAGTGCCGAGCTTCAACATCGCGACACGGACCCCGCGATCTGCAAACAAGACGGCCGCAATCGGCAAGTCGCCCATTTGTGATTACTGCTGCACCTCCCCTTTAATTTGCGCCCCGTGAGCGCCCTACAGCCCGGTACGCGCTCCACGAAGCTGTCGCGGAGATCGCCCGGATTTTCACTCTGGGGGCAAAATCGGGTGGCGGCGCACGGTGATGACGTCAGCGGCGGTACAGCGGCACGGAACGTTACCGGCAGAAGCTAGCGGTGCCGCGGCCAGGCGAACAGTCGTTAGCGCCCCCGGGACCCGAATTTTTCCCCCCTTATCTTGTCATTGATCGCTTTGTGGTTTCTAAGATTTTGCTATGCATCGATTGGCTGCCACGTTTCCTACATTACAACAGTGATTACACTTCAAAAGTACTTCATTGGCTGTAAGATAATTTGGGTGTCTTAAGGTTGTGAAAGGAGCTATATAAATGCAAGTTCTTTCTTTAATCTAAGTTCCATCCACACCCGGTAATTCTAAGGTATTTAACGTATTGAAGTAGACCCTGATTCTTTCTAATACCATGGTCAAGGGCGGTACCAGGATTGTCCAGAGAAATCGCCCTATAATATGATAACTGACTCCCAGTGTGTTGCTTCTGGTGTAGCACTGGGATGGGACAGGGCGAGGGAGAGGGCGATGGAGCTGGGGGCTGAAATTTCAGGCTCCCCCGGGCTAGAATCTGTGGATATGTTGCATTTGGGCCGCGTGTGGCCCACCTTCTGGGACTGGCCTGGAGTCGCCAGGAATTAAAGTTTAATCTCCAGGACACAGCTGCCAGCAACACCCGGGAGATAAATTAAAGTGCCGATAAAAAAATTTGTGTTTTAAATTAAAAATTCTTTGAGCACTTTGGTTATTAGTAATCGAAATATCTGAGATGGCGGGTTAAGGCTGCTTGACTGACGGGCAGAAAATCATCCAATTGGATGATGAAGAGTCTATTTGCTTTCTGATTGGCCGGGCAGACAGCATGGTAGGAGGATGGACGTGTTGGGCGACCAATGGTGGGAGTGTGGGGGCAGGGCAGTTGGAGGTCATGTGATGACACGTCCCGGGATATGTCGAACCAGCGTTAGTAAACCTATTTGGGCTTCTGTATGGGTGATGCCTGCTGTCGCAGTACTGACCTCATGGTATGGCAGCAGCAATCAGCACATGTACAACTGTACTAAACGGCCACACTCTTTATTCCAAAGCAGTTGATGAGACCTTTCGTGTAGCTTGACGTTTGGCAAATCAACATTGTCTGCCTTTATGTAAATGCGCATTGTCACGGTGAAAACTAGGGGCAACTGTCCTGTCTCTTCCCCAGCAACAACGAGACTGTCACTTTGGAACAAGCACAACATTATCATAGAATGATACAGTATTGAAGGAGGCCATTCAGCCCATCGTGCCTGTGCTGGCTCTTTGAAAGAACGATCCAATTAGTCGCACTTCCCCCCTGCTCTTTCCCCATAGCCCTGCAAATGTTTCATGTTCAAGTATTTATCCAATTCCCCGTTTGAAAGTTACTATTGAATCTGCTTCCACCGCCCTTTCAGGCAGCGCGTTCCCGATCACAACAACTCGCTGCGTAACGAATTCTCGTCCTCTCCACCTCTGATTCTTTTGCCAATCACCTTAAATCTGTGTCCTCTGGTTACCTTCCTACCACTGGGAACAGTTTCTCCCTGTGTACTCGATCAAAGTCTCTTTTACTTTTACTAAAATTCTCAAACGTTTGAACTCTTTTAGGAGTAAACAAAAAACATTAAACCGTGCCCCCCGATCTGGGGGAAACACCAACATTTACAAGGCCCTTTTTTAAAAATTTTTTGGTCTTTTTTTTGGGCACAGAATCAAATTTTTTTCCAAGTGCCCCCTATAAAAGAGGAGGGGGACACTAAAAGCACCGGCAATTAAAACAAATTAACTTAAAAACATAAAATCAAATTAAAATTTGGTTGCCGGGCGTGATGATGCACTCCAGTCCCTCCGGTGCCCACCTCTCGCGGAAGGCCGCGAGCGTACCGGTGGACACCGCGTGCTCCATCTCCAGGGACACCCTGGACCGGATGTAACGTTTGAACTAGAAGCAGCACAAGGCAGGCGCTGTCATCAGTAGTTGCCATGGTAACTACTTTGGCCCAGGTCAGTCAAGGAGCAGAACCTAAGGTAACAAATAAACACGGTGAAGTCAATTATGCTTTCATTCAGCGGGACAGACTCCCATTGTGTTGACTATATCCTTCTTCCAGAAGAGCTGAAGTCTGTTATCTTTGTTGATCTTACAGTAGATTTAAAATCACTTTTATTTTAAAAGTCTGTGTTGGGACTTCAAGCGTTCTGTATTCATACTGTGCCACAGAGCTATGAAACCTCGATGACATAAAAGAGAAAGGAAAGCTGAGAGTGAGGAGACTGAATAACACACAGGTTAATGCACCACCTCGGGCACTATGTCCAAACCCTGATACTGGATTATGCTTTCGAAAGGATCAAACTTAACAAAGTACCACACTCGCAAATCCTCAGATAAATACAAACCTGATAAGTGTCAGAAAATAATAGGCTCTGTTAAATTGAATCTTAAAGATTGGGTAACCTCTTTTCTGGGGCCTGTTTGCGTGTGGAATTGCAGGCAGCAAACATGTTTGTGTTTGCACAATGGTGACAAAACCCAGAAGAATATTAAAGATGATTCCCGATCAGCATCAGCCTCTTAAAGGTTTGGGCATCGCAAGTCATTCAGCATCAAAATCACAACTTATGGGCGGTTGAAGTTTAATAAGGGCAGTCTTTGTTTGCCAAACACTACAATTCACATCAAAGCATCGTGTGAAAATACAGCAAAGGTGACCTATGACCATCTCCTCTCCTCCTCTCCCCTCGTCTCTCCTCCCCTCTCCCCCTCTCCTCTCCCCTCCTCTCTCCTCCCCTCTCCTCCTATCCCCCTCTCCTCTCCCCTCTCCTCTCCTCTCTCACTTCTCCTCTCCTCCTTAGCCAGTCTCCTCATTCCTCTCCTTCTCCCCTCCCCTCCTCCTCTCCTCCCTCCCCCTCTTCTCCACTCCTACAACCTTGGCATTGTTTAAGAGTAAATTGAATTTACGGAGAGATTCATGTCCTCTCTGTGGGGTTCAATGCCCAGCACACGTTCCTGATGAGCGGGAATGATGTCTGTCCTAAGGTGAGATTTCCTTGTTCCCAATTCCCACGCCCCCTTCCCCTGAAGGTGAAATTATGGGCAGATCTCGTAATAAGAAAATTGCTGGAGCATTACTTCCTCTTGTAATGGGTTCATCTCATCAAGGGTCGAGTGCTGACCTTGACGATGATAGCGTTTCGGTTGGGGTTGCAGAGCAAGTTTGTACAACTGATGATTTGCAATAATTGACTTTGCTGTAATGAGGTTCTGATAGCTTGAGACCACAGCAAATGGGAGCCCCGCTTCGCAGATTACAAATATTAATCAAAAGGAAGTTTATTCGGGACTCCGCAATGAACCAGCTGTAAATATCGGTATTACTGCAATGACCAACGCCCTTTTAAAAAAAAGCCTGCCTTTTGGAACCCAATGGATTGCTTGTTTTAATGAGCATTGGCGAAGTGTCCATCAGTCACACGGCTAAAACATCTATGTCCAATTGTGAAAGGAAATGATTTCCTGAAAATCAACAAGCCATTCTGCCCATTGACCTCTCCGCCGTGGAGAGGTTGAGAAGCAAGCTCCTGTTTCAACTCACTTCTTCCCAGAATCTTGAAACTCATACTTCTACTTCACACAGCCATTCCACACAAGAAATAACGGGGGAGAAATTGGCCTCGTTAGCGCCTCCCATTAGCGCCTCGGGGGGGCGATAACGGGGCGCTACCGGCTCCGCGACCGGGCGTGGTGAGAGTACCGACGCCCGCGAATTGGCTTTGCAGGTTAGAGGCGGTGGTAACCCCATACGCCACGATGTCCTGCGCCCCGGAGATCGAGGGCGCAGACCCCGGCACTGCCGCGGATGCAAACTTCGGTTCCGCCCCCTGCAGCATCGCTGGGCGTCAACACCGACAGCTGCAGGAGGCGTTGTGAGGCCGGGCCGGCGCTTGGGGAGCGGTATATAAAGGGGTCGCCGGTGAGGTAGGTGAGAAATCATTTTTGAACCCTCTGTACATTTTTATTTGCTTTTCTTCCGCTGCACTCTGTCAGACTGCTCGGGGCTGATCGTCGCGGATCATGGCTTGCTGTCGGCGAGCAGGGGGTTAGATTTATTGCAGAGCCTGCAGCAATAGCCCTTCCCTTTAAGGGAGAGAAGGAGGCTCCAATCCCGGCAGCACTGCATGGGACATTGTGCAGCGTTCAGCCGCTACCGCCCCTCTTGCCTGCTTTCGCGCTCCAAGGGAAGTGGTAGCGCTTGATTTAGCACCTCTCGTCCCTCCTGGAGCGCTAAGCCGGAAGTTTGCATCCGCTGGAATTGGGCAGCGCCCCCGAAACTTTGGCGCTCCCGCAAAAGTTATCGCCCCATTTCTAGCCCAAAGCTTTGCTGGGATATGGTGCAAATGCGGGTAAATAGAGTTGGGGGTAAATAGAGTTGAGTTACAGATCAGCCACGATTTAATCCAATGGTGGAACAGGCTCGAGGGGCTGAATGGCCTCCTCCTGTTCTTAATGGTCCTTTTACAATCTGTGGGCTTTTAACCTATAAGTTTGCTGTCACAACAGCAACTTGCATTTATATAGCGCCTTTAATGCAGTAAAACTTCCCAAGGCGCTTCACAGGAGCGTTATCAAATAAAATTTGACACCGAGACACACAAGGAGATATTAGACAAAAGCAAAGTACTGCGGATACTGGAAATCTGAAATAAAAACAGAAAATGCAGGAAATATTCAGCAGCTCAGGCAGCATCTGTGCAGTGACCTTTCGTTCGAACTAAGGAGATATTAGGACAGGAGTCAAAAAACTTGGTCAAAGAGGTAGGGTTTAAGGAGTGCCTTAAAGGAGGAAAGAGAGGTGGAGAGGGAATTCCTGAGCTTACAGCCCAGGCAGCTGAAGGCACAGCCACTGATGGTGGAGCGATTATAATCAGGGATGGGCAAGAGGCCAGAATTGGAGGAGCGCAGAGATTGGAGAGTTGTAGGGTTGTAGGATGTTACAGAGATAAGGAGGGGTGAGGCCATGGAGGGAATTGAAAACAAGGAAGATAACTTTAAAATCTAGGCATTGCCGGACAAGGGTTGTCATGTATTGAACTATCATTGTAACCCATGTTTAAGCTGACCTAAGTTGTACACCTTGAGAACATTGACCACAAGGGGTGAACTTGTGGGAGACACTCCTAACTTGGACTTTCAGGTAAAAAAAGGGGAAGCTCCACCCACCTTCATCACTTGAGGTCTTGTTAATAAAGGTAACGGGTCATAGAGTGACTTTCTCTCAAGTATGGGCCTTATGTGCATTTATACTGTATAGTAAGGACATATCATTGGCGATGAGAAACTGGGATTTAAACCACGCGAGCATGGCCACAAGCAGCACAGAAGAGAGGTACTGTGTCGGTGATGATTGGGACGACTTTATTGAGAGACTACAGCAAAGTTTTGTCACTAAGGAATGGTTGGGACAGGATTGGCCAACAAACGCAGGGCTAATCTCCTGACGGTTTGTGGATCCAGAACGTACTCCCTGATGAAGGACCTTCTAGCGCCAGAGAAGCCGGCGGACAAGACGTTCGAAGAGCTCAGTAAGTTGACCGGGGAACACCTTAAACCGGCGAGCAGCATGCACAAGGCGAGACACTGGTTTTACACGCACCGGCGGTGAGAAGGGCAAAGCGTTCCAGACTTCATGGCAGATCTCTGGCGACTGGCGAGCCTATGTAAGTTCCCAGATGCATGCAGAGCGGAGATGCTGCGAGACCTTTTTATTGAGAGCATCGGGCACGCTGGGGTTTTCAGGAAACTGATTGAGACCAAAGACTTGACCTTGGAAGCGGCGGCTCTGATAGCCCAGACATTTATCTCAGGGGAGGAAGAGACCAGAATGATATATGACAAAAATCTTGGCTCAAATGCAGCAAACGACCAGGGAGTCAACATTGTTAATGCGGCACACAGTCCTTTAGGCAGAAAAGGGCAATCGGAAATGCCCGAGCATGTAGTCGAACCCAAAGGGGGAATTCAACAGAGACAATGGCTAGCTGAACGATGATTCATGCCATCGCAATGGACAATGCGGCCAGTAATGGGGCCATCAACACCTGTTAATGGTGCGCTTAAGGACAGTTACAGAGACAGTCAGAGACGATCGACTGGTAATGGACCTTTTGTTTCCAACAACGGGGCATCCAGCTCATGATGGAGGTGTGGAGACAAACACCCAGCCAGAGCTTGCAGGTATCAGCAATATACCTGCAGAAACTGCAACATCAGCGGTCACTTGGCGCATATGTGCAGGAAGTCTGCAGCCAGGTTGATGTACGAGGAGGATGGGCCCGATGTAAGCCCTACGAGGCAAAATGAATACTGGGGGAAATCTCTAGAAGCTGAAGTTCAGTGAGTTCATGTGGAGCACATATACAGTTCATATACCAGGACGCCACCGATAATGATGAAAGTGCTCCTCAATGTCATCCCAGTATTAATGGAGCTAGACACGGGGGCCAGCCAATTCGAAAGGTGTGGGTGTCCAAGGCCAGGAGACCAAAATTATTGCTGATTGACGCACAGCTACGGACATATGCAAAGGAGATCATTCCGGTGCTAGGCAGCGCCACGGTAGTCGTGACCCACAAAGATTCAGAGAACAAGTTGCCACTCTGGATTGTCCCAGGGGACGGTCCCGCACTACTGGGGAGGAGTTGGCTTGCTGTCATGAAATGGAAATGGGGCGATGTCAATGCAATTTCTTCTGTGGAGCGAGTATCATGCTCACAGGTCCTGGACAAATTTGACTCATGATTTCAACCCGGCATCGGCACTTTCATGGGGGCCAAGGTAGTGATTCACATAAACCCGGACACCAGGCCAGTACACCACAAGGCCAGAGTGGTGCCGTACGTGATGCGGGAAAAGATAGAATGCAAATTGGACCGCCTGCTGAGGGAAGGCATCATCTCGCCAGTTAAATTCAGTGACTGAGCGAGCCCGATTGTGCCGGTGCTCAAGTTGGATGGGTCGATCAGGATATGTGGCGATAACAAGACCATCATCAATCGGGTGTCACTCCAAGACCAGTACCCGTTACCGAGAGCGGAGGACCTCTTTGCGACGCTATCCAGTGGCAAACTTTTTTCAAAATTGGACCTGACCCCAGCACATGACCCAGGAGCTGGCGAGTGAGTCGAAGAAGCTGACCACCATCACGACACACAAGGGGTTGTTTGAGTATAACAGAAGTCTGTTCGGGATTCATTCGGCTGCCGCGATCTTTCAGGACGGTGGTTTTTCAAGACAACATCCTAATCACGGGTCGTGATACTGAAGAACACCTCCACAACCTGGAGGAGGTGCTACGCAGACTGGACCGGGTAGGGCTGCGACTGAAAAAGGCGAAGTGCGTCTTCTTTGCTCCAGAGGTAGAATTCCTGGGAGAAGGGTAGCAACAGACGGGGTCAGACCTACTGTGTCCAAAACGGAAGCAATCCAGAGAGCACCCAGACCCCGTAACACGACGGAGCTGCGTTCGTCCTTGGGGCTCCTGAACTATTTTGGTAAGTTTCTTCCCAAAATGAGCACGCTGTTAGAACCGCAACACGTGCTCCTACACAAAGGTCGCGATTGGGTCTGGGGGGACAGCCAGGAAAGGGCTTTTGATAGAGCACGCAATTTGTTATGCTCCAACAAACTGTTAACGTTAAATGACCCGTGTAAGAAACTTGTTTTAACGTGCGATGCGTCGTCCTATGGTGTCGGGTGTGTGTTGCAGCATGTCAATGTCAAGGGTCAGTTACAGCCGGTAGCTTATGCCTCCAGATGTCTGTCCCAGGCAGAAAGGGGCTACAGGATGGTAGAAAAGGAAGCGCAAGCATGTATATTTGCAGTAAAAAACATGCACCAGTACCTGTTTGGCAGGAAATTTGAACTGGAGACAGATCACAAACCCCTAATGTCCCTTTTGACCGACAACAAGGCCATAAATGCGAATGCATCAGCCCGCATACAGAGGTGGGCACTCACGTTAACCGCCTATGACTACACAATTCGGTACAGACCGGGCACAGAAAACTGCACCGATGCAGTCAGTAGGCTCCCACTAGCCACCTCTGAGAGGGCAACTGAGCATGATGCTGAGATGGTCATGGCTGTTGAAGCTGTCAAAAGCGAAGGCTCACCTGTGACAGCCCGCCAGATTAAAGTCTGGACAAATAAAGACCCGCTACTGTCTTTAGCTAAGAAATGTGTCCTGAATGGGGACTGGGCAGCCACGTACGGGGCATGCCCTGAGGAATTAAACCGTTTCATAGGCGCAAGGATGAACTCACGATTCAGGCTGATTGCCTACTGTGGGGAAACCGAGTATTCATGCCCCAGAAGGACAGAGAGGTGTTTACCAGAGAACTTCACAATGAGCACCCGGGCATTGTCATGATGAAGGCAATTTCCAGGTCACATGTTTGGTGGCCAGGGATAGATGCAGACCGAGAACTCTGTGTTCGCAGGTGCAACACGTGTGCTCAGCTGGGCAACGCACCCAGGGAAGCCCCCCTTAGCCCCTGGTCCTGGCCCGCCAAGCCATGGTCACGCATCCATGTGGACTACGCAGGTCCTTTCATGGGAAAAATGTTTTTGGTTGTAGTAGGCGCCTACTCCAAATGGATTGAGTGTGACATTTTAAATTCAAGCACATCCTCTGCCACGGTAGAAAGTCTACGGGCAATGTTCGCCGCCCATGGTCTACTGGATGTCTTGGTCAGCGACAATGGCCTGTGCTTCACAAGCACTGAATTCCAGGACTTCATGGCAGGCAATGGAATTAACCATGTCAGAACGGCACCGTTCAAGCCGGCCTCAAACGGCCAGGCGGAACGAGCAGTGCAGATAATCAAACAGGGGATGCTCAGAATCCAAGGGGGTTCCCTACAAAGCCGCTTATCATGCTTCCTGTTGGCCAATAGATCCCGACCACACTCGCTCACAGGGGTTCCACCCGCAGAGCTGCTAATGAAAAGGATGCTCAAAACCAGGTTATCCCTTATACACCCTACTATGAAAGAAATTGTTGAGAGCAGGCGTCAGTCACAATGTGACTACCATGACAGGAATGCGAGGGCGCGATGTATTGATGTCAATTACCCTGTTTTTGTCCTTAATTACACTGCAGGGCCCACATGGCTTGCAGGCACTGTGGTTGCCAAAGAGGGGAATAGGGTTTTGGTCGTTAAGCTTACCATTGGACAAATCTGCCGCAAACATGTGGATCAAACTAAAAGGAGGTTCAGCAATCCCATAGAAGAAGCAGAGGAAGAACACGGCGTAGAGTTTACTCCACCACAGGTGACCAAACACCGGAACCAAGTGGAGGAGAGCCCAGTCACTGTGGGCAGTCCGAACAGGCCTGAGGCACCGCAAACAGCAGACACTCAGACAAGCGCCCAACAACCGGAGCCCCAACTCAGGGCTCTACAAGGGAGCGTAAACCACCAGAGAGACTTAACCTGTGATCCCAATAAGACTTTGGGGGGGGAGGTGATGTGATGTATTCAACTATCATTGTAACCCATGTATAAGCTGACCTAAGTTGTACACCTTGAGAACATTGATCACAAGGGGATGAACTTATGGGAGACACTCCTAACCTGGACTTTCAGGTATAAAAGGGGAAGCTCCACCCACCTTCATCACTTGAGGTCTTGGTAATAAAGGTAACTGGTCACAGAGTGACTTTCTCTCAAGTATGGGCCTCGTGTGCATTTATACTGTATAGTAAGGACATATCAGGGGTCAATGTAGGTCAGCGAGCACAGGGGTGCTGGGTGAACGGGACTTACATGGGCAGCCGAGTTTTGCGTAATGTAAAAGCTGCTTTCAGCTAAAGCTCCAACAGTTGACTGGTCTGTCGAACAATCGCATTGTGGCTTCTTGACCCAATAGTTCGGCCATTCCAAGTTGTGCTTTTATAATGGAGACAAGAACGGGTCTTTAAAGACACTCAGCATAAGCAAATAAAACAAGATTGGTGAGAAGCAGAAATCTTTACGGTATGATTGAGCAGCAGTTTGTAGAGTCCGTGTCTTGGCAAACGAGAGGAAGATTAAATGATTGATGAGTTTTTGTCCTGTCCCTCAATCGTTCAGTTAATCTGCAGTCTTATTTGGTGAGGCAGAGCACACTGTGTTTTCTTGTTGCTTGAAGCTGCTTTGTATTAATCTCCATTAGCAGGACTTCCATTCAGAAGCTCACATGCAGCCAATTGGAATATTCTCCCCCCTCCCGCCCTTTCTCTCAGAAGGTGTGATGCTGGCTGGAGAGCCAGCCTCACAGAAACTCAAAATGTTATAAAGGGCTCAAGTTTCCACACGTGCCTAGAACGGCGCAGTCCCGACCTGGACGCCCGTTTTTCGCGCCACAAAGTGCGCCTAAAAATATCCTCGGTATTCTCCACCTACTTGCAGGTCCTCTGGCCCTCGGCGCAGCCGGCACGAGCTGTGGGGGGGCGGAGCCAGGTCCCTGCGCTGAAAACAGTGCCGGGACCTCTGCACATGCGCGCTACAGTGGGCACGCAAGTGCAGTAGCTCCAGGCACCGAACTGTGTGGGAGGGGCCCGAAGCACGCAGCCCCTAGCCCTGGCCCAATGGCCTCACTGGGGCTGCGTGAATAAGGCTCCTCCCACGGCCAGCTCCTGCTCCCCCCCCGACCAGACCCGACACCCGCTCCCCGCCCCCCCCGCCTCCGGACCAGACCCGACCCGACACCCGCTCCCCGCCCCGCCCCCCCGCCTCCGGACCAGACCCGACACCCGCTCCCCCCCCCCCCGCCTCCGGACCAGACCCGACACCCGCTCCCCGCACCCCCCGCCTCCGGACCAGACCCGACACCCGCGCCCCCCCCCACCCCCGGCTGACCCGACCCGACCCGCGCTCCTGTTCCCGCTGCCCGCCTCCCCGCCTCTCCGACTGGACCCAACCCGACCCCGCGCTCCCGCCCCCCGACCCAACCCCCCCCCCCCCCCCCCACTGGACCCAACCCGACCCCGCGCTCCCGCCCCCCGACCCAACCCCCCCCCCCCCCCCCCCACTGGACCCGACCCGACTCCCGCTCCCGGACTGGATCCGACCTGACCTCCCCCCCTCCCTCCCTCTCTCTCTCTCTCTCTCTCTCTCCCCCCCTCTCACTCTCCCCCTCCCCCCTCTCCCTCCCCCTCTCTCTCTCCCTCTCTCTCTCTCTCCCTCTCTCTCTCTCTACCCCCCTCTCTCTCCCCCCCTCTCTCTCTCCCTCCGCCCCCCCCCCCGACCCGACCCAACCCAACGCCACCTACCTGTAAATCTGGTGCTGGGGACTGGCCGGCAGCCTTCGGTCCGAAAGGCCTGCCTGAAGCACTTTCACACAGGTAGGAAGATGGTTTATTTAATCTTTTCTTTGCTTATAAATGTTTATTCAGGTTGGATTTATTTGTATAATATTTGTAGAAGTATAAATAAGGATTTATTATAGAATTTAATGACTTCCCTTCCCCACCCCACCTCGTTCTGGACGCCTAATTTGTAACCTGCGCCTGATTTTTTAATGTGTAGAACAGGTTTTTTCAGTTCT
The DNA here is from genome assembly GCF_044704955.1 of Pristiophorus japonicus. Taxonomy (NCBI): domain Eukaryota; kingdom Metazoa; phylum Chordata; class Chondrichthyes; family Pristiophoridae; genus Pristiophorus; species Pristiophorus japonicus. The sequence goes on from NC_091988.1 coordinate 199,720,083, forward strand.
ACAAAAATCTTCACTTGCTCCATTCTACTTTAGTTTGGAGTACGTTGTCACTGTGGAAACTTTCAAATCAGGCGTCAGTGGCAGGACACGCCCCCTTTTGAAGAAAAAATTCTGTTCTAAACTAGAACTGTTCTACCTGACTAGAACTGCGGAAAAAAAAATGTGGAGAATTGCGATTTCTAAAATAGTCCGTTCTCCACCAGTTGCTCCTAAAAATCAGGCGCAAATCATGTGGAAACTTGGGCCCAAAGGGAGTAACTCTTCATTTCTGTTCTGTTTCATCTGTCTTGCTTGAATAATGAATGGAGGAGGGAGGGGAGGACGGTGCAGACCCAATTGCCTCAGACTTGCCACTCATAAGAACATAAGAATTAGGAGCAGGAGTCGGCCATTCGGCCCCTCGAGCCTGCTCCGCCATTCAATGAGCTCATGGCTGATCATCGACCTCATCTCCACTTTCCCGATCCCCATATCCCTTGGTTCCTTTAGTGTCCAAAAATCTATCGGTCTCACCCTTGAATATAATCAGCGACCGAGCCTCCACAGCCCTCTGGGGCGGAGAATTCCAAAGATTCACCCCCCGCCCCCCGTCAATCAGACACCAATCGCATCCTCAGGATGCGGAAGGGAAAATGGGAATGTGCCTCACATTAAAGAAAGGGACTTGGATAAATACTTGAAGGGGAAAGTTTTGCCGGGCCTATGGGGAAAAATCAGGTGGGCCCCTCCTTCCTCCCCCCCCCCCCTCCCCCACCACCTCAAAGCTCAACCCCGCGCAATGGCTGATGTACAAATGAAACATCCAGGAGATGATTCATGGTGCTGAGAGGGCCCCGTGACGGAAGGCCAGCAGATGCAGTGACACCTTGTGTGCACACAGCACCAGCTGTCACTGCGATGAGTCCCGTTGAATCGGATTTGATTGCCAACATGTACTCAGGCCCGAAGTCACCGACAGCCTGGCAGCCAGCAGCTAGCATTCCGCTTCGATTTTTCTGGGACACCCAGATTACAGGTGCAGGGTCTGGAATTATTCTTGTGCAACTAATCTGGTGGGAAATATGGCTCTGTCCTATCACGCATCTCCATTTGAAAGTCAACATCCTTTTTTAAAAAAAAAATCAAAGCACATATCTTTGTTTTAATTAAAAAAATATCTTTTTTCATGTTGTCTAACAACAGAATTATTGCCACAAGGGATCTTATGCAGCAAAGCCGGAAGGCAGTTACTCCTTTCACCATCTGTTGTGCCTAATGTTTCTTGCTCCTGAAAGCCTTTCAAGTATTTTTTTTTTAAAGATGGTTAGACGCATATCCAGTTATCGCGCTGTTGAGTGATGTTGCATAGAGTAACTTTACCGTGTGGCTTGGTAGCTTTGTTGGCCTTGGCTTTCTAAAACCTCCTCCAGCTCCACAACCCTCCCAGAGCTCTGCACTCCTCCAATTCTGGCCTCTTGGGTACCCCCCACCCCCGACCCTCCCTTCGCCCCACCATTGGTGGCCATGCCATCAGCTGCCTAGAAACTCCCTCCCTAAACCTCTCTGCCTTTCCACCTCTCTTCCCCTTTAAGGCGCTCCCTAAAACCTACCTCTTTGGCCAAGCTTTTGGTCACCTGTGGCTCAGTGACAAATTTTTGTCTGATAGCGCTCCTGTGAAGCGCCTTGGGTTGGTCTACTATGCTAAAAGCGCTTTATATAAATGCAAGTTGCTGTTGTTGAGGTGATACCTGACTGTGCTATTGGGAGAGGGCCTGGGAGTGCCAAGGGAAGACCACCTGTTGTGGGCTGGGAGGAAAGTCAGAAGGCAAGGTACCACCTTGAAGTGGGAGGGTCTCCACCCCCGAGGGTCTCCACCCTCGAGGGTCTCCACCCCCAAGGGTTTGAACTTGACAAGCTGCTTTTGTCTTTGAGTGGCCTGTCTGAACATTCCTAAAATATAAGTTTTTGGACTTTCAAAGTCTGTTTCTCCAAAAGGAACTTTATTCCCTTGTGCGTAGAGGTGTGAGTGACTTCCGTCAAGATCTGACATCAATTCTCATTACCAGCAAACAGAACCCAAGATGTGATCACACCTCCAACTTGGGTTCTCTCCAGGCCCCTCTCCAGTTTTGGATTGGTGGGTTGCCAGTTGAGGTCACTGGATCACACGACACAGTGACTACACTTCAAAAATACTTCATTAGTTGTAAAATGCTTTGGGATGTGAAAGTCTCCATAGAAATGCAAGTCTTTCTTTGAAAACATAAGAACTAGGAGCAGGAGTAGGCAATGCAACTCCTTGAGCCTGCTCCGCCATTCAATATCATGGCTGATCTTCGACCTCAACTCAACTTGCCTGCTCGATCCCCATAATCCCTTGATTCCCTCAGGGTCCAAAAGTCTATTGATCTCTGTCTTGAATATACTCAACGACTGAGCCTCCACAGCTCTCTGAGGGAGAGAATTCCAAAGATTCATCACCCTCTGGGTGAATAAATTTCTCCTCTTCTCAGTCCTAAATGGCTGACCCCTTATTCTGAGACTGTGACCCCTGGTTCTAGACTCTCCAGCCAGGGGAAACAACCTCTCAGCATTGGCCCCGTCAAGTCCTCTAAGAATTTTATACATTTCAATGAGATCACCTCTCATTCATTTAAACTCCAGAGAGTATAGTCCCATTCTACTCAATCTACTCATAGGACAATCCTCTCATCCCAGGAATCAATCTCGTGAACCTTCGTTGCACCGTTTCCAAGGCAAGTATATCCTTCCTTAGGTAAGGAGACCAAAGCAACAACAACAACTTGTATTTATATAGCACCTTTAACGTAGTAAAATGTCCCAAGGCGCTTCACAGGAGTGTTACACGACAAAAATTTGACACCGAGCCACATAAGGAGAAATCAGGGCAGATGACCTAAAGCTTGGTTAAAGAGGTAGGTTTTAAGGAGCGTCTTAAAGGAGGAAGGAGAGGTAGAGAGGTGGAGAGGTTTAGGGAGGGAGTTCCAGAGCTTGGGGCCCAGGCAGCTGAAGGCACGGCCACCGATGGTTGAGTGATTATAATCAAGGATGCTCAAGAGGGCAGAATTTGAGGAGCGCAGATATCTCGGCAGGGGTGGGGGGGGGGGGGTGGGGGGGCGGAGTTGTGGGGCTGGAGGAGATTAAAGAGATAGGGAGGGGCATGGGCCATGGAGGGATTTGTAAACAAGGATGAGAATTTTGAAATCGAGTCTTTGCTTAACTGGAAGCTGATGTAGGTCAGCGGGCACAGACGTGATGGGTGAGCGGGACTTAGTGCGAGTTAGGTCTTGGGCAGCTGAGTTTTGGATGTCCTCAAGTTTACATAGGGTAGAATGTGGGAGGCCAGCCAAGAGTGTGTTGGAGTAGTCAAGACTAGAGGTAACAAAGGCATGGATGCGGGTTCCAGCAGCAGATGAGCTGAGGCAGGGGCGGAGATGGACAATATTACAGAGGTGAAAATAGGCAGTTTTAGCAATGCTGCGGATATGTGGTCGGAAGCTCATTTCAGAATTAAATATGACACCAAGGTTGCAAATAGTGTGGTTCACCCTCAGACAGATACTAGGGAAAGGGATGGAGTCAGTGGCTGGGGAACGGAGTTTGTGACGGGGACCGAAAACAATGGCTTTGGTCTTTCCAATATTAAATTGGAGAAAATTTCTGCTCATGCGGTACTGGATGTCGGACAAACACTCTGACAATTTAGAGACCGTGGAGGGGTCAAGAGAAGTGGTGGTGAGGTAGAGCTGGGTGTCGTCAGCGTACATGTGGAAACTGACACCATGTTTTCGGATGATGTTGCCGAGGAGCAGCATGTAGATGAGAAATAGGAGAAGGCCAAGAACAGATCCTTGGGGGACACCAGAGGGAACGATGTGGGAGTGGGAAGAGAAGCCATTGAAGGTGATTTTCTGCCTACGATTATGTGGATAAGAATGGAACCAGGCAAGTGCAGTCCCACCCAGCTGGACGATGGTGGAGAGGCATTGGAGGAGGACGGAGTGATTAACCGTGTCAAAGTCTGTAGACAGGTCGAGAAGGATGAGGAGGGAATAGTTTACCTTTGTCACAATCACAAAGGATGTCATTTGTGACTTTGATGAGAGCCGTTTGGGTACTGTGGCAGGGCCAGAGACCGGATTGAAGGGATTCAAACATGGAGCTCCGGGAAACATGGGCAGTTTCTGTCATGCATGTATGCTTGGGGTTACTAGCCACCAGGTGGCGCAACAGTCGGAGGTCATTGGGCTGTACGCACCTGTGTGCAGCCCAGGTATAAAAGGCAAGCCATCATGTAATGTAATCACTTTGGGCCCTAATAAAGCAGAGCCAGCGTTGTACCTGTGTTAGTTTACCGTATTCAGTCTATCGAGTTATTACATGCATAACATTTTCGATCTTTTCTTTCATGGCTTTAACCAGCTGATATTTTCCCAAAGCGTCTTCCAGTCTCATTGAACAGTGGCCACCAAATAAAAAGTCATACCTACGACTCACTCCCCGTCTGTCTCGCCTTGTCACACACACAACAAAAAACTAGCGAGCCTGATTTTAAGTCAAGGAATCTTCTCATCTGGGAAAAATAAATATTGATTTTCTGTTTCCTGGCTGTCACTTTGTGTATTACTCGGAGCCAGTCTAGACACAAACACGCTTCTATTTTATCCTCTAATGAGGCTCCAAGGCCTCAAAGACTGACGAAAGATCATGAGATTCAATGTCATCAGAAACCATTTCAGAACTGGTTTGAACAAATGTCCTGTGTGCGTTACAAACACCAGCACAGACTAGTTGGCCTGAGAGGGCCTGTTTCTAAGCTGTGTATTCTATGTCATTGTAACTTGGCCTGTTGGCACACAGGAAATAGGTGCAAAATGTCCAAGCCTCAGGCAGGAGTGAGTTCAAGATAGAGTTCTGGAGTCTAGGAGAATCGAGGGATATGGGGATAGTGCAGGAAAAGTTTAGATCGATGATCAGCCACGATCTTATTGAATGGCGGAGCAGGCTGAGGGGCTGTATGGCCGAGTCCTGCTCCTAATTCTTAAGGGCTAGATAGTCGCCACCGTAAGGGTCGATTTAGTTCCATATTTTAGAGCTATGAGTTTTTTTTGGAGCTAAATAAATTTAGGGCCATTTTGCTAGTTTTGCCAGTGGTGTAACACCGTCCTTAAAACATAAGGCCAATTTTTTTGAGAACCGTCTTTGTGACGTCACCCGGGGTCAAACCCAATGATAACGCCGTTTTTGTGAGTTTCCCCAATAAGGATGTTTTTAAGGACAGTGCTAAATACCACTTTTAAAAAGCTTGCCTTACCTAGGCGAGTCCGATCGATATCGGCATTAACGGGGCCATTTGGGAAACGGAGCTGACAGTTAAAGCTTTGGGGGGGGGCAACAAAATCTATATTTTAGATAAAAACGACTTAAAAATGCGCTGAACATTTGAGGTTTTAAAAGTTAAAGGACTACTTTGACTATGAAGCAGCAATTTCAAAAATGTAAACTTTTTGGTAATGTTGTTTTATTCTTCAGCCTGTCCGGTCAGCCACACTGCAGTGCAGCAATTTCCCTGCCCTCCTCCTCAAAGCAGGCACACAGGCTGTAACTGGCCTCAGTACCCGACCTGGGAGGCACCACTACCGGCAGCAGGGAGATAAAGAGCAGCAGCCCAACTACACGGACATTTCAGTCTCATTTCCAACCGAGGCAGACTTGTTAAAGGGGTTTAGGGGCCATGGTTACGAGAGAGCGAGAGAGAGCGAGGCAAGGGAATGAAATGAGAAAGAGAGAGAGAAAGGGAGAGAAGGGAATGAGACAGGGAGAGATTGAACTCAAAACTCTATGTGGTCAGGCCTTGTTTATTTCACAGAACAAGTTTCACTAAAAGATGCTAAGTATCCATTCACCAGCATCAAAGCTGAGAATAAGGCATTTTTCAGTCAGAGCATTGTAACTTTAGAGGCTCAAGTATATGCTGTGTTGGGTCTGCGCAGAACGGGTGTTATTTTTAAGGCGACAAAATGTAGCTCCGTCCTTGAAAATGGTGGTATTTAGCAACGCCAAAATTTTAAAAACTTTTTGATACGTCCTTACTACACAGTATAAATGCACACGAGGCCCATGCTTGAGAGAAGGTCAGTCTGTGACCTGTCCTTTATTCCTTAGCACTCAAGTGATGAAGGTGGGTGGAGCTTCCCCTTTTATACCTGAAGGTCCAGGTTAGGAGTGTCTCCCACCTAGTGGTCAGTGTTCTCACGGTGTACAACTTAGGTCAGTTTATACATGGGTTGCAATGCTGGTTGAATACATGACACTTTTGGCGAAACTTAGGCCTTAATTTTTTGCCACTATTTCGCCATAAAAAATTGTCCATTATTCGTAAATAGCGCCAAAAAACTGAGCTATTCATTGAAAAATAGCTCAGTTTTTTGCCGCTATTTGCGAATAATGGCCAATTTTTATGTTCTTAAGGTTAGAAGTCGAAAGAATGTCGCTTGCCCCCAGAATAGTGAATGCACGGGTTGGGGACGCGCCTTGGAGCCATTAACTTATTTTAAAATGGAGATGGATAGCTATCGAGTTGGGACTGGGATTGGAGGTGGGAACAACACTGGAAAGGGATCCAGGGGGTTTGAGTGACAAACACCGTTAAGCCACAATCTCTTCAGGAAAATTTCTACAGATACACTCCGATTTCCACAGGTATTCAAGCGAAATTATGAAGTATTCAACCATTCTCACATCGTCACTTGTCAGGAGGTAAAAAGAAAAATTGTAAATGCTGGGAATGTGATGGTGAAACAGGATCTTTGGATATATAGCTGTAAAGATAGTTCAGATGTCCCAGGAGTGCTGTTTTTTTTATTTATTCATTCAGGGATGTGGGCGCCACTAGTAAGCCCAGCATTTATTGCCCATCCCTTGAGAAGGTGGTGGTGAACCGCCTTCTTGAATCGCTGCAGTCCGTGTGGTGAAGATACTCCAACTTCGTTGTAGCGATTTGTTACAACTGAGTGGCTTGCTAAAGGGCAGTTATAAGAGTCAACCACATTGCTGTGGGTCTGGAGTCACATGTAAAAAGAAAAAAAGAAACACTTGCATTTATATAGCGACTTTCACGACCACCGGATGTCTCAAAGCGCTTTACAGTCAATAAAGTGCTTTTCGAGTGTAGTCACTGTTGTAATGTGGGAAACGCGGCAGCCAATTTGTGCACTGCAAGCTCCCACAAGCAGCAATGTGATGATGACCAGATAATCTGTTTTTGTTATGTTGATTGAGGGATAAATATTGGCTCCAGGACACCGGGGATAACTCCCCTGTTCTTCTTCGAAATAGTGCCACGGGATCTTTTATGTCCACCTGAGAGGGCAGACGGGATCTTGGTTTAACGCCTCATCGGAAAGACGGCAGCTCCGATAATTCAGCAGTATAGGCCAGACCAGGTAAGTGACGGCAGATTTCCTTCCATTAGTGAACCAGATGGGTTTTTCCAGCAATTCAGTAGTTTCATGGTCACTATTACTGATACTAACAGATTTATTTAATTAACTGAACTTAAATTCCCCAGCTGCCGTGGTGGGATTTGAACTCATGTCTCTGGATCATTAGTCCAGGCCTCTGGATGACTAGTCCAGTAATATAACCACTGTTCTATCCTACAAAGCAATGGTTTGCTCCCACATTGAATATTGGGTACACTCTGGACAGTGTATCTCATGTGGGCAAGCGGGGGAGAAATATTTTGACCTTGGATAGAGTATAAGTAAGAGCAGCCAAGTTGATCACCGGAACTCTGAGCGAAGGGGGTCTTCATTGAAGAAAGAACTGGCTTAAAGAAATACTTAAGATCTTCAAACAACAAAAGCTGGATCCTAAAGTGTTCAAACGATAAAGACGTGGTTGTTATTAGACTAGTAATCCAAAAGCCTGGACTAATAATCCATTGAACACGAGTTCAAATCCCATCATTGCAATTTGAGCATTTGAAGTCAGTTAAATAAAAAAATCTGGAAATAAATGGTCACGAATCTGTTGGATTGTCATTAAAACCCAACTGGTTCACTAATGTCCTTTCAGGAAGAAAACCAAGGTTGCATTTATTGCCCTGTTGTGGTGTGTGATGGACCTCTTTTGCTCTTCTTTAAGTCCCCTCCAAATTTCCATAGGAACATGGAAGTATCCAGTAGTTGCAGTGGTCATCTCCATCCACAGACCCCCGCCCCAAGGTTCATGGCTGCCTTGGCTCACTTTACCTCTGATATCCCTTCAACCTCCGTATCTCCAGCCCGGACCTTTCAGTCGTTGAGGCAGCATTCTCTCTGATGGTGCCATATGATTATCTTTAATTTCAACATTCTCATCCTTGTTTTCAAATCCCTCCATGGCCTCGCCCCTCCCTATCTCTGTAATCTCCTCCAGCCCCACAACCCCCCACCCCTCCTCAGAGATGTCTGCGCTCCTCTAATTCTGCCCTCCTGAGCATCCCTGATTATAATCGCTCAACCATTGGTGGCCGTGCCTTCTGTTGCCTGGGCCCCAAGCTCTGGAACTCCCTGCCTAAACCTCTCCACCTCTCTACCTCTCTCTCCTCCTTCAATACGCTCCTTAAAACCTACCTCTTTGATCAAGCTTTTGATCACCTGCGCTAATTTCATCTTATGCGGCTCGATGTCAAATTTTTATCGCATTATACTCTTGTGACGCACCTTGGGACGTTTCACTATGTTAAAGGCGCTATATAAATGCAAGTTGTTGTTGTTGTTTAGCGTCTCCGTTGCATTTTGCTGGGCTGCTCCCCCCACCCCCTCACTAAAAGTTATTTTGTTGCACCGTTACCCAAATGACAATACGCTTACAATAACTCAGCATTAATAAACCGTATCTTCTCAGTTGGTGTTGAACCACTTTTGCCACAAAGTCATGGTCTCCACAGTTGGCTTAATGAACGTTTTGATATTTATCCTCACCATGTGCCTCGTTAGTTGCTTGAGAAGCCTTAAAGGGCCGCTGTTGCAGGTGGCTCATGATTCGCTCATGACCATCGATGAAATCACAACTTTCAGAAATGTGCTCATTTCAGAGTTGGGCGTTCCTGTGATTTTTGTCAGCGATTACAAAGAAGAAGAAAAACGATGCTTCTCCCATCTTTGGGGAGTCCAGAACAAGGGGGCGTAACCTTAAAATTACAGCCAGGCCGTTCAAGGGTGATGTCAGGAAGCACTTTTTCACACAAAGGGTGGTGGGAATCGGGAACTCTCTCCCCCAAAAAACTGTTGAGGCCGGGGGGGGTCAATTGAAAATTTCAAAACCGAGATTGATAGATTTTTGTTAGACGAGGGTATTAAGGATTACGGAACCTAGGCGGGTAGATGGAGTTAAGATACTGATCAGCCATAATCTCATTGAATGGTGGAGCAGGCTGGAGGGGCTGATAGGTCTCCTCCTGTTCCTATGTTTCAACTGAAGATGAATGGTGTGCGCCCAAGATGATATTGGCAGGTTCAATTTGTACTTTAGGTTCCCCGCGCCACATGATAAATGGAAAGGAAGTCAGAAGGTTAGATCCTTACCCAAGGACACTCTGAAAAATGTTTTTTGACTGTCTGGTTATAAAACATGTTGTCATGGCCCCAGCCGAGTTAAGCAGTTCAAGAAAATACAAACTCTGTACTCTGTATCTATAGAAGGTGAATTCAAATTCTGCAAGGTATTTCACATATAGATTTTAATCTAACCCCCCAGAGTCAGTCATGGCAGAGACCTTGACACTAACATATTGATCCACAGTCCAAGAATCATAAACACCGCTTTAAAAATGAATAATTTTGAACCTTTCCATAATGGATTTTTAAATGACTTTCCAAAATTATGACCCAATTTCAAATCCCTCTAATGGTTTCAACTGCAAATCTGCCGGGGGTGGGAGTTTGACAGAGGTATTTTATCAGCGTGCTCAATTCCATCTAAGTTGTACTCACTGGAAAATGTTAATATTTTCCTCCAGCCCTACGACCCTCCGAGAACTCTACCATCCTCCAATTCTGGCCTCTTGTGAAACCATCACTCTCTTCGACCCTCCATTGGTGGCCGTGCCTTCAGCTGCCTGGGCCCTAAGTTCTGAAATTCCCTCTACGCCTCTTCACCTCCCCAGAGCATCTCCAGTGAAGGCTTCTCTTCCTATCCCTGCTCCGTTATCCCCAGAGTCCCACAAGGATCGACCTTTGACCCCCTCCTCTGCCTCATCTGCGTGCTGTCCCTTGGCGACATCGCCTGCAGAGATGGGGTTAGCTTCCACATGTACGCTGACGACACCCAGCCCGAGCTTTCCACCACCTTGCTCGACTCTTCCACTGCCTTTATGTCGATAAAGTACCACAAGATAAGAGCTCACAGGGTTGGGGGTAATATATTAGCGTGGATAAATGATTGGCTAACTAACAGAAAACAGAGAATCGGGATAAATGGATCATTTTCCGGTTGGTAAACAGTAACTAGTGGGGTGCCGCAGGTATCAGCGCTGGGACTTCAACTATTTACAATCTATATTAATGACTTGGATGAAGGGACCGAATATAATGTAGCCAAATTTGCTGATGATACAAAGATAGGTGGGAAAGCAAGCTGTGAGGAGGACACAAATAATCTACAAAGGGATATAGATAGGCTCAGTGAGTGGGCAAAAATTTGGCAGATGGAATATGGGAAAATGTGAGGTTATCCACTTTGCTAAGAAAAAGGAATCAGCAAATTACTATTTAAATGACGAGAGATTACAAAATGCTGCAGTACAGAGGGATCTGGGGGTTCTTGTACATGAAATACAAAAGGTTAGTGTTGTGTATCTGTAAAGCATGCACTCCCATGTTCTGCCACCAGGGAGCGCAACCCCCGAAGTCCCAAGGGATCCCAGCATCCCTTGGGAGCACTGTATATAAGCCGGCCCCTGAGGCCTATTACTCACTCTGCAGTGTCTTAATAAAGACTGAGGTCACTGTTACTTTAACCTCCCTGTGTGCAGTCTCATCTGTGTTAGGAACACAACAACTGGCGACGAGTACACGAATCCAACGCAAAGATGCAGCAAACTGTGGGCATCCTGGAGAAGTTCTCGAAGGGTGAGGACTGGGAAGCCTACGTCGAACAGCTAGACCAGTACTTTGTAGCCAACAAGCTGGATGGAGAAGGAAGCGCTGCAAAAAGGAGAGCGGTCCTCCTCACGGTCTGCGGGGCACCGACCTACAGCCTCATGAAGAATCTTCTGGCTCCGGTGAAACCCACAGATAAGTCATATGAGGAGCTGTGCACACTGGTTTTGGAGCATCTTAACCCGAGGGAGAGCGTGCTGATGGCAAGGTATCGGTTCTACACGTGCCAACGATCTGAAGGTCAGGAAGTGGCGAGCTAAGTCGCCGAGCTAAGGCAACTTGCAGGACAATGTGAGTTTTATGGCCACCTGGAGCAAATGCTCAGAGACTTTTTTGTACTGGGCATTGGCCACGAGACCATCCTACGAAAACATTTGACTGTAGAGACACCGACTCTCAGTAAGGCCATTGCGATAGCACAGGCGTTTATGTCCACCAGTGATAACACCAAGTGCTAGCAATGTTCATAAATTAACTGGAACTGTGTTTGCGAGCAGAAATGTACAGGGCAGAAACCATGAGTCTGCAACTGCCAGCAGGCCTCAGGTGATTCAGATGACTCAGAGTCCGCAACAAAGGATGAATGCAAGGCAATTCACACCTTGTTTAGTTGTGGAGGCGTCCATTCAGCCTATTCATGCCGCTTCAAAGAATATGTTTGCAAGAGCTGTGGAACAATGGGGCACCTCCAACGAGCTTGCAGACGATCTGCAAGCTCTGCAAAACCTGTTAACCACCACGTGGCAGAGGAAGATCGGTCCATAGTGGATCAAAGCAATTTCGAGCTCAGAGAGAGGAGGCAGATGCTGAAGTACATGGGGTGCACACATTTTCGACGAAATGTCCACCTATAATGCTAAATGTAAAATTGAATGGCTTACCCGTAGCCATGGAACTGGACACTGGCGCTAGCCAATCCATCATGAGTAAAAAGATGTTTGAGAGACTGTGGTGCAACAAGGCACTCAGACCAGCCCTGAGCCCCATCCACACGAAACTGAGAATGTACACCAAAGAGCTTATCACTGTCCTGGGCAGCGCCATGGTCAAGGTGACCTACGAGGGCATGGTGCACAAACTGCCACTCTGGATTGTCCTGGGCAATGGCCCCACACTGCTTGGAAGGAGCTGGCTGGGCAAAATCCGCTGGAACTGGGATGACATCCGAGCGCTATCACAAGTCGATGAGGCCTCATATACCCAGGTTCTTAAAAATTTCCTTCCCTTTTTGAGCCAGGCTTTGGAAACTTGGTCCACTTGGTCCCAGAGGCATGACCCATCCACCACAAGGCGCGAGCGGTACCTCACATGATGAGGGAGAGAGTGGAAATCGAGCTGGACAGGCTGCAATGCGAGGGCATCATCTCCCCAGTGGAATTCAACGAGTGGGCCAGCCCGATTGTTCCAGTACTCAAAAGTGATGGCACGGTCAGGATTTGTGGTGATTATAAAGTAACTATTAATCGTTTCTCACTACAGGACCAATGCCCACTACCTAAGGCAGACGACCTATTTGCGATGCTGGCAGGAGACAAGACGTTCACCAAGCTCGACCTGACTTTGGCCTACATGACGCAGGAGCTGGAGGAGTCTTTGAAGGGCCTCACCGGCATCAACACGCACAAGGGACTGTTCATATACAACAGATGCCCATTTGGAATTCGGTCGGCTGCAGCAATCTTCCAGAGAAACATGGAGAGCCGACTCAAGTCGGTACCACACACGATGGTTTTTCAGGACGACATATTGGTCACGGGTCGAGCACCTACAAAACCTGGATCGCGTAGGGCTACGGCTGAAAAGGTCGAAATATGTCTTCAAGGCAACAGAAGTGGAGTTTTTGGGAAGAAAGATCGCGGCGGACGGCATTCAGCCCACAGACGCCAAGATAGAGGCTATCAAGAACGCACCCAGGCCACAGAACATCACGGAGCTGCGGCCATTCCTGGGACTCTTCAACTATTTTGGTAACTTCCTAGGGGGGTTAAGCTCCCTCTTAGAGCCCCTACATGTGTTATTGCGTAAAGGTGAGAACTGGGTATGGGGAAAAAAACAAGTAATTGCTTTTGAGAAAGCCAGAAACATTTTATGCTCCAACAAGCTGCTTGTATTGTATAACCCGTGTAAAAGACTTGTGCTAGCATGTGATGCATCGTCTTACAGAGTCGGATGTGTATTACAACAAGCTAACGTTGCGGGGAAGTTGCAACCTGTCACCTATGCCTCCAGAAGCTTGTCTAAGGCCGAGAGGGCCTACAGCATGATTGAGAAAGAGGCATTAGCGTGTGTGTTCGGGCTAAAGAAAATGCATCAGTACCTGTTTGGCCTCAAATTTGAGCTGGAAACCGATCACAAGCCCCTCATACCCCTGTTCGCTGAAAACAAGGGGTAAATACTAACGCCTCAGCCCGCATACAAAGGTGGGCACTCGCGCTATCAGCGTATAACTATACCATCCGCCACAGGCCAGGCACCGAGAACTGTGCGGATGCTCTCAGTCGGCTACCATTGCCCACCACGGCAGTGAGAATGGCGCAGCCTGCAAACTTGTTGATGGTCATGGAAGTATTTGAAAATGATAAATCACCTGTCACGGCCCGCCAGATTAGGACTTGGACCAGCCAAGATTCTCTGCTGTCCCTTGTAAAAAACTGTGTACTGCATGGGAACTGGGCCAGCTTCCCTGTTGAAATACAAGCGCTAATCAAGCCGTTCCAGCGGCGAAAGGACGAGCTTTCCATTCAGGCTGTTGTGGGGTAACTGCGTAGTGCTACCCAAAAAGGGCAGGGAGACTTTCATCTCGGATCTCCACAGCACACACCCGGGTATAGTAATGATGAAAGCAACAGCCAGATCCCACATGTGGTGGCCCGGTATCGACTCTGACTTAGAGTCCTGTGTACGGCAATGCAGCGTGTGTGCTCAGTTGAGCAAAGCGCCCAGAGAGGCACCACTAAGTTTGTGGTCCTGGCCCTCCAGACCATGGTCAAGGATCCATGTCGACTATGCGGACCTGTTTCTCGGTAAAATGATCCTGGTGATGGTGGATGCTTTTTCAAAATGGATTGAATGTGAAACAATGTCGGGAAGCACCGCCACCATTGAAAGCCTGAGGGCCATGTTTACCACCCACGGCCTGCCTGACATACTGGTCAGTGACAACGGGCCATGTTTCACCAGTGCCGAATTTAAAGAATTCATGACCCGCAATGGGATCAAACATGTCACCTCGGCCCCGTTTAAACCAGCCTCCAATGGGCAAGCAGAGCGAGCAATACAAACAATCAAACAGAGCCTTAAACGAGTCACAGAAGGCTCACTCCAAACCCGCCTGTCCCGAGTACTGCTCAGCTACCGCACGAGACCCCACTCCCTCACAGGGGTGCCCCCGGCTGAGCTACTCATGAAAAGGACACAGAAAAGGACACGTAAAACCAGACTCTCGCTGGTTCACCCCAACCTGCATGATCAGGTAGAGAGCAGGCGGCAGCAATAAAATCTAAACGATGGTCGCGCCACTGTGTCACGGGAAATTGATCTGAATGACCCTGTGTATGTGCTAAACTATGGACATGGTCCCAAGTGGATCGCGGGCACGGTGATAGCTAAAGAAGGGAGTAGGGTGTTTGTAGTCAAACTAGACAATGGACAAATTTGCAGAAAGCACCTGGACCAAACGAGGCTGCGGTTCACAGACTGCCCTGAACAACCCACAGCAGACACCACCTTTTTCGAGCCCACAACACACATCCAAAGGATCAACGACACCACCCCGGACCAGGAAATTGAACCCATCACGCCCAACAGCCCAGCAAGGCCAGGCTCACCCAGCAGTCCTGCAGGGCCAACAACACGCCAGCCCAGCGAGGGCACAGCCAACACACCAGAACAGACATTTGTACCAAGGCGGTTCACCAGGGAAAGAAAGGCTCCCGACCGCCTCACCTTGTAAATAGTTTTCACTTTGACTTTGGAGGGGAGTGATGTTGTGTATCTGTAAAGCATGCACTCCCATGTTCCGCCACCAGGGAGCGCATCCCCTGAAGTCCCAAGGGATCCCAGCATCCCTTGGGAGCATTGTATATAAGCCGGCCCCTAAGGGCTGTTACTCACTCTGGAGTGTCTTAAAGACTGAGGTCACTGTTACTTTAACCTCCCTGTGTGCAGTCTCATCTGTGTTAGGAACACAATAGTTAGCATGCAGGTACAGGAAGTAATCAGGAAGGCAAATGGAATGTTGGCCTTTATTGCAAGGGGTATGGAGTATAAAAGTAGGGAAGTGCTGCTCCAGCTGTACAGGGCATTGGTAAGACCACACCTGGAGTACTGTGAACAATTTTGGTCCTTCTTTAAGGAAGGATTGGAGGTAGTTCAGAGAAGGTTGATTCCTGAGATGAAGGGATTGTGATATGAAGAAAGGTTGGGCCGATACTCATTGGAGTTTAGAAGAATGAGAGGTGATCTTATTGAAATGTATAAGACTCTGAGGGGGTTTGACAGGGTTGATGCAGAGAGGATGTTTCCCCTCGCGGGGAAATCTAGAACTAGGGGGCGTAGTTTCGGAATAAGAGTTTGTCCATTTAAGACAGAAATGAGGAGGAATTTCTTCTCTCAGAGGGTCATGAATCTTTGGAATTCTCTACCCCAGGGAGCTGTGGAGGCTGGGTCTTTGAATATATTTAAGGTGGAGGGAGAGATATTTTTGAATGATAAGGGAATCAAGGGTTATGGGGAGCGGGTGGGGAAGAGAAGTTAAAGTCAAAATCAGATCAGCCATGATATTATTGAATGGCGGAGCAGGCTCAAGTGGCCAAATGGCCTACTCCTGCTCCTATTATCCCTTCTTCTTAGGCAGTTCCTTGGAGTCGAGGATGACTTGCTTCCACGCTAAAAGTGAGTTCTCCGGTGACTGAAGACTCCAATGTGGGACCTACATTATCTGTCACAGGTGGGGTGGGTGGGGTTAAAGGAACGGGTGCGTCGGGGGCCTGGGTTGCCACCCGCTCCTTCCGCTCTCTGCCCGTGGCTTCCACGTGCTCCCAGTGAAGAGACTCGAGGTGTTCGGTGACTTCCCGGATGCTTCTCCTCCACTTTGGGAGGTCTTGGGCCAGAGATTCCCAGGTGTCGGTGGGGATGTTGCACTTTTTCAAGGAGGCTTTGAGGGTGTCCTTGAAGCGTTTCCTCTGCCCACCTGGGGCTCGCTTTCCATGTCGGAGTTCTGAGTAGAGCGCTTGTTTTGGGAGTCTCGTGTTCAGGTATGCGGACGATGTGGCCCGTCCAGTGGAACTGTTTGAGCGTGGTCAGTGCTTCGATGCTGGGGATGTTGGCCTGAGCGAGGACACTTCCGTTGGTGCGTCTATACTGCCAATGGATTTGGACGATCTTTGCGGAGGCAGCATTGGTACTTCTTCAGTGCTTTGATGTGTCTGCGTCCCTGAGCCATATAGGAGGGCTCTGTAGACCATGAGCTTAGTGCCAGGTTTGAAGTCTTTGTCTTCAAACACTCTCTTCCTCAAGTGACCGAAGGCTGCACTGGCACACTGAAGGCGGTGTTGGACTTTGTCATCGACGTCTGCCCTTGTTGACAATAGACTCCCGAGGTATGGAGAATGGTCCACATTTTCCAAGGCCTCGTCATGGATTTTGATAATTGGGAGCAGTGCAGTATGGCGGGGGCAGGTTGGTAGAGGACCTTTGTCTTACGGATGTTTAGTATAAGGCCCATGCTCTCGTATGCTTCACTGAAAGTATTGATGATGGCTTTGAGTTCAGCCTCCGAGTGTGCGCAGACACAGGCATCAGTGACAGAGGATGGGACGACCTTGGATCTGGCCTGGAGGCGACGGAGGTTGAAAAGTTTCTCTCTTGTCCTGTCGGTTATCTCCACTCCAACTTACTGAGGGTGAGATGGAGTATTGCAGCGAGGAAGATCGAGAAGAGCGTTGGTGTGATGACACAGCCTCGCTTGATCCCAGTCCAGACGTAGAATGGGTCTGTGGTGGATCCGTTGGTCAGGATCACGGCTTGCATGTCATCGTGGAGCACGTGGAGGATGGTGACAAACTTTTGAGGGCAGCTGAATCTGAGGAGGATGCTCCATAGTCCCTCACGGTTGAGAGTGTCAAAGGCCTTTGTGAGGTCAAAGAAGGCCATGTACAAGGGTTGGTGCTGTTCCCTGCATTTCTTTTGAGGTTGTTTCGCGGTGAAGATCGTGCCCATTGTGCCCCTTAGTGGGCGGAATCCGCATTGCGAATCTGGGAGTAGCTCTTCAGCCACAGGGAGAAGGCGATTGAGGAGGATTCTTGCGATGACTTTCCCAGTGACAGACAGCAAGGAGATTCCTCTGTAATTACCACAATCGGACTTGTCGCCTTTGTTGAAGATGGTCATGATTACTGCGTCTCTAAGATACCCTGGCATGATCTCCTCCTTCCAAATGAGAGAAATGAGATTGTGTATTTGCGCCAGTAGTGCTTCTCCGCCATGTTTTAGTGCTTCAGCGGGGATTCCACCTGCTCCTGAGGGCTTGTTGTTCTTCAGTTGTCAGATGGCCTTTTCAACCTCATGCCGGGCTGGTGTTGTACTGAGATTGTGGCGGGTAGCGTGCTGTGGGATGGAGTCGAGGACACTCACATCAAAGACAGAGTCTCGGTTAAGGAGATCTTCAAAGTGCTCCTTCCATAGGGCACCTACTTCCTCTCTGTCCTTGATGAGAACTTCTCCGTTCTTGGCCAGCAGTGGGTGCTTGGGCCGTAGGTCGTCTTGAATGTTGTGGTTGTCGGTGAGCTGCTGGATTTCTCGAACTTTCTCCACCCACCATCTGTTCTTTAGGTCGCGAGTTTTTTGTTGGACCTCGGCCTTCAGACGTCTGTAGAGCTGCTTTCTTGCTCCCGAGTTGTGTTGCTGTTTCCAGTCCAAGAATGCCTTGCGCTTGCGGCTTATTAGCTCCTGGATCTCCTGGTCGTTCTCGTCGAACCAGTCTTGGTGTTTCCCGGTGGAGTGACCGAGCATCTCTTCACAGGTGCTAATTATGGAGGCCTTGAGGGAAGACCAGACGCTGTGGACACTCTGCATCTCTGGATCACTGGGAGTCACCAGGTTGGTAGTGAGGCGCAGGCTGAATAGGGCTTTTTTAGCAGGGTCTTTGAGTGCCCCAGCATTGATTTTCCTGTGGCATTGTTTCTGTTGCCGCTGCTGGTTTGGGGCTACACTGATGGTGATGACAGAGTGGATTAGGCGGTGGTCCGTCCAGCAGTCGAAATAAAGTAAATGAGTTGACGGCACAAATCATTACAAATGGGTATGATTTGGTGGCCATTACAGAAACATGGTTGCAGGGTGGCCAAGACTGGGAATTAAACATACAGGGGTATCTGACAATTCGGAAAGATAGACAAGAAAGGAAAGGAGGTGGGGTAGCTCTGTTAATAAAGAATGATATCAGGGCAGTTGTGAGAGACGATATTGGCTCTAATGAACAAAATGTTGAATCATTGTGGGTGGAGATTAGAAATAGTAAGGGGAAAAAGTCACTGGTGGGCGGAGTTTATAGGCCCCCAAATAATAACTTCATGGTGGGGCGGGCAATAATCAAGGGAATAATGAAGGCATGTGAAAAAGGAATGGCAGTAATCATGGGGGATTTTAACCTACATATCGATTGGTCAAATCAAATCGCACGGGGTAGCCTTGAGGAGGAATTCATAGAATGCATACAGGATTGTTTCTTAGAAGAGTATGTTACAGAAGCTACAAGGGAGCAAGCTATCTTAGATCTGGTCCTGTGTAATGAGACAGGAATAATAAACGATCTCCTAGTAAAAGATCCTCTCGGAATGAGTGATCACAGTATGGTTGAATTTGTAATACAGATTGAGGGTGAGGAAGTAGTGTCTCAAACGAGCGTACTATGCTTAAACAAAGGGGACTACAGTGGGATGAGGGCAGAGTTGGCTAAAGTAGACTGGAAACACAGACTAAATGGTGGCACAATTGAGAAACAGTGGAGGACTTTTAAGGAGCTCTTTCATAGTGCTCAACAAAAATATATTCCAGTGAAAAAGAAGGGCGGTAAGAGAAGGGATAACCAGCCGTGGATAACCAAGGAAATAAGGGAGAGTATCAAATTAAAAACCAATGCGTATAAGGTGGCCA
Source organism: Pristiophorus japonicus (assembly GCF_044704955.1). NCBI lineage: Eukaryota > Metazoa > Chordata > Chondrichthyes > Pristiophoridae > Pristiophorus > Pristiophorus japonicus. The sequence goes on from NC_091988.1 coordinate 199,739,384, forward strand.
AGGTTAGTGGGAAACTAGAAGATTGGGAAAATTTTAAACAACAGCAAAGAATGACTAAGAAAGCAATAAAGAAAGGAAAGATAGATTACAAAAGTAAACTTGCGCAAAACATAAAAACAAATAGTAAAAGCTTTTACCGATATATAAAATGGAAAAGAGTGACTAAAGTAAATGTTGGTCCCTTAGAAGATGAGAAGGGGGATTTAATAATGGGAAATATGGAAATGGCTGAGACCTCAAACAATTATTTTGCTTCGGTCTTCACAGTGGAAGACACAAAAACCATGCCAAAAATTGCTGGTCATGGGAATGTGGGAAGGGAGGACCTTGAGATAATCACTATCACTAGTGCTGGATAGGCTAATGGGACTCAAGGTAGACAAGTCCCCTGGTCCGGATGAAATGCATCCCAGGGTATTAAAAGAGATGGCGGAAGTTATAGCAGATGCATTCGTTATAATCTACCTAAATTCTCTGGACTCTGGGGAGGTACCATCGGATTGGAAAGCAGCTAATGTAACGCCTCTGTTTAAAAAAGGAGGCAGACAAAAGGCAGGTAACTATAGGCCAGTTAGTTTAACATCTGTAGTGGGGAAAATGCTTGAAGCTATCATTAAGGAAGAAATAGCGGGACATCTAAATAGGAATAGTGCAATCAAGCAGACGCAACATGGATTCATGAAGGGGAAATCATGTTTAACTAATTTACTGGAATTCTTTGAGGATATAACGAGCATGGTGGATAGAGGTGTACCGATGGATGTGGTGTATTTAGATTTACAAAAGGCTTTCGATAAGGTGCTATACAAAAGGTTACTGCAGAAGATAAAGGTACGCGGAGTCAGAGGAAATGTATTAGCATGGAGAGAGAATTGGCTGGCTAACAGAAAGCAGAGAGTCGGGATAAATGGGTCCTTTTCGGGTTGGAAATCAGTGGTTAGTGGTGTGCCACAGGGATCGGTGCTGGGACCACAACTGTTCACAATATACATAGATGACCTGGAAGAGGGGACAGAGTGTAGTGTAACAAAATTTGCAGATGACACAAAGATTAGTGGGAAAGTGGGTTGTGTAGAGGACACAGAGAGGCTGCAAAGAGATTTAGATAGGTTAAGCGAATGGGCTAAGGTTTGGCAGATGGAATACAATGTTGGAAAATGTGAGGTCATCCACCTTGGAAAAAAAACACAGTAAAAGGGAATATTATTTGACTGGGGAGAAATTACAACATGCTGCGGTGCAGAGGGACCTGGGGGTCCTTGTGCACGAATCCCAAAAAGTTAGTTTGCAGGTGCAGCAGGTAATCAGGAAGGCGAATGGAATGTTGGCCTTCATTGCGAGAGGGATGGAGTACAAAAGCAGGGAGGTCCTTCTGCAACTGTATAGGGTATTGGTGAGGCCGCACCTGGAGTACTGCATGCAGTTTTGGTCACCTTACTTAAGGAAGGATATACTAGCTTTGGAAGGGGTACAGAGACGATTCACTAGGCTGATTCCGGAGATGAGAGGGTTACCTTATGATGATAGATTGAGCAGACTGGGTCTTTACTTGTTGGAGTTCAGAAGGATGAGGGGTGATCTTATAGAAACATTTAAAATAATGAAAGGGATAGACAAGATCAAGGCAGAGAGGTTGTTTCCACTGGTCGGGGAGACTAGAACTAGGGGGCACAGCCTCAAAATATGGGGGAGCCAATTTAAAACCGAGTTGAGAAGGAATTTCTTCTTCCAGAGGGTTGTGAATCTGTGGAATTCTCTGCCCAAGGAAGCAGTTGAGGCTAGCTCATTGAATGTATTCAAAGCACAGATACATAGATTTTTAACCAATAAGGGAATTAAGGGTTACGAGGAGCGGGCAGGTAAGTGGAGCTGAGTCCACGGCTAGATCAGCCATGATCTTGTTGAATGGCGGAGCAGGCTCGAGGGGCTAGATGGCCTACTCCTGTTCCTAATTCTTATGTTCTTATGTTCAAAGTTGTCAGCTCCTGTCATGGCACAGGTGATGTACACATCCTTGTGGTCCCTCGCTCCGTTAATGATGTCGTCGAGCAGATGCCAGTGCTTGGAGCGAGGGTGTTGCCATGAAGCCTTGTACTTGTCTCTCTGACGGAACAAGGTGCTGGTTATGACAAGGCCGTGTTCTAAGCATTTTGTCAGGAGGAGGGTACTGTTGGAGTTGGTTTTCACTTGCCCCTCTCTGCCAATCACATCTCCCCAGAGGTCTGTGTCCTTTCCAAATCCGGCGTTAAAGTAGCCAAGGAGGATCAGCTTGTCGCCCGTTAGGACTCGGGACAAGAATTGTTCGAGGCTGGAGTAAGACTCCTCTTTGGTCTCGTCTGTAACTTCCAGTGTTGGGGCGTACGCACTGATGACCATAGTGCACTGGTTCCGGGCTAGGGTGAGCCAAAGGGTCATGAGGAGATCGTTTAACCCGTAAGGGGAGTTTCTGAGACGGCCAACTTGCTCATTTTTTATGGCGAAGCCCAGTCCATGGAGGCGGCGTTCTTCTTCTGGCTTACCTTTCCAGAAGAAGGTGTAACCGCCCCCTTGTTCCTTGAGCTGGCCTTCCCCTGCCCGCTGGGTCTCGCTTAGGGCGGTGATGTCGACGTCAAAGCGTCTGAGCTCCCGGGCAACGATAGCAGTACGATGTTCCGGTCTGTTCCTGTTGGGGTCTTCCACAAGGATCCTGATGTTCCAGGTCCCGAACTTCATTTTGAAGGATGGAAGATGCCTGTGCGTGAATTCTTTTAATGTGTGGTGGTCGTTGCACACCAGCCACCACACGGGCTTGACAGAGTAAGTTTCAGTGGCAAGGGGATCCAAGATGACTGGAGATCCAGGCTCTGCTGCATGGGCACACAAATACACATACTCCTACGGGTCTCATGCTCCCTCCCTCCCAGGCCTCCTGCTTCTCCCCCCCCCACCCCCTGGGCCCTCCCACTCCTCCCCGACCCCTGGGCCTCACGCTCCTCCATCCTCCTTCCCACAGGTCCTTTCTCCCTGGGTTTCATTGGGTGCAGTGTGGGCCTCACGACCTCGCTGTTGTCCTGTGCTGCTTCTTCCCTGGGCCACGACCTCCATTCCTCGCCGCTTCTCACTTCCAAGCCTCACCGACCACCAGACCTCCCGCTCCTCAACCACCAGGCCTCTCGCTCCTCACCCCCCGGGCCTCTCACTCCTCACTCTTCGGGCCTTTCACCCCTCGACCCCCCCCCGGCCTCCTGCTCCTCGCTCCGACCCCCGGGCCTCCTGCCCCTCGACCCCCCTGGGCCTCCCACTCTTCCCTGACCCCCGGGCCTCCCGCTCCTCCGCCCCCCCCCCCAGCCCTGGGTCTCACGCTCCCTCCCTCCCAGGCCTCCTGCTTCTCCCCCCCCCACCCCCTGGGCCCTCCCACTCCTCCCCGACCCCTGGGCCTCACGCTCCTCCCCCTCCATTCCCCCCAGGCCTCCTGCCCCTCGACCCCCCCCCCCGGCCTCCCGCTGCCCCCCCCCGGGCCCCCTGCTCCTCCCCCCCACCCCGTGGGCCTCCTGCCCCTCGACCCCCCCACCTCCTGGGCCTCCCACTCTTCCCCGACCCCCGGGCCTCCCGCTCCTCCGCCCCCCCCCCCCAGCCCCGGGTCTCACGCTCCCCCCTCCCGGGCCACCTGCTCCTCCCCCCCCCAACCCCCCGGGCCTCCCGCCCCTCGACCCCCCCCCCCGGGCCTCCCGCTCCTCCCTCCCCCTCCCCCGGGCCTCACGCTCCAGGCAGGGAAGTGGAGTTGAGGCCAAGATCAGATCAGCCATGATCTTATTAAATGGTGGAGAAGGCTCGAGGGGCCGAATGGACGACTCCTGCTCCTGTTTCTTATGTTCTACCCATCTACCCAGGCTGGCCTACAGGCGATTCTAGTCCGCTTTACAGGGTTGTTTCACTTTTTTGGATTTTCAACTATTTGGCCGAGGAAAGATTTGCTAATAATTTATATTAAAGTGATGCAATTAAGGCATATTCAGTTCACAAGGAATTAAATCCACACAACACGCCCTCCACCTGGGAATATGGTCTGGGCACAGACTGCAGATATAGAATCCAATGGAAAGCAGATCAGACGGGTTCTATAAAGGGTGTGCGATCCATCCCAAGCAGTGAAGATGCAAATCCAACCCAGAGGAGATACTTTCATACCATATCAGCTGAGACAATGTTGAGAACATAAGGGGGAGAAATTGGCCTGGTTTGCACCTCCTGGGGGAGGGGGTGCGTGGGGGGGTGGGAGGGCGGTGGTAATGGGGCACTAAGGGAGTTACCAATCGGGCGCGGTGAAATTACCGACGCCCATGAACTTCCCTGGCGGTTTTGCGCTGGAGCTCACACTTACCGCCTCGCTCTGTAACGCCCCAGAGATTGCGACATCATCCGGTGCGCAGCGCCCCGTTACCGCCCCGGATGCAATATTCGCTCCTGCCCTCTGCAGCATCGCCAGGCGCCAACAACAACAGCTGCAGGAGGTGTTGTGACCTGGGCCGGCCGCTAGGGGAGCGCTAATTAAAGGCAGTGTTGGTCAGGTAGGGCAAAATGTATTTATCTCCCCTTTCTGGTGCCTCCTGTTTTGTTTGGCCCCCTCGATTGCTCAGCCCGGCTCTCTCTCAGAGCGCGTGGGGCTGTTACGTGCGAATCGCAGGTTCCGTGGCCCGAGGATTCAGCCAGTGCAGAATTGGCCCCTCCCTTTAAGCGAGGAAGGAGCCTGTACAGACGGCAGCGCTGCCCCGAACATTGCTCAGAGCTCTGCCGACATCGCCCCTCTCACTGCCTTTAGCGCTCTGAGGGAAGTGGTAGCGCTTGACTTAGCTCCACTTCCCGCGGAGCGCTAAAGCGTAAGTTCCCGGCAGAATCAATTCTTTACGCCCAGTGATACTTTTGAGTTCCCGCAAATGTTATCACCACAAACGATGCACTACACAATTTCTAGCCCATAAGAACATAAGAATTAGGAGCAGGAGTGAACATAAGAATCCGGGACAGGGAATTCCAAAGATTCACAACCCGCTGAGTGAAGAAATCGCGCCTCATCTCAGTCCTAAATGGCCGACCCCTTATCCTGAGACTGTGACCCCTGGTTCTAGACTCTCCAGCCCGGGGGAAACATCCTCCCTGCATCTACCCTGTCAATCCCCCTCAGGATCTTATAGTTTAATTGAGATCACCTCTCATTCTTCTAAACTTCAAAGGGTATAGGCCCAATGCATTCATTTTCTCATCATAAGGCAGCCCTCTCATCCCAGGAATTAATCCAGTGAACCTGTGTTGCACCGCCTCCAAGGCAAGTATATCCTTCCTTAGATAAGGAGACCAAAACTGTGCGCAGTACTCCAGGTGTGGTCTCACCAGGGCCCTGTATAATTGTAGCAAGACTTCCTTACTCTTATACTCCAACCCTCTTGCAATAAAGGACAACATGCCATTTACCTCCCTAATTGCTTGCTGTACCCGCATGCTAACTCTGTGTTTCCTGTACGAGATCACATAAATCTCTCTGAACACCAACATTTAATAGTTTCTCACCATTGAAAAAATATTCTGTTTTTCTATTCTTCCTCCCAAAGCGACTAACCTCACATTTCCCCACATTATACTCCATCTGCCACCTTGCTGCCCACTCACTAAGTCTATCTATATCCCTTTGCAGATGCTTTGTGTTCTCCTCACAGCTTACTGTCCCACCTAGCTTTGTATCGTCAGCAAACTTTGATACATTACACTCGGTCCCTTCATCTAGGCCATTAATATAGATTGTAAATAGCTTAGGCCCCAGCACTGATCCCTGCGGCACCCACTAGTTACTCCCTGCCAACCTGAAAATTACCCATTTATCCCTACTCTCTGTTTTCTGTCCATTAACCAATCCTCTATCCATGCTAATACATTACCCCCAACACCATGAGTCCTTATCTCGTGGAACAACCTTTTAAGTGGCACTTTATTGAAACTCTTTAGGAAATCCAAATATACTACATCCATTGGGTCCCCTTTATCTACCCTGCTAGTTACATCCTCAAAACTCTTAATAAATTTGTCAAACACGATTTCCCTTTCATAAAGCCATGTTGACTCTGCCTAATCAAACAAGTGCCCTGCTACCAAGTCCTTGACAATGGATTCCAGCATTTTGCTTACTACTGATGTCAGGCTAACTGGTCTGTCATTTTCTCTCTCCCTCCTTTCTTGAATAGCGGGGTTACATTTGCAACCTCCCAATCTGCTGGGAACATTCCAGAATCTAGGGAATTTTGGAAGATCACAACCAATGTTGCATTGAGACATTCCAGTAACATTCACACCTTCAGCCACCTGAGCACAGCGAGAGGTCTTAGCTGAGCAGGTTATGTTGATGCTGTGTGAAAGATTTCTGATTCAAGGGCGCAGGTTGTGATTTTAGAATTCCCATTCTCGTTTTCAAATCTCTCCGTGGCCTCGCCCCCTCCCTATCTCTGTAACCTTCTCCAGTCCTACAACCCTCCGAGATCTCTGCGCGCCTCCAATTCTGGAACCTTTTGCATCCCCGCTTTTAAATGCTCCACCAATGGCGGTCGTGCCTTCAGCAGCCTGGGCCCTAAGCTCTGGAATTCCCTCCCTAAACCTCTCCGCCTCTCTCTCCTCCTTTAAGATGCTCCTTAAAACCTACCTCTTTGACCCAGCTTTTGGTTATCGGCACAAACATCTCCTTATGTCGATCAGTGACAAATTTTATTTAATACCGCGCCTGTGGAAAAGTTTACTACATTAAAAGCGCTATGTGAATGCAAGTTGTTGTTTAATTGGCTGTTCAATTAGCCAATCCCTGGTTAATGCACAAGATAAACGTTCACGGGGTTGGGGGTAATATATTAGCATGGATAGAGGATTGGCTAACTAACAGAAAACAGAGAGTAGGGATAAATGGTTCATTCTCGGGTTGGCAATCAGTAACTAGTGAGCTGCCCGTGTAAATGTAGATTCTTTTCTCTCAATCTGGTTCAGTAAAATTACTGAGTCGAATACCTCTTGTGCTTTGAACAAAGCAGTCTTTATTTTACCGGCCGGCAAGACGTATCAGACAAGGGATATACATTCTCGATCGAGCGTACACACTCCCTACGGATAAGTGAAGTTACATCGTAAAGCGACAACAGTTATACATTCTCGGCAAAAGATAACAAGATAGGACTAGAGTGACATCCTAGTTCAACCTATCTCTTTTGGTCCCTCTTTCCCTTTGTCCACTCATAAGCCGACCTAAGTATGGTCTGATTTTAAACAAAGACCTTCTGTTAATGTTTCAGGTTAATAACATGATTTAATAAGACCTTGAGGTTTTTCTGCAAGCTGTGGGTTTTGTTTCAATATGTGTTAGTGTTGTAACATTTCGCAGTCTCGAGTCCGAGATGTCATGGCTATTCCTCCATGAATTCTTTGTTAGCTTATACTGTCCCTATACAATTCCCACGTTCTCAACTTCAATGTCTCTATACATTTTAAACATTCACATTCCCCCCTTTTATCATTCCATGATAACACTTAGGATCATTCCAGGAGTAAAATGTATAGGGACTGTGAACACACCTAATATCCAGAAAAGTTCCCATTTTGCGCATAAACATAAGACATGTAGCTTTCGTCTCTGTCTCCGCTCCCATGCGCCGAAACTGTCATATATCAATACTATTATACAGACTGTGGCATACAGACAGTTTCATCTTATGGCTCAGGATTCAGATAAATAGTCCAATTATTTTGCTGATTAAAAGAGTTCAGTTTTCCCGTCTCTCTTCTCATGTCACCGTCGGTGTAGCTGGCTGTCTATCACTACGGGTAAAAGTTCAAACTGGTCCACGTTCCAATTAGGATGCCAACGGCCTTGTTCAGCTATGGAGAAGAGGAAGTCTGGAACAGAAACAGGAGTTAGAATAACCAGTAAAATAGGTTCGTTAGGGGGTGGTGAGCTTGCAGTGGTGCAGGTGAACCCAGGCACTTTTCCCCTCAACCTTGGCTGCAGTGGGGGTAGTGAGTAACACCTGAAAAGGCCCCTCCCATTGTGGCTCTAATCCCTTCCGAATCCATACGTCCCTGGTGCCACGAGGGACAATTCGGGTAAAACTGGGAGGTCGAGGTGAGCATCTTGAACCTGGTTGTGAACTAGTCGCAGAGCCTGAGTCAGAGAAAGAACATAGGTGGTCATCAGTCGAGCTGAGATCTCATATCTAGGAACAATTTCCCTCATTAACACCTTAACAACAGTTTGAGCCTTATTGTCCAGGTTAGGGTAGGCTTCAATCCATCTGCTAAACACATCTACTATTACTAACACATATTTGTAACACTGAACTTTTTGCAACTCAATGTAGTCCAACTGAAATGTCTCAAAGGGACCTTCGGGTAGGGGCGTTTTACCCCAATCACAGGGGACTCCCTTCCCTGGATTATGTTGCTGGCCAACCAGGCAACGACTACTGATGTTCTGGGTGAGCGCCTGGAGTCTAGGGTGCCACCAAGTAGCCAAAAGTGTGTCACTTGTGGTCCTTGCTCCACAATGAGTAGCGAAATGCATACATTCAATAACCCATAGAGCCAACTTGTCAGACATGCAAGTCTGTTCCGCGGGAATGGTCCAGAGTTTAGAAACATTGTCATAAGTACATGCATAATATTTCCACAACAGTTTATCTTTTTCAGGAGCGTCCTCCTGTGCTTTTATAACATCTTGGATGGTTGGCATTGGTTTTTCCAAGGCTAACTTATCCTTCGCAGGATTTTTAGTCTGACTCATAATTTTGGGCACTACCATCTGTTGGTCACGAGAGGCCTGTTTGGCCTCTTGGTCAGGACAACGATTCCCGATATCAACCAGAGAATTTCCGGTAGTGTGGGCGGTACATTTGACAATGGCAATGCGCTTGGGGAACATGAGGGCTTGCAACAAATCAGATACTAGCTGTTTATGAGATATCTCATTCCCCTGTGATGTTAGGAATCCCCTATTTTTCCATAATTGTCCGAAATCATAGAGTCGGTATAGATATTGACTTTGAGATCTTTGGCCAAGATACAGGCTCGGGTGAGGGCGAATAGTTCAGCTTGTTGAGCAGAATAGGCGGTTTCAAAAGCGGCAGATTCCAAGACCTGATTCTCCTGGTTTACTATGGCGTATCCTGAGATTCGTGTATCTTCTGGATTAATAGAAGTACTTCCGTCAACATACATAAACAATCATGACTGGGTTCTTCCTCATTTTGGGGTGGCTCAGTAAGAATACAGTCTGGATCTTCCATTGGTACATCAACTAAATCTTCCCTGACTGATGTGGCCTCTTAAATTAAAGATAAGCAATCATGACTGGGTTCTTCCTCATCTTGGGGTGGCTCAGTAAGAAAACAGGCCGGATTAATTGCAGTACAGTGCCGAAAGGTCAGTTTAGGATTGCCTGTGATTTCAGTGGGTTCTGTCGGATAGAGGGCCAGTCCACATTGCCCTGCACTGGGATCTCAATCGGATCAATGGGAGTATAACCCACTTGGGAGGGGTCCTCTGCCCACACATGAGGATCCACATAGTCAGGTATGTCCGAGCCAGTATGATGCTGTAGAGTCGTTAAGACCTTCTCGGGGTCCCCATGAAATTGGACTGTTCGGCCATGTTTTACGATTTGCACATCCGGCTGGTAGGGTCAGCCTCATCTATGGCCTTGCGTACCATAACTCCCAAATCTTTAGCATGGTGAGGGGCTAATACTTCACGAGCAATATGCGGTGCCATTGTTAGGGGCTGTTTCCACAGATTCTTATCCACTTCCACAAAATCTGCCTCTCTTTCCAGTCCAGTCACTCTAGCCCTTAATAGAATTCCCTTCACTTCCCCTTCGTGATCCTGATAAAAGTTCTGCAGGTCCTGATTCTTTCCGCTAGGATCATATGCTAGGGTTACGTGATAGGGTGCCTGCGGCAGGTCCAGAGACCACCACTGAGGGGTTCTAGTGGTATAATACTGCCGCTTAAGGGTTTCCTGTTTTACAATAATCCCATCATCTCCACACTCCAAATGCAACTATGCAACTGGAATTTGCAGAGGAGGTCTCTAGCCATCAAGTTACAATCCAGATTGGTTGTGATAACAACTCGATGTTCCACCGATTCTTCCTGGTAACCCATTTTAACCGGTTCTGACACTGGGAATGTCGAGATTTGTCCCAGGAATCCTGAAAGTTCCTGTGTTTCAGTAGAGGCAGGGAGTTTAAGCTTTGATTGTACAGAAGACATGAAGGCTCCCGTATCTATCAAAAAGGGTTGCCACTCATTCAGAATGGGTTCGTCGTCCGGGGAGGATCTCTGCACAATCAAGCTGCGTAGTCAATCGGGGGACAATTGACCAAAGGGGTTGTTCTGGGAGAAGTTAGTGTAAGATCCTCCTCTCCCCCCTTGTCCCCCTCCTCTTCCTCCTCTTCCTTTTCCATGCTGACGGTAGGGGCAATTTTTATTCCAATGTCCTTCCTGCCCACAATTAAAACAGTCAATTCCTCTTACCCAGTCCCGGCCTCTTCCCATACCATGCCGGGGACAATAGGGAGGTTTATTAGCAGGGCTCGGGCCGTTTGGTTGTTTAGTATAACCGTATCCTTGCTTATCCATCCAATCCTGTATGCAACACTGCGGTTCTATTGATCCTTCCTCCCGAGATGGCTCTTCCTTTCTAGTCACGTATTCAGTCTTGACCCGGGTTGGGGGCGCACCTCCCCCCTCCCCTTTCTTTTCCTGCCAATAATATCTAACTGCCCTTTCCATTTGTCCGGATAGCGTGAGCAATCAAATAGTTGTTCGAAGATCACATAGACATCTATAGTGGGGTAGTCTGCAGCTTGTTGTGCATCAGGGTTTGGCATTGGTCTGACAGGGAATTGGTGTCGGGACTTTGGGATCTTGGAAATCATTTCTAGGTCGGAGGATGTTTCGGAGCTGTCTGACTGCTTGACAGTTCTGCGTCTCGATCGGCGGGGGTGTTTGCTATGTCTTTCACAACTTGGACTGGTAGATTGACTAGAAGATTTACGGGACTGTCGGTGAGTGAGATATAGTTCTGCCCTTTAGAGTGTGAGATCTGGTCCTTTCGGCTATATTGCTTGTGAACTGGGGATCCGAATCGCTATCAGAGGATGAGGAGTCAGTTTGGGTTTGTTGCTTTGGTGGTATGGGGTTATTTTTAACTCCTCTCGCCGGAGTGTAAGGTGGAGGGTGTTGGGAAGAGTACTGGAGCAAGGGGCCAGGGGGTTCGGGAGGCGCCGTTGGGCGCTGAGTCAGTGACCACTCATCAATTTCATCATCAGCCTCGGTTAACACAAAGCCAGCCATTTTACTACGTAATCGGTCAATACCTTTCTCAGAGGTCCCAGAGGATCTCTTAGTAAGTTTCTCGTGCGCGCATTCTTTTTTTAAGACGTCTACAGTTTTAACATGTGTTCCCTCTGTCAATGAAAGTCCTAATTTAATAGCATTTGTTTGCCAACTTGACAGAAGTGATGCATCTTTTAATTTTTTTTTTTGACAATCCCTGTGCTTTTTTTTTTACTACCTCTACGCTTCTAGTGCCACCTAGAGGCCATTGATCATCTCCCAATAATTTGTTCAGGGCTCCTGATAATTTTCTAAAGTCTTCAGCTCTCTCAGGGAATTCTTCACATAACTTTTGTAACGGACTACCCGCATCCATTGTTTTATCCAATTGATTACCCATTATCGTGTCGTTACGCGTTCACGTAGTTGTGCGATTTAAACAAACTTAAAACGAACAGACTTTACTGAAAAACAGACTTTACTGAAAAACAGACTTTACTTAAAAACAGACTTTACTTAAAAACAGACTTTCTAATCTAACACACAGCCGCGTCGCCCCGCGGCTCACGTCTCCACGCGATTCCACCGAAACACGCTTGACAAACTCAACACACAGCCGCGTCGCCCCGCGGCTCGCGTCTCCATGCGATTCCATCGAAACACGCTTGACAAACTCAACACACAGCCGTGTCGCCCCGCGGCTCGCGTCTCCATGCGATTCCATCGAAACACGCTTGACAAACTCAACACACAGCCGCGTCGCCCCGCGGCTCGCGTCTCCACGCGATTCCACCGAAACACGCTTGACAAACTCAACACACAAACGGACTTACTGAAATCAGCACTGACTTTCGCGGTTCGCGTTGCTGCGCGTTCGCGTCGGCCCACGTTTACTCGCGCGCGCGCCCTCGCGCCGCCGCACGTCTCGCGTCACCACGCGTTTACGTTGCCGTGCGTCTGTGTCTGCCTTCCTCCACTCGGCCACACGCTCGCGCCGCTGTGCGTCTCGCGTCGTTGCGCGTCAGTGCCGCTGCGTGTTCGCGTCGGCCCTACCTTCCGAGTTGCTGTGGGATTTAAATTCAATCAGAGCCTAGACGGGCCAAGTGATATACAAGGTCGACGTCGTACCTGAATTGAACACCTATCCTCTATTTAATTCCCCATAAGCCTTATTTTATTCCCTGTGAGCCTAATTTTCTAAATTTGATTTCTTATGAGCCTTATTTAATTTCTTTTAGTCTCCAAATTTCCCTATCCTTTCGCGTCACTGCACAGTTTAAATCCAATCAGTCAATGAAAGCCCTAATTTAATGGAGTTTTTCTACCTACTGGACAGGAGTGATTTTTTTTTTGTACTGCAGTGGAATTTTTCTCATAACTTAAAATCTCAGAACATTTTTTTTCAGCACCTATTTAGTACGTTACTTTTTTTTTTATTTTCCATAACTAGAGAGAAGTCTGGCACGTAGGCTGTGGACTGCTTTTCGTTATCTCAATTGCTCCAGCCTCAAGGTCGTGTTATTTAATATATATATTTTTTGAATCCTTTTGAATCCATCTCAGTTGTTTTGCTGTGCCTTCTCTGAATGTTTTCTTTCAACAAGTTTTTCTTTTTTTTTTAACCACCGGGACCATGTAATTTTTTCTTTTTTTTTCAACAAACCTATCCTTTGTGCATTTCCTGGCTCCGTAACTTATCATCCGAATATACGTAATTCAATAAGGTTCACACTCTTAAACTTCCCACATACAGGACAACACTACGAAGGGTTAAAACAAACTTTCATTCTGTTTGAGATAAAACAAACCACAACTACCCGGCTTTTTTTTTACAGTAAAAATCACAGAAGCATTTCTCATTTAAACAGACGTTCACAAGAGTCTCTTTTCTTTCCTATTAATTTTTGGATCCATGATTGATCATCTATCCCTATCTAGCTCTAACTATAACCTATCTTTCCAAGTCGCCGCTTGGTTTGCGTCATCGCGCAATTTCCCTATCTCTATCCCTATTCTAAGTTTGAAAGGTATTCACCAGATTGTCCCGGATCTCGTTCAGACACTACCTGAGAACCAGCGAGTGGCTAAACTTTCCTCAGACTTTTGAAACAGGGGGAAACTGGAGCAGTATTGAAATCGTACTCACTCCAGTGGCCACTTTCCCCTCGTCTCGTCCAAGGCTAGTCTGGCTCTTAATTCGCAGGTTTTCGGCAGTCGTCCGTTGAGATCCCACTTCTGACACCAAATGTAAATGTAGATTCTTTTCTCTCAATCTGGTTCAGTAAAATTACTGAGTCGAATACCTCTTGTGCTTTGAACAAAGCAGTCTTTATTTTACCGGCCGGCAAGACGTATCAGACAGGGGATATACATTCTCGATCGAGCGTACACACTCCCTACGGACAAGTGAAGTTATATCGTAAAGTGACAACAGTTATACATTCTCGGCAAAAGATAACAAGATAGGGCTAGAGTGACATCCTAGTTCAACCTATCTCTTTTGGTCCCTCTTTCCCTTTGTCCACTCATAAGCCGACCTAAGTATGGTCTGATTTTAAACAAAGACCTTCTGTTAATGTTTCAGGTTAATAACATGATTTAATAAGACCTTGAGGTTTTTCTGCAAGCTGTGGGTTTTGTTTCAATATGTGTTAGTGTTGTAACATTTCGCAGTCTCGAGTCCGAGATGTCATGGCTATTCCTCCATGAATTGTTTGTTAGCTTATACTGTCCCTATACAATTCCCACGTTCTCAACTTCAATGTCTCTATACATTTTAAACATTCACATTCGCAGGGATCAGTGCTGGGACCCCAACTATTTACAATCTATATTAACGACTTGGAAGAAGGGACTGAGTGTAACATAGCCAAGTTTGCTGATGATACAAAGATGGGAGGAAAAGCAATGAGTGAGGAGGACACAAAAGATCTGCAAAAGGACAATTGAGTGGGCAAAAATTTTGACAGATGGAGCATAATGTTGGAAAGTGTGAGGTCATGCACTTTGGCAGAAAAAAATCAAAGAGCAAGTTATTATTTAAATGGAGAAAGATTGCAAAGTGCTGCAGTACAGCAGGACCTGGGGGTACTTGTGCATCAAGCACAAAAGGATAGTATGCAGGTACAACAAGTGATCAGGAAGGCCAATGGAATCATGGCCTTTATTGCAAAGGGGATAGAGTATAAAAGCAGGGAAGTCTTGCTACAGTTATACAGGTTATTGGTGAGCCACACCTGGAATACTGCGTGCAGTTTTGGTTTCCATATTTACGAAAGGATATACTTGCTTTGGAGGCAGTTCAAGAAGGTTCACTAGGTTGATTCCGGGGATGAGGGGGTTGACTTATGAGGAAAGGTTGAGTAGATTGGGCCTCTACTCATTGCAATTCAGAAGAATGAGAGGTGATCTTATCGAAACGTATAAGATTATGAGGGGGCTTGACAAGGTGGATGCAGAGAGGATGTTTCCACTGATGGGGGAGACTAGAACTAGGGGGCATGATCTTAGAATAAGGGGCCGCCCATTTAAAACTGAGATGAGGAGAAATTTCTTCTCTCAGAGGGTTGTAAATCTGTGGAATTTTCTGCCTCAGAGAGCTGTGGAAGCTGGGACATTGAATAAATTTAAGGCAGAAATAGACACTTTCATAAATGATAAGGGAATAAGGGGTTATGGGGAGCAGGCAGGAAAGTGATCCTGATTCCATGATCAGATCAGCCATGATCATATTAAATGGTGGAGCAGGCTCGAGGGGCCGTATGGCCTACTCCTGCTCCTATTTGTTATGTTCTTATGTTCTTATAAAGTGGGGAACATAAGAACATAAGAAATAGGAGCAGGAGTAGGCTATTCGTCCCCTCGAGTCTGCTCCGCCATTTAATACAATCATGGCTGATCTGATCATGGACTCAGCTCCACTTCCCCGCCCGCTCCCCATAACCCTTGACTCCCTTATCGTTCAAAAATCTGTCTACCTCCACCTTAAATATATTCAATGACCCAGCCTCCACAGCTCTCTGGGACAGAGAATTCCATAGATTCACAACCCTCTGAGAGATGAAATTCCTCCTCATTTCAGTTTTAAATGGGCGGCTCCTTATTCTGAGACTATGTTCCTTAGTTTTAATTTTCCCTTTGAGTGGCAATATCCTCTCTGCATCCACCTTGTCGAGCTCCCTCATGATCTTATATGTTTTGATAAGATCACCTCTCATTCTTCTGAACTCCAATGAGTATAGGCCCAACCTACTCAACCTATCTTCACAAGTTAACCCCCTCATTTCCGGAATCAACCTAGTGAACCTTCTCTGAACAGCCTCCAATGCAAGTATATCCCTCCTTAAATATGGAGACCAAAACTGTACGCAGTACTCCAAGTGTGGCCTCACCAATACTCTGTACACTTGTAGCAAGACTTCTCTGCTTTTATATTCCATCCCCCTTGCAATAAAGGCCAACATTCCATTTGCCTTCCTGATCACTTGCTGTACCTGCATACTAACGCTGTGTGTTTCATGCACAAGGAACCCTAGGCCCCTCGGTACTGCAGCATCCCCACTGGCACCTGGGAATTCCTGGCCCAAGACCGTCCTAAGTGGAGGAAGAGCATCCGGGAGGGCGTTGAGCACCTCGAGTCTTGTCGCCGAGTGCATGCAGAAACCAAGCGCTGGCAGCGGAAGGAGCGTGCGGCAAACAAGACTCCCCACCCACCCTTTCCTTCAACCACTGTCTGTCCCACCTGTGACAGAGATTGTAATTCACGTATTGGACTGTACAGTTTACCTGAGAACTCACTTTTAGAGGGACTGCCTATGATGATTATTGTGTATGTAGGCACTGTGTTAATGACTCCACGAGTCAGGGGTATGGCACTTGAACTGTACAGATTGTAATCCTTTATTGCAGCTCCTAGAGTGAGGACACCAAGAGGTGAGCTCCCTTTTATACTGGGTTACCTGCAGTGTACAGGTGACCCTTAGGTCTTCAGCTGCAGCACCCTCTGGTGTACAGGTAAGGTATATACAGGGTGAAGGTATATTCAGGTCCAGTGTTACAGTACATCATTACATCATTGGCATGCATACATAACAACACCCCCCCCCCCCCCCAAGCCTTTTTTCAAGTCCTTATTGCTAAGACCTGGGAGGTGATCAGTAGTGGGCTGTGGGAGGTTGTGGTGAGGGTTGTGTGGGTGCCAGGTGTGATCCCTGTGCCTGAGGCTGGCCCTCGTACATTTACCCCCCCTCGCACACAGACCGTGTGGGTGTCATTGTTGGAGCATTCCTCAGTGGTGGAGCTTGTGCAATGGGTAGGGTACATACTCTGTAGAGTGAGTAAGTGGTGGTGTGTGGTGGTGGGCGGGGTCATAGGACTGTGTGGGCTCCTTGTCCTCCATTGGTGGTGGAAGCCTGGTCATCCCAATGTCCGCCAGGAAAGCTGGAGGGTACTGGCCCCTCGCACCTGGTGCTGGCCCTGGTGGCCAGAGGGTGTCGGGCCGATCTGGGGCAGGTTGCCAGCGGTGGCAGGTCGCTACAGTGGATCTGCTCCCACTGTGTGTGTGTGTGAGCCCTTCCTGGGGCATCACATTTGTCCCAAAAGTCCAGGTTACATGGCCAGGTAGCCCGCTGGACCTGGGGGTCTCCCATGGGGGGGATAACTCTGGCATTTACATTGTATCTGTAGAACCCGGTGTCCTTTAATAGTCTACTTCCTGCATACATGACACATTGGCTCCGATCATACATAGTCGATTCTGCACTGTTATCTCTCTTTACATGATTACTTTTAGCACTTACATCACTTTCTTGTATATCGGTGTCTCTATACAGGGTTACATTTGTCATATTAAAATTTCTATCATCATCATTTAACAATACAAACTTGTTCTTAACATCACTTTCACAAACATTCATTACATTTTTTTCATCAGTTACTCCGGCATCACAATTCAACGTTACATTAGCATACCTGCATTCACTTACTGCACTTTTAACTTTAAAGTCCTTGGCATCTTTAGAGTGAAACTGTCCCTTTAATTTCTTTGGGTTACCGGTCTCCTTTAAGAGGGCCTTCCAATCCGGTTCGCCACTCGGTGCCATGTGTTGCTCCTCCAATGCTGCCCCTCTTGGTCTGGTCGCGGCCATTTTGATTTTAGGTTTGGCCACCATCTTCTCGCTCTCCTCGAGGTAGTCTGTGATGACCTTTTCCTTCTCAGGTTCGGCCACAGACATCGGGAATACACCTTTTCCACCGATCTTCTTCCCTCAGAGTCCTGCCACGGCCCAGAAGGTGAGGTCTGGACTTCTGGGTTGGTTGATCTCACCACGGTGTTGTGTAGTTGTCGCCGCGCAGTCGAGCTGGACGGTAGGATTTCTAGGTGCAGCGATGGATCCAAGTCCGGGGCTGCGTGGGATGTCGATCGCTGGAGCCCGGAGGCCGTCCTTACTTCAACCGACTTGGACCTGCTTCATCCAACTTCTTCCCAGCAGCGTTGGATCATCGCTGGCAACGATCCACAGGAACTTGTTCATCACATTGCCCTGGGAGACCTGGACGGCCATACTGCCAATGACTGGGATAGTGCCTTTGGTGTAGGTGAGCAGCATTGCCTGGACAGGAGACAGTTTTGGTCATATGGCGGGATTGATCCAAAGTTTTTCAAAGGTCGTCTGGCTCATCAAAGACTGGCTCGCCCCTGTGTCGATTTCCATCGAAACTGGAACCCCATTGATGTCTACTTCCATCTTCCACAGGGAACTCTCGGTGGAGCAGGTATAAATTCCATACTCTTCTTCCAGGGGTTGAGCAGCTTCATCTTCATCTGTGTCGGAGCCCCGGTGATCAGCCAACTCTTCAGCGACACGGTGAGTAAAGCTTTTTCTGCACATTCTCTGAAGGTGACCTTTCGCGTTGTAGCCTTTGCAGGTATAGTCTTTGTAGCGGCACTGGTGGGCCCTGTGGTTTCCTCCACAGCACCAGCACGGGGCTAGTCGGTTGGCCCCATGTGGCGGACTCAGGGTTGCAGGACTCGGGGCAGCATTTCTGCCTTTAGAAATAGCCATTCGGTTCACTGCGCTCGTCAGGTTTAGAGTCCTGGGTGTGGGTCATCATACGCTCGGAGTCACCAACCAAAACCATGTAGGTCTGGCTCACTTTAATTGCCTTCTGCAGGGTGACTGTGTTGTCCGCAGCGAGCAGTTTATGGAGAAGGCCCTCGTGGCCGATCTTAATAACAAAAATGTCCCTTAGTGCTTCTGTGAGGTGGTCGCCAGAATCACACGGTGCAGCCAATCTTCTTAAATCTGCAGCATACTTAGCAATTTCTTGGCCTTCGGGGCGCCGGTGAGTGTAGAACCGGTGCCTGGCTGTGAGGATGCTTTCTTTGGGTTTCAGTTGCTCTTGTATTAAGGTTACAAGTTCCCCATAGCTCTTGGTTGTTGTCTTCGCAGGAGCTAGCAAGTCCCTGACGAGGCCCTGGATAGTGGGCCCACAACTACTAAACAGGATGGCCCTGCGTTGTTCACCAGTGTGGCCAGTGAGTCCCCATCCAGGTCGTTGACTATGAAGAAGTGTTCTAACCTTCCCACGAAGGCGTCCCAATCTTCCCCATTGGTGAATTGTTTGAAGTTGCTGAGATTAGACATGTTGTACGTGGAATTTGTGACCTCGTCGCCAGTTATTGTGTATGTAGGCACTGTGTTAATGACTCTATGAGGCAGGAGTATGGCACTTGAACTGTACAGACTGTAATCCTTTATTGCAGCTCCTAGAGTGAGGACACCATGAGGTGAGCTCCCTTTTATACTGGGTTACCCGCAGTGTACAGGTAACCCTTAGGTCTCCAGCAGCAGCACCCTCTGGTGTACAGGTAAGGTATATACAGGGCGAAGGTACATTCAGATCGAGTGTTACAGTACATCATTACATCATTGGCATGCATACATAACAATGATGATCACTCACCCAGTACTGGCAGTGAGAGTGTCAGCCTGGATGTTGTGCTCAAGTCTCTGGAGTGGGGCGTAAATTCATTACCTTCTGACCCAGAGTGCTAACCACTGAGCCAAAGCTGACATCTTTGAGTAAGTATTACTGCTGTGAGCATGAATGGGTTAAAGGTGACCCTGTGTCAGAGATTTATCATACAGGGCTCATCTCCCAGTTGTTTTCTACCCTTCCGAGTTAATAGAGTGCAGTGAAGATAGGGAATCCTAATTGTAGAGAGATAAAGTAATTGACTGGTCTCGAGGGCTCCATTTCCAACACTCTTCCTGATAGCACAGACAGATGCCGATCCATAAGGCAAGATTAATGAAGTATGCCTCATCTTCTCATTTACCTTGTTGTTCCTGTCAGCATTCTTCCCTAATACTGATTACATTGCAGGGGGAGGGGGAGAGGGAGGGAGGGGGAGAGGAGGGAGAAGGGAGAGGGGACGGGGAGAGGGAGGGAGGGGGAGAGGGGGGAAGGGGAGAGGGAGGGAGGGAAAGAGGAGGGGGAAGGGGAGGGGAAGGGGGAGCGGGAGGGAGAGGGAGAGGAGGGGAATGGGAGACGGGATGGGGGAGAGGGAGGGAGGGGGAGAGGACGGGGAGAGGAGAGGGAGGGGGGGGTGGGGGAGAAAAGGGGATGGAGCGGGGAGGGGAAGAGAGGCGGTGAGGAGAGAGGGGGAGAGAGAGGGGGAAGGGGGAGGGAGGGGGAGAGGGGAAGAGGACAGGACGGGGGAGAGGGAGGGTGGGGAAGAGGAGGGGGAGGGGGGAGAGAGAGGGGGAGGGAGGAGGAGAGGAGGGAGAGGGGAAGAGGACAGGAGTGGTGAGGAAGAGGGAGGGAGAGGGAGAGGGAGGGGGAGAGAAAGGGGGAGGGAGGGGGAGAGCAGGAGTGGGGGGAGACAGCAGCAGCCAGCACAGTGAGCTGGGAGGTGAGCTGGTTTAGTTGGCAATGCACAGTCAGCGACAGGATTACTGACAATGGCTCTGGGGAGTGGATGAAATTCAGGCCTGCTCCGTGGGCCATTTGTGTGGAGAAGCTGCTGTAATCTGAATCAGCTGATGAATCTGCACTACAATAGGAGCTGAGCATAACGGATTTACACCCAGCCGCCAGGCACACACCGAGAGTCAGACTGGGAAATCAATCCCCCCCACCCCCCGCCTGAGGTTCAGCCCCGACATTTGTAATCACACTTTTATGAATTGAGGTGAAATAATAAATACATTCATTAAATGGGGAATAGATTGGACTATCTGCTCAAAGTATTTATGAAGGGATATTGACATATACACGCATATAATATATATAATATAATTCATTCTTGGTACGTGGGCATCGCTGGCAAGGCCAGCATTTATTGGCGAGTTGCTGCAGAGCATCTTGTAGATGGTACACACTGCAGCCAGGGGGCGCCGGTGGTGGAGGGAGTGAATGTTGAAGGCGGTGGATGGGGTGCCGATCAAGCGGGCTGCTTTGTCCTGGATGGTATTGAGCTTCTTGAGTGCTGTTGGAGCTGCACTCATCCAGGCAAGTGGGGAGTATTCCATCACACTCCTGACTTGTAGAATTTACCAATATTTCGCAAAGATTCCTGGTACCTTTCCCCTGCAGAGGAGAAGAATCCCTTTCTGGACTTTTAAAATGGAAGGAAAAACTTTGGGACACAAATGAGTTTTAAAGGGGGAGATGAAGCCTGCAGGGGATAAAAGGGGATACGTTCATGGAGACACCCCCCCCCCACCCCCCAGTGTTTGGACTTTTTGGAAAGATAATTCAAAATGGACCTAAATTACAGAAGCCGGAGATCCCCTAAACATCTATGGGAAGGAGCATATCAATTTTAAGTTTCTACAACATTTTGGCTGTGAAAAAGAGTTACCGAATACAGGAGGTGGGGCTAATCTCTGTGAAGCAAATTCTTATATTAAGGATCCCAGACTGTCTGGGGGGAACTATGCAGCACCAATTCACCCCCTAAGAGATAATCAAATTACCCAATCAAGCACAATGGAAATCATGGGCCCAACTAGATGGTCAGGAAACTGGACAATCCTAAATCAATGCAAAACCAGTGATAGCACATTCTCACATCCTAATCGAGTTACTGCTGACTAGCCCACCAAAAACACTGACAAAGGAGACATTAGAAAATCAATGGACAGAACAGTTTAAACAAAGCCCAAGAACTGATTTGGCGCAAAGATAAGGAAGCCTGTTTTAGTATAATTGAAGGCCTGTTCTGGCAGTGAGGGGTGCTTCTAGAGACACTATTAAGGTAGCAGTCTCGTTGCATAAGTTCTACACCAGCCTCCGAAAAGTGGGACCCCGAAACATCGACGAAAGGAATCTCTAAAACCCAGAAGGACAACACCACGACAGCAAACAGGCTTTCAAAACGACGATCGGAAAGTTGCGGGCCATCGCGACCAATCAAACAGTCAACCGGAACCAACCCGACAAAACCGAAGAAAAACCGAAGATTTTTCCACTCTACAAGCTGGTCCTGTGCTACCAAGGGGTACAGACTACAGAACGTGGACAACTAAAGTGAACCCGGAGTTGGAACTGTCAAAAGGGGATTGGTGAGCATGGCCCCCTGAAATCCCACAGCTATAACTTCGTTAGTTAGGGGAATTGGGAGGTGGGGGGGAGGCTGGGATAACTTGTGTAAATGTATCTGCATTCTCCTCTTTACCCCATTTAGAGTTTAAGCTGTATTCTTTTCCCCACAGGCTCTAATTTGACATTTTATTCAATGTGTTGTACCCCTCAGTGTGTATTGGTATTAATATTCTGTGTGTGTTATTAAAGGTGTGCCTTTTACTTCCTTTTAGACACAATAAAGCCATACCTGCTTCCTACCTTGAAACCGATTGTCTGTCCAAGTCTGTCACAGTCCCTTCATAATTCCAGTGTCTAGAACCAAGGGTGTGGGAGCGATTCGGAACCGCTCATATAAGGTCAGAAGGGAAAGCTGACCCCCCGAAAACCACCCCTTACAGACTTGTGTCTTGTAGATGGTGGAAAGGCTTTGGGGAGTCAGGAGGTGAGACCCTCACCGCACAATACCCAGCCTCTGACCTGCTCTTGCAGCCACAGTATTTATGTGGCTGGTCCAGTTAGGTTTCTGGTCCATGGTGACCCCCAGGATGTTGATGGTGGGGGATTCGACGATGGTAATGTCATTGAATGTCAAGGGGAGGTGGTTAGACTCTCGCTTGTTGGAGATGGTCTTTGCCTGGCAATTGTATGGCACGAATGTTACTTGCTACTTATCAGCCCAATTCCTGCATGTAAAAGAAGATCGGGCTGACTGAACTGTTTCACTGCGAAACACCCTGGGGTTAATTTTGCCTTTGATATTGAAGGGGACTCTGTTTACTGTCTCATCTGAAAGACGACACCTCCGGCAATACAGCACTCCCTCAGTACTGGCAGTGAGAGTGCCAGCCTGGATTCTGTGCTCATGTATCTTTATATTGTGTCTGTTGCTTGTTCCCCCATAAGGACAGATTTGAGACATTCTGGGAGCAGGAGTGTAGTACCAGGCTGACTTGACGTTTACTTCCAGTGCACTGACACCAGGGACAGGGGAAGCAGGGAACTGCTTCCCAATCAGAGCAGAATTTCCACTGAGCTTTTACACAATCAATGCTGATAGTCTCTCCGCTTCTCACCCCGGTGATGTATCACACTGGGGTGCGTTCTCACAGAAGCCTGTTATCTTCTGGTCATTGTCCAAGTGGTCATTCTTGGACAGTGGCCCGAAGGTTAGTGAGTATATAACCTGCGCTCACCTGATACCCATGGATGGATACTTTTCAGTGAGATTCACGATGGAGGAACCCTGGTTGATTTCATCCTTCCCCAGCTTAGTGACGGTCTCCAATTATTTTTCCCCCCAGCTTAGACTAGCTATCAGATTCGACTACAGCTATTGGGAAAGATTAAACAGGTTAGGGCTTACATAAGAATTAGGAGCAGGAGTCGGCCATACGGCCCCTTGAGCCTGCTCCGCCATTCAATACCAGGGCTGATCATCGATCTCAACTCCACTTTCCCGCCCGATCCCCATTCCCCTTCATTCCCTTAGTGTCCAAAAATCTAGCGATCTCTGCCTTGAATATACTCAACGACTCAGCATCCACAGCCCTCTGAGTGAAGATCTTTCTCCTCATCTCAGGCCGACCCCTGGCCCTGAGACTATGACCCCCCTTGTTCTCAACTGCAGCCAGCAGGAAACAGCCTTTTTTGTTTTTTTCTTCATTAAAGGGGACCTGATAGAGGTCTTTAAAATTATGAATGGGTTGGACAGGGTCAATGTGGAGAGAATATTTCCACTTGTGGGAGAATCCAGAACTGGGGGCACCAAATACAAGGTAATTACTAATAAATCCAATCGGGAAATAAGGGGCAATGTCTTTACTCAAAGAGTGGTGAGAATGTGGAACTCGCTGCCACAGGAAGTGGTTGAGGCGAATAGCTTGGATGCTTTGAAAAGGAATCTACACTAGTACACGAGGGGAAAAGGGTGTAGAAAGATACGGCGAAGGGCTGAGGTGAGGCAGATGGACTGGGAGGCGACTCGTGTGGCGCACAGACTAGTGGGGCCGAATGGCCTGGTTCTGTGCTGTATATTCTATGTGATTCGATGTAATATCTCGCACAGATTGGGAGAGTAGGGTTCTGTGCCACACCACCCGATAGCATTTACTCCAAGGTTTTTAATCTCGAGTGGATGCTTAAACTTTCGAACCTAAGCGCCATTCACCCTGATTTGTGACACGGCATTGGCAGAATACCATTCTGTAATCTACAGCGAGCAGCGGGGTCTGACAAGGCAGCCCAGGAATCGCAGGTAGGCCAAGAAAATATTTGCAAATGAGCAAAACTGTGGCAGATGACGTTTAATACAAATAACAAGGAATAAGAAACATGTATTTATATAGAAACATAGAAAATAGGTGCAGGAGTAGGCCATTCGGCCCTTCGAGCCTGCACCGCCATTCAATGAGTTCATGGCTGAACATGCAACTTCAGTACCCCATTCCTGCTTTCTCGCCATACCCCTTGATCCCCCCCTAGTAGTAAGGACCACATCTAACTCCTTTTTGAATACATTTTAGTGAATTGGCCTCAACAACTTTCTGCGATAGGGAATTCCACAGGTTCACCACTCTCTGGGTGAAGAAGTTTCTCCTCATCTCGGTCCTAAATGGCTTCCCCCTTATCCTTAGAACGTCGTACAACGTCCCAAGGTGCTTCACAGCAGCGTTATTAAACACAATTTGACACTGAGCCATATAAGGAGATTTAAAGGCAGATGAACAGAAGCTTGGTCAAAGCGGTTGGTTTTAAGAGGGAGCTGTGGCTCAGTGGGCAGCACACTCGCCTCTGAGCCAGAAGGTTAAGGGTTAAAGTCCCACTCCAGGAACTTGAGCATAAAATCTGGGCTAAACATATATTTCCCACATTGCAACAGTGACTACACTCCAAAAGTACTTCATTGGCTGCAAAGTGCTTTGAGACATCGGGTGGTCATGAAAGGCGCTATATAAATGCAAGTCTTTCTTCTTTCTTAAAGAGCTTTTTAAAGGAGGAGAGAGAGACAGAGAGGTTTAGGGAGGGAATTAGGATCTCAGCAGCTGAAGGCATGGCCACCAATGGTGGAGCGAATAAAATCGGGGACAAGAGGCCAGAATTGGAGGAATGGAGGAATCTTGGAGGGTTTGTGGGACTGGAGGAGATTACAGAGATAGGGAGGGGTGAGGGCCATGGAGGGATTTGAAAACAAGGATGTGAATTTTCAAATCAAGGCGTTGCTCAAGCGGGAGTCAATGTAGCTCAGCGAGCACAGGGGTGATGGGTACTTGTGTAGTTTTTGGTCGCTATCGCCTGGGTGTTGACTATTGCCTGGGCAGGGCGCAGGAAAAGAAATCTGGCAGGGGGCATCACAGGGCGGGTACAGAACCGGTGCCATTTCTTCTCTACCCCCATATAGAGCAGGCAGCTTCAATCCCAGACCTTTGCCGAACCGGCTGAACTCAGCAAAAACAAGGGCATTACAGTTAGCTTCAACGCCTCTGGACAAGCAACACCAAATCTAGGCTGACACTTCAGTGCAGTGCTGAGGGAGCGCTGCACTGTCAGAGGTGCTGTCTTTCAGATGAGACGTCAAACCGAGGCTCCGTCTGATCTCTCAGGTGGATGTAAAAGATCCCACGGCCACTATTTGAAGAAGAGCAAGGGGAGTTATCCCCGGTGTCCCGGGGCCAATATTTATCCCTCAGTCAACATCACTAAAGCAGATTATCTGGTCATTATCACATTGCTGTTTGTGGGAGCTTGCTGTGCGCAAATTGGCTGCCTCATTTCCCACATTACCACAGTGACGGCACTCCAAAAAGTACTGCATTGGCTGTAAAGCGCTTTGAGACGTCCAGTGGTCGTGAAAGGCGCTATATAAATGTAAGTCTTTATTTCATTCCTCACTTTCATCGCTGCTCAGTGTCTGTGACTTTCTCACCATTGTTTGTTTGGATCACTCTGTGCTCATCGTGTTTTGGGGATATTTGGGCGACCACCTGTGACGACGATATAACACTGTTTTTCTTACGGGTAAACACGGCAGTCAAGGACTTTCCCAAAGTGACAGTCGTTCCATTAAATGAAAGAAATAAGATAACATTCCCGATCTATAACTATGAGTTGATCATCTTTTCATGGCACCATAGCAACTAAATGGTTGCATTTGTGGAAGGTTACATTATTGATTCATTGATAAAACTGATTCACAGTTACCAATTTGCCTGCTGTAATGAGTGAACTGATGGATGGGGACATAATTAGATCAATGGCAGCTCGTGCCCAGTGCTGGTGTCGGCTAATTGGTGATTACACTGTCCCGATCCCGTCTCCTCCACCCTGCTTCCCACCCCAAGGCCCTGACTCACCCATTCTCCCTCACCCCAGCAGTCACTGTTCGAGTGTGAGCCTCGATAGCAAGTGTGAGTGGGCTATTGGACCGTGGGTTGCATCACAGCCACGTCTGCTGATTCTTTCCCAGTGCTCTCCCGCCATTGGTCGCCTGACATGTCAATCCTCGCAGAGCCCCGCCTTCCCACAGCCGATCGGAAATCAAAGGGACTCCTTGTTATCTGATTGGATGATTCCTTTTTCGCCCTTCTCCATTATTTTTTATAACTAATAAAGAAAGCATACAGACCACAAACATACACACACATTCACATGTGCACACACCCACACACACACACACACACACACACACACACCCACACACACAGGTGCACACACACACACACACACACAAACACACGTGCACACACACATGTGCACACACACACACCTGCACACATTTACATGCACACACATGTGTGCACACACATGTGCACACACATACATGCATACACCCACATGTGCACACACACATGTGCATACACACATAGAAACATAGAAACATAGAAATTTACAGCGCAGAAGGAGGCAGTTTTGGCCCATCGTGTCCGCACCGGCCGACAAAGAGCCGCACGGCCCTCGGTCAGCAGCCCTAAAGGTTACATATAAACCTATGAACAATGACGGAAAGGGAAAGAGCACCCAGCCCAACCAGTCCGCCTCACACAACTGCGACACCCTTTATACTGAAACATTCTACACTCCACCCCAACTGGAGCCATGTGATCTCCTGGAAGAGGCAAAAAACAGATAAAAACCCAGGCCAATTTTGGGAGAAAAAATCTGGGAAAATTCCTCTCTGACTCATCCAGGCGATCGACACTAGTCCAGGAGATCACCCTGACTGTATTCGATTCCCTGCAGTACTTACCAATATATCTATGCTGTTCTACAAAAGTTTATTTAGTCTAATCCCACTTACCAGCTCTAGGTCCATAACAGATGACTGACTTTAAGTGCCCATCCAACCATCTCTTAAAAGTGGTGAGGGTTTCTGTCATGTATTCAACTAGCATTGTAACCCATGTATAATCTGACCTAAGTTGTACACTGTGAGAATGGCTCCTTGAAGTTGGATGGTTTCAGACAGATAAAACAGTTCATGGTTGCTGGCTTGATTGATGATCTGTGTGAATATAGTGAACCCTTTACAAGTTGTCCGTTATGTCCTAGAAAAGTTTGCCCATAGAGTAATTCACTTCCTTCATATCCATTACAAACATCTTCTTGTCTGTTTAAGGAGTTATCTTCAGTAGGTTTGGGCACCAGTGTGCAATTCTCTTCTGAATTACCAGTCCACATTTCTCCCATAAAAGCTTGGGCACTGTTGAACAGGAAGCTCTTGGTTTTCTCATACACCTCCCGCTTGTACTTCTCCCCAAAGACCCCCTCGTTCAACTCTTTCTGGATCACGTGGACCTTCCACTGCAGCGGCGTGGTGTCGCCGAACAGATTGGCTCTCTTGGTCATCCTGCACCCGGCCAGGCCGCCCCGTGCCACCGCAAAACGACCGAGCACTTCCCGCCCAAAACCCCCCAAAAATGGAGCTAGACACGGGGGCCAGCCAGTCCCTGATGGGTATCAAACAGTTCGAAAAGTTGTGGGCATCCAAGGCCAGGAGGCCAAAATTATCGCCGATTGACGCACAGCTGCGGACATACACAAAGGAGGTCATTCCGGTGCTAGGCAGCGCCACGGTAGTCGTGTCCCACAAAGATTCGGCGAACAGGTTGCCGCTCTGGATTGTCCCGGGGGACGGTCGCGCACTACTGGGGAGGAGTTGGCTTGCAGTCATGAACTGGAAATGGGGCGATGTCAATGCAATTTCTTCTGTGGAGCGAGTATCATGCTCACAGTGTGACCACTTAATGTGCCAACATTGCAGCAAAGTGTGTGACCACAGCGCAAGGATTTGCTGTTCAATAGGTTCAATTGCTGATTATAATGAAGCCAATGATAAGGTGTTCTGCTATGAATGCTTCACCTGAAAGTCCAGGTTAGGAGTATCTCCCACAAGTTCACCACCTTGTGGTCATTGTTCTCACAGTGTACAACTTAGGTCAGATTATACATGGGTTACAATGCTGGTTGAATACATGACGTCACCTCCCCCCCCAAAGTCTTATTGGAATCACAGGTTAAGTCTCTCTGGTGGTTTACACTCCCTTGTAGAGCGCCTGAGTTGGGGCTCTGGTTGTTGGGCGTTGACCTGAGTGTCTGCTGTTTGCGGTGCCTCAGGCCTGTCCGGACTGCCCACAGTGACTGGGCTCTCCTCCACTTGGTTCCGGTGTTCGGTCACCTGTGGAGGAGTGAACTCTACGTCGTGTTCTTCCTCTGCTTCTTCTATGGGGTTGCTGAACCTCCTTTTTGTTTGATCCACATGTTTGCGGCAGATTTGTCCATTGGTAAGTTTAACTACCAGAATCCTATTTCCCTCTTTGGCAACCACAGTGCCTGCGAGCCATTTGGGCCCTGCAGCGTAGTTGAGGACAAAACCAGGGTCTTTTACATCAATACATCGCGCCCTCGCATTCCTGTCATGGTAGTCATATTGTGACTGGCGCCTGCTCTCAACAATTTCTTTCATGGTGGGCCGTATAAGGGATAACCGGGTTTTGAGCGTCCTTTTCATTAGCAGCTCTGCGGGTGGAACCCCTGTGAGCGAGTGTGGTCGGGATCTGTAGGCCATCTGGAGGCGTGATAAGCGTCTTTGTAGGGAACCCCCTTGAATTCTGAGCAACCCCTGTTTGATTATCTGCACTGCTCGTTCCGCCTGGCCGTTTGAGGCCGGCTTGAACGGTGCCGTTCTGACATAGTTAATTCCATTGCCTGCCACGAAGTCCTGGAATTCAGTGCTTGTAAAGCACGGGCCATTGTCGCTGATCAAGATGTCCGGTAGACCGTGGGCGGCGAACATTGCCCGTAGACTTTCTACCGTGGCAGAGGATGTGCTTGAATTGAGAATGTCACACTCGATCCATTTGGAGTAGGCGTCTACTACAACCAAAAACATTTTTCCCATGAAAGGACCTGCGTAGTCCACATGGATGCGTGACCAAGACTTGGCGGGTCAGGACCAGGGGCTAAGGGGGGGCTTCCCTGGGTGCATTGCCCAGCTGGGCACACGTGTTGTACCTGCGAACACAAAGTTCCAGATCTGCGTCTATCCCTGGCCACCAAACGTGTGACCTGGCAATTGCCTTCATCATGACAATGCCCGGGTGCTCATTGTGGAGTTCTCTGATGAACACCTCTCTGCCCATCCGGGGCATGACTACGCGGTTTCCCCACAGTAGGCAATCGGCCTGAATCGAGAGTTCATCCCTGCGCCTGTGAAATGGTTTAAATTCCTCAGGGCATGCCCAGTACGTGGCTGCCCAGTCCCCATTCAGGACACATTTCTTGACTAGAGACAATAGCGGGTCTCTATTTGTCCAGACTTTAATCTGACAGGCTGTCACGGGTGAGCCTTCACTTCCGAAAGCTTCAACAGCCATGACCATCTCAGCAGCATGCTCGGTAGCCCCCTCAGTGGTGGCTAGTGGGAGCCTGCTGAGTGCATCGGCACAGTTTTCTGTGCCCGGTCTGTGTCGAATTGTGTAGTCATAGGCGGCTAATGTGAGTGCCCACCTCTGTATGTGGGCCGATGCGTTTGCATTTATGGCCTTGTTGTCGGCCAAAAGGGACGTTAGGGGTTTGTGATCTGTCTCCAGCTCAATTGATACAGGGATGTCATTGAGGAGCACTTTCATCATTATCGGTGGCGTCCTGGTGTATGAACTGTATACGTGCTCCACATGAACTCGCTGAACTTCAGCTTCCAGCGATTTCCCCCAGCGTTCATTTCTGCAATTTCTGCAGGTATTTTGCTCATCTCTGCAAACTCCGGCTGAGTGTGTGCCTCCACGCCTCCAACATGAGCTGCTGTTGGAAACAAAAGATCCCTTGCCAGTCGATCGTCCCTGACTGTCCCTGTAATTGTCCTTGAGTGCGCCATTAACAGGTGTTGATGGCCCCATTACTGGCCGCATTGTCCCTTGCAATGGTGTGAATCGCCGTTCAGCTTGCCATTGTCTCTGTTGAACTCCCCCTCTGGGTTCGACTAGATGTCGGGGCATGCCCGACTGCCCTTGTCTGCCTGGAGAACCGTGTGCTGCTTTAACAATGTTAAATCTCTGTCCCAACCATTCCTTAACACAGTACCTCTCGTCTGTTCTGCTAGTGGCCATGCTCACGTGGTTTAAATCCCATCCTCGTCGCCATTGATACGTCCTTACTATACAGTATAAATGCACACGAGGCCCATGCTTGAGAGAAGGTCAGTCTGTGACCTGTCCTTTATTCCTTAGCACTCAAGTGATGGAAGTGGGTGGAGCTTCCCCTTTTATATCTGAAGGTCCAGGTTAGGAGTGTCTCCCACAAGTTCACCACCTAGTGGTCATTGTTCTCACAGTGTACAACTTAGGTCAGATTATACATGGGTTACATTGCTGGCATCCACCACTCTTCCAGGCATTGAGTTCCAGATACCCACAACCCTCTGCGTAAAGAAGCCCACCCTCAAATCCCCTCAAAACCTTCCACTAACCACCAAAACTATGCCCCCTTGTAATAGACCCCTCCACCAATGGAAATAGGCCCTTACTATCCACTATGTCCAGGCCCCTCAATAAGGTCTCCTCTCAACCTCCTCTGTTCCAATGAGAACAAACCCAGCCTATCCACTGTGATTGGGACTGGCGATGAAGTGCGGCGTGAGGCTGCCACACTGCATTAACCGCTTAGCCTGTGTGCAATGCTGTAAGTCTGCAAGCATCTCCACTGAAACATTGCCAGGGTCAATCTAAATCTCCCGGGAACCAGAAGGAATTTTTATGAAGCTTGTGGGACATAGTGGCTGTGCTAGTTTCTATTTTAAGGAAGTGCAAGGAGACTGCAAAAGAGTTGCTCGAGACTTTCATCCTCAATCTCGGAGCTATTCGATTGTCCTACTTTTTGATTGGCTCAATCCTGAACTGACTCACTTGCTCGTAATTCTTCGCTGCCCCCCCCTTCCCCCACACCCCCAACCCCCCCACACCCCCAACCCCCCACACACACTCCCCCCACACCCCCAACCCCCCCCCACATCCCCAACCCCCCCACACACACTTCCCCCACACCCCCTCCCCATACACACACCCCCAACCCCCCCCACACCCCCAACCCCCCACACCCCTCCCCATACACACACCCCCAACCCCCCCACACCCCCTCCCCAAACACACACCCCCAACCCCCCCACACCCCCAACCCCCCCACACCCCCTCCCCATACACACACCCCCTCCCCATACACACACCCAACCCCCCCCCCACACCCCCAACCCCCCCCACACCCCCAACCCCCCCCCACCCCCACACCCCCTCCCCCACACCCCCCCCCAACCCCCCCACACCCCCAACCCCCCCCCACACCCTCAACCCCCCCCACACCCCCACACCCCCTCCCCCCACACACACCCCAACCCCCCCACACCCCCAACCCCCCCCACACCCCCAACCCCCCCCCCACACCCCCAACCCCCCCCACACCCCCGACCCCCCCACACACACTCCCCACACACCCCCTCCCCATACACACACCCCCAACCCCCCCCCACCCCCAACCCCCCCCACACCCCCAACCCCCCCACACCCCCAACCCCCCCACACACACTCCCCATACACACACCCCCAAACCCCCACACCCCCAACCCCCCCCACACACTCCCCACACACCCCCTCCCCATACACACACCCCCAATCCCCCCCCACCCCACCCCCCCCACACCCCCAACCCCCCCACACCCCCACCCCCCCACACACACTCCCCATACACACACCCCCAACTCCCCCCACCCCAACCCCCCACACCCCCAACCCCCCCCCCCACACCCCCAACCCCCCCACACCCCCTCCCCATACACACACCCCCAACCCCCCCACACCCCCAACCCCCCCCAACACCCCCAACCCCCCCCCCCCACCCCCAACCCCCCCACACCCCCAACCCCCCCACACCCCCAACCCCCCCACACACACTCCCCATACACACACCCCCAACCCCCCCACACCCCCAACCCCCCCACACCACACACACTCCCCATACACACACCCCCAACCCCCCCACACCCCCAACCCCCCCACACCCCCAACCCCCCCACACACACTCCCCATACACACACTCCCAACCCCCCCACACCCCCAACCCCCCCACACCCCCACCCCCCCACACACACTCCCCATACACACACCCCCAACCCCCCACACCCCCAACCCCCCCACACCCCCAACCCCCCCACATACACTCCCATACACACACCCCCAACCCCCCCACACCCCCAACCCCCCCCCCACACTCCCAACCCCCCCACACCCCCAACCCCCCCAACACCCCCCCCCCCACACCCCCAACCCCCCCACACACACTCCCCCCACACCCCCTCCCCATACACACACCCCCAACCCCCCCCACACCCCCAACCCCCCCACACCCCCTCCCATCCCCCCCACCCCCCAACCCTCCCCACACCCCCTACCCCCCCCACACACACCCCCACACACCCCTCCCCATCAGCCCCCCCCCACACACACCCCCCACCCCCCTCAACATACCCCCCCACTGTCCCCCACAACCCCTCCCCACGCCATCCCCACACTTTCCCTCCCCACACCCCCAACCCCCCCACAACCCCAACCCCCCCACACACTCCCCACACACCCCCTCCCCATACACACACCCCCAACCCCCCCCCACCCCCAACCCCCCCACACCCCCACCCCCCCAACCCCCCCAACCCCCCCCACACCCCCAACCCCCCCACACACACTCCCCACACACCCCCTCCCCATACACACACCCCCAACCCCCCCCTCCCCCCAACCCCCCCCACACCCCCAACCCCCCCACACCCCCAACCCCCCCACACACACTCCCCATACACACACCCCCAACCCCCCCACACCCCCAACCCCCCCCCACACACTCCCCACACACCCCCTCCCCATACACACACCCCCAACCACCCCCACCCCCAACCCCCCCCACACCCCTAACCCCCCCCCCACACCCCCAACCCCCCCACACCCCCAACCCCCCCACACCCCCTCCCCATACACACACCCCCAACCCCCCACACCCCCAACCCCCCCCAACACCCCCAACCCCCCCCCACCCCCAACCCCCCCACACCCCCAACCCCCCCACACCCCCAACCCCCCCACACACACTCCCCATACACACACCCCCAACCCCCCCACACCCCCAACCCCCCACACCACACACACTCCCCATACACACCCCCCCAACCCCCCACACCCCCAACCCCCCCACACACACTCCCCATACACACACCCCCAACCCCCCCCCACACCCCCAACCCCCCCACACCCCCAACCCCCCCACACACACTCCCCATACACACACCCCCAACCCCCCCACACCCCCAACCCCCCCACACACACTCCCCATACACAAACCCCCAACCCCCCCACACCCCCAACCCCCCCCCCCACACTCCCAACCCCCCCACACCCCCAACCCCCCCAACCCCCCCCCACACCCCCAACCCCCCCACACACACTCCCCCCACACCCCCTCCCCATACACACACCCCCAACCCCCCCCACACCCCCAACCCCCCCACACCCCCTCCCCATCAGCCCCCCCACACCCCCAACCCTCCCCACACCCCCAACCCCCCCACACACACTCCCCACACACCCCCTCCCCATCAGCCCCCCCCCACACACACCCCCCACCCCCCTCAACATACCCCCCCACTGTCCCCCACAACCCCTCCCCACGCCATCCCCACACTTTCCCTCCCCACACCCCCAACCCCCCCCACACCCCCAACCCCCCCACACACACTCCCCACACACCCCCTCCCCATCAGCCCCCCCCACACACACCCCCCCACCCCCCTCAACATACCCCCCCACTGTCCCCCACAACCCCTCCCCACACCACCCCCCAAACTTTCCCTCCCCACACCCCCTACACCTCCCCACACCCCACACACCCTCACACCCCCCTACACACACATCCCCCACACAGCCCCCCCCCCCACACACACACCACTTTTTATATTGTGATGTGCAAGGGACACAGTTGTGTGGAGACGGGCTGGATGGACCAGAAGGTCTTTCCCCATCCGTCATTGCTCATACATCTGTACATGCGGTTTTAACTCACGTGTGGATGGAGTGAGTGCAGGCTCAGGGGTAGTGGTCCCACCTCTGGGTCAGAAGGGTTGGGTTTATGTTATGTATGTTAACTGGGTTTTACCTGCCACCAGAGGGCGCGACTGTCGGAGTCTTAATGGTCACTGGCAGACACGTGCAAGCCGGATATATAATGTTGGCGGCCGTGTTGAGTCCTCACTTTGAGAATAAGTAAACTGGTGTAAGGTCATGCCTGAACTAACTCACCGTACTTAGCCTTGTGGAGTTCTTCGATATTTAACAGTTTGAGCCCCACTCCACACAGCCCCGGCAGGCGGAGTCTGGAGCACCAGCTCGGAACACTGGGTTCACGTCCAGTGGGGGCACTTGTGTCTGATGGGAGCGGTGGCCCTCCCATTGTAAAGGATTGGTGGGGCTCCTGCAGCTTTAGTTACAGCTCAACTAGGAGAAGGTGCTCCGACGATAAACACTGTGAACGAGGTTGCGGGAAACCAGTTCCGTTATTAAGTAGCTCAAGAATCTCATGTGTGAGACTCGATTTAGGAGCTACAGAACACAGGGATATCTCCACAAGGTGCCCTGCGAGATGCCTGTTTTCTGGGCATCAGCCTTGTTGCTGTCCTTGGCACTGCCTTTAAGACCCAGGATGAACTCCTTTCACAATGGTTACCTGTGCTCCAGGTGTGACCCGGACACTCACTGGCCTCGGGTGCTTTGGGCTCAGCTCCCTTGGTGATGTAGTCTACCCACCCCAGTGCTCCCACAGCCAATCATAGCGTCACAATTGGTCCCTTCTCTGCCGGCAGCTAAACCAGCACAGGCACGTTCCAGTCAATGCGCTTTAGTGCACCTGGAGGCCAGTTGGTCTGATTAAGTGGCCATTTCACTGAACTTATGCTTACAGGAGAAGGTTGCAGCCATTTTAAGTGCAATGATCGCTATTTTGGAAAGTGAAATCTCAAAGAGCACCACAGAATTCAAAATTGTTGCTTCTTCTTTTTGACAAAGAATTGGGATTTGGTGAATTAGTTAGAATTTTATAGCACAGAAACAGGCCATTCGGCCCATCAGGTCCGTGCCGGTGTTTATGCTCCACACCAGCCTCCTCCCCCTCCCCCTCTTCATCTCACCCTATCAGCATATCCTTCTATTCCTTTCTCCCTCATGTTACATCAGGAGCTAAGAAATAGGAACAGGAGTAGGCCATTTGGCCCCTCGATTCAATAAGATCATGGCTGATCTGATCTTAGACTCAGTTCCATTTCCCCGCCTGCTCTCCATAATCTTATCGTTCAAAATCTGTCTATCTCCACCTTAATTATATTCAGTGACCCAGCCTCCACAGCTCTCTGGGACAGAGAATTCCAAAGATTCACGACCCTCTGAGAGAAGAATTTCCGTTTTTATTGGGCGATCCCTTATTCTGAAACTATGCCCCCTAGTTCTAGATTCTCCCACAAGGGGAAACATCCTCTCTGCAGCTACCCCGTCGAGCCCCCTCAGAATCTTATATGTTTCAATAAGATCACCTCTCATTCTTCTAAACTCCAATGAGTATCGGCCCAACCTGCTCAACCTTTCTTCATAAGCCAACCCCTTCATCTCAGTAATCAATCTCATGAACCTTCTCTGAACTGCCTCCAATGCAAGTATATCCCTCCTTAAAAATGGAGACCAAAACTGTACGCAGTACTCCAGGTGTGGCCTCACCAATACCCTGTACACTTGTAGCAGGTCTTCCCTACATTTATGCTCCACCCCCCTTGCAATAAAGGCCAATATTCCATTTGCCTTCCTGATGTTTTTATCCAGCTTCCCCTTAAATGCATCTATGCTATTGATCTCTAGCACTCCCTGTGGTAGCGCGTTCCACACTCTCTGGGTGAAGAAATTTCTCCTTAATACTTACTCGATTTATTAGTGACTGTCTTATATTTATGGTCCCTCACTTGAACTCTTCCACAAGTTGATGCATCTTCTCTATGTCTACCCTATCAAACCCCTTCATAATTTTAATGTCTATCAGGTCAGTCCTTCTCTTTTCTGGAGAAAAGAGGTCTTTAGGAAATTTGATAGAGATACTGTTCCCACAGGATCCCAGTGACTGTTACTTGATACAACACACATTTGTCTCTTTTATTGGTGCTAATTATGATTCATTTGGAGAGGAGAAAGAATAATTTTAACCAGAAGTGCTTGACCCATAAAGACAAGAAAAAATTGTTGAGGTCATCTTGTCCCGGAGAGAAAATACTTAGTAAAATGGATAGGTTTGGATGAGGAATTCATTTATTTGACTTCATCGGCCCAGAATATCAACACTCTTACCGACTGTATTCCTATTACAACATCTGGTTGTTTCTGAAAGTCACACACCATCCTGACTCGGAAATATATCGGCCGTTCCTTCATCTTTGCTGGGCCAAAATCCTGGAACTCCCTCCCTAACAGCACTGTGGGAGCACCTTCACCACACGGACTGCAGCGGTTCAAGAAGGCGGCTCACCACCACCTTCTCGAGGGCAATTAGGGATGGGCAATAAATGCCGGCCTTGCCAGTGACATCCACATCCCGGAACGAATAAAAAAAAAGTTGTGGGTTCAAGTCCTACTCCAGAGACATATGCACATATTCCAGGCTGACACTCCAGTGCCAGTGCTGAGGGAGTGCTGCACTGTCGTAGGTGCTGTCTTTTGGGTGAGACGTTAAACCGAGGCTCTGTCTGCTTTCTCAGGTGGACGTAAAAGATCCCATGGCACTATTTCGAAGAAGAGCAGGGGAGTTATCCCGGTGTCATAGAAACATTGAAATTTACAGCGCAGAAGGAAGCCATTTCGGCCCATCGTGTCCTGGGCCAATATTTATCCCTCAAACAACCTTAAAAAAACCCCCAGATTATCTGGTCATTATCACATTGCAGTTTGTGGGGGCTTGCTGTGCGCAAATTAGCTGCCAAGTTTCACACATTACAACAGGGATTACACTTCAAAAAGTATTTAATTGGCTGTAAAGCGCTTTGAGGTTATGAAAAGCGCTATCTAAATGCAAGTCTTTCTTCTGTTGCTGGGGCCTGGGTTTGTATCCGGTTTATACGGATAGCACAAAAGCTTCCTCCGTTGGTTGACTGCAGAATTCCAGTGTGAAATGAACCCTACTCCAGTTTCTTGTGCATATGAATCCAAGTCTTAAAGCACGCCTCGAATTCACCACCAAACTGGCAATGTTATTCAAAGAGGAGCAGCATGCTTGGTGCGGAACAATTTCACACAAGTACACGTTCGAGGACATGTTCTACGTGATATTGTATAGAAAGAAAGACTTGCATTTATATAGCGCCTTTTACGACCACCGGACATCTCAAAGCACTTTACAGCCAATGAAGTACTTTTGGAGTGTAATCCCCGTTGAAATGTGGGAAACATGGCAGCCAATTTGCGCACAGCAAGCTCCCACAAACAGCAATGTGATAATGACCCAGATAATCTGATTTAGTGATGTTGATTGAGGGATAAATATTGGCCCAGGACACCGGGATAACTCTCCTGCTCTTTTTCAAAATAGTGGCATGGGATCTTTTACGTCCACCTGAGAGAGCAGAGGGGGCCTCGGTTTAACGTCTCATCTGAAAGACGAGTGTGGTGCTCCCTCAGTACTGTCCCTCCGACAGTGTAGCACTCCCTCAGTACTGCCCCTCCGACAGTGCGGTGCTCCCTCAGTACTGCCCCTCCGACAGTGCAGCACTCCCTCAGTACTGCCCCTCCGACAGTGCGGCACTCCCTCAGTACTGCCCCTCCGACAGTGCGGCAATCCCTCAGTACTGCCCCTCCGACAGTGCGGCACTCCCTCAGTACTGCCCATCCGACAGTGCAGCACTCCCTCAGTACTGCCCCTCCGACAGTGCGGCGCTCCCTCAGTACCGCCCCTCCGACAGTGCGGCACTCCCTCGGTACTGCCCCTCCGACAGTGCGGCTCTCTCTCAGTACTGCCCCTCCGACAGTGTGGTGCTCCCTCAGTACTGCCCCTCCAACAGTGCGGCAATCCCTCAGTACTGCACCTCCGACAGTGCAGCGCTCCCTCAGTACTGCCCCTCTGACAGTGCAGCACTCTCTCAGTACTGCCCCTCCGACAGTGTGGTGCTCCCTCAGTACTGCCCCTCCAACAGTGCGGCGCTCCCTCAGTACTGCCCCTCCGACAGTGCGGCATTCCCTCAGTACTGCCCCTCCGACAGTGCGGCAATCCCTCAGTACTGCCCCTCCGACAGTGCGGCACTCCCTCAGTACTGCCCTTCCGACAGTGCGGCAATCCCTCAGTACTGCCCCTCCGACAGTGCGGCATTCCCTCAGTAGTGCCCCTCCGACAGTGCGGCGCTCCCTCAGTACTGCCCCTCCGACAGTGCGGCATTCCCTCAGTACTGCCCATCCGACAGTGCAGCACTCCCTCAGTACTGCCCCTCCGACAGTGCGGCACTCCCTCGGTACTGCCCCTCCGACAGTGCGGCACTCCCTCAGTACTGCCCATCCGAATGTGCGGCACTCCCTCAGTACTGCCCCTCCGACAGTGCAGCACTCCCTCAGTACTGCTCCTCCGACAGTGCGGCGTTCCCTCAGTACTGCCCATCCGACAGTGCGGCACTCCCTCAGTACTGCCCCTCCGACAG
Source organism: Pristiophorus japonicus (assembly GCF_044704955.1). NCBI lineage: Eukaryota > Metazoa > Chordata > Chondrichthyes > Pristiophoridae > Pristiophorus > Pristiophorus japonicus. The sequence goes on from NC_091988.1 coordinate 199,778,552, forward strand.
TGCGGCACTCCCTCAGTACTGCCCATCCGACAGTGCGGCACTCCCTCAGTACTGCCCCTCCGACAGTGCGGCACTCCCTCAGTACTGCCCCTCCGACAGTGCGGCACAGGATAGCTGCTTGTTGGTAACTGAGCGCTGGAGAGGCCCACTGATGGGAGTAAGCACATTGCAGCAGTTAATCTCCAGGGCCCCCTCGCTCAGATTGAATGTTCTGTCCTGAGAGTCTGAAGTAAAAGCAGCCGTTACATTATCAGGCCAGCCTGAGTGTTTATTGGACAGTGTGCACTAGGGGATGAGGCAGATTTATATCGTGCCTGGGATAGCTCGATGCTGGCCCTAAGTGATTAAAATCGTGGCAGTGTTTCCATCCTCATTTCTCTCATCTTAACGAACACTAAATAGGCTGCCCCAGATAATCTAAAATAATTTGTAACCGTTATATCTTCTAGTTGTTTTACATTCCATGTTAATCTTGTGCTATATCTTTCCTTCTAATTTTTGTTTTTGGCAGGTGCTTCAGATGCTTTCACATTTTCGGGAGCGACCATCAATAGGGTGTTCACGAGTGTGTGTTTAATTCACACTGGGAGCCTATTAATAGCCCCGTCTTTGGATGAGATCAGCTAACAGTACATGAGTTTGCAATTGCAACATTTGAATCTGTTCGATCAATGTAATTGGGAGAAAGCACTTAGTAATAGCTGATTTTAACTACCTATCTGCTACTCTGCAATTACAACCCGTCTTAAACTCCCAAGCAGCAGCAACAACTTGCATTTATATATCGCCTTTAATGTAGTAAAATGTCCCAAGGAGGTAGGTTTTAAGGAGCATCTCGAAGGAGGAAAGAGAGGTAGAGAGGCGGGGAGGTATAGGAAGGGAGTTCCAGAGCTTAAGGCCTTGGCAACTGCCAACAATGGTGGTGTGAAAGAAATCAGGGACAAGCAAGAGGCTAGAACTGGAGGACGCAGAGATCTCGGAGGGTTATAGAGGTGGAGGAGGTTACAGAGATAGGGAGGGGGAGGCCATGGAGGATGAGGCCATGGAGGGGAGGCCATGGAGGATGAGGCCATGGAGGGGGTGGCCATGGAGGGGGAGGCCATGGAGGATGAGGCCATGGAGGGGAGGCCATGGAGGATGAGGCCATGGAGGGGGTGGCCATGGAGGGGGAGGCCATGGAGGATGAGGCCATGGAGGGGAGGCCATGGAGGATGAGGCCATGGAGGGGGTGGCCATGGAGGGGGAGGCCATGGAGGGGAGGCCATGGAGGATGAGGGGGAGGCCATGGAGGATGAGGCCATGGAGGGGAGCCCATGGAGGGGGAGGCCATGGAGGGTGGCCATGGAGGCAACATAGGTAACCCTAGCCATCTAAGAAGGTCTCTGAATGCTTTGCAAGGGGCCAGGTGGACATCCAGCAGGGGATGAAGGAATTTATGGGATGGGGGAGGTGGAGAGAAAGGCACTCTTGAAGTGAGGGATGTGTTTTGAAAGCCTTCTGGAAGGAGGGAGCCAGGAGAAGCATTTGTGGAAGTGAATTCCCAGGAGTCGGACTGGCCAACGAGATGGGCCAAGGACCAAGCAGTGAATCAGAGCCGGAGTATTTGGGATGGGATGTATGGATGGGACTACACAGACAGGCTGAGTCGATGCAGTGGAGGGATTTGAAAATGGAGGCAAGCTGCCCAAAATTGTTTTGTTGGGATATCAGGAGCCAGGGGCTTTGAACAAGGGCGGGACTGTGGAGGGTGGGGACGGGGGGGGGGGGGGGGGGGAAGAATGATGGGATATGGTGGGGGCTTGGGACGTTTTACTACGTTAAAGGCGCTATATAAACACAAGTTGTTGTTGTTATTGTGCAAAAGAGGACTTCAAGATAACCTTTGAATCCTGAGGGTCCTGATTACCTGATATATCACTGTCCATCATTTCCTTTATTCTGCTAAGGTTTCATTCTCTATCTGCACTAAAGGTAACACACGGGTTAAATGAAATCCCAAAATATTATTGCACTGCAGAGCTGAGATGTTGCTTACATTAGAGGGACAGGAAAGAACACAGGGGGAGGTCTATTCTTACTCTGTCGGATCACAGGATTGTTCTTGTGTTTTTGGGGGTGGCATCCCCTATTTTATTCCGCCACCACCACCCCCCCCCCCAGCAAGCCCCCGAAAGCCACCAGTCGAGGTCTTGGTGATGTGGCAAATCGCGCTCAGTCTGTTCACAGCTGCCCGCTCGTGGCAGCGAGTTCTCTTATTTTTAGATTCTCTTTTTTTTTCCATCTCATTTTAATCCGCTTACGTGCGTTTGCTGTCGGTATAAAGCGAAGCTATCCACACATGAACCTGGGGAGTAGAACAAGAGTCAGGAGCGGGCATCACAATAACTGCAATTCTTTTATGTTATTTGGATAAAGAAAGACTTGCATTTCTATAGCGCCTTTCACAATCTCAGGATGTCCGGAAGCTCTTTACAGCCAATGAAGTACTTTTGGAGTGTAGTCACTGTTGTAATGTAGGTAACGTGGCAGCCAATTTGCGCACAGCAAGCTCCCACAAACAGCAATGTGATAATGACCAGATAATCTGTTTTTGTTACATTGATTGAGGGATAAATATTGGTCCAGGACACCGGGGATTACTCCCCTGCTCGTGTTCGAAATAGTGCCATGGGATCTTTGACACCCACCTGAGAGGGCAGACGGGGCCTCGGTTTAACATCTCATCCGAAAGATGGCACCTCCAACAGTGCAGCACTCCCTCAGCACTGCACTGGAGTGTCAGCCTAGATTTTTGTACTCAATTCTCTGGAGTGGGACTTGAACCCACAACCTTCTGACTCAGAGGCGAGAGTGCTACCCACTGAGCCACAGCTGACACACTATGTGGGAAACGCGGCAGCCAATTTGTGCATAGCAGGATCCCACAAACAGCACTGAACTAAATGACCGGATGATGTGTTTTACTGATCTTTAGCTTACAAACTCCATCTTGCAGACTGACTGCCTTCTCCAGTGTGACTCGAACTGGTTGTTAATGGAAATATTATCAGGACACCTTTAAATTCTCATCGCCAGCCTGTCATCTCCTTAAAGAGGAATGCTTTTTCTTTGAAACCCACTTCTCATGTTTTGAAAAAAAAGTCTGACCATAAATATAAACATTAATGGATGGAAAATATGATTAATTGTCCATTGTCATGGGGTCTGGTCATTTTGGGTCTCGCTCCTTCCGGTATTCAGGGGATGTCAGATCTAGAGAGGGACTATAGACGCTACCACAAGGAGTGGTTGAGGCGAATAGTATCGATGCATTTAAGGGGAGGCTAGACAAACATATGAGGGAGACGGGAATAGAGGGTTATGCTGATAGAGTTAGATGAGGAAAGATGGGAGGAGGCTCGAGTGGAGCATAAACGCCGGCATGGACTGGTTGGGCCGAATGGCCTGTTTCTGTGCTGCATATCCGGTGTAAAATCAGGACCCACTTTGAAGCATTTTGGGGAATGGGTCCAGAACAAAGGGGCATAAATATTGGCCCAGAAATTTCCCTCGGGCAGTCGCCTCCTAGCTGGAGATTTTTTACGAATTTACCTGGTGGTCTAGGAGGCGCCCTTATTTCCAATGGGGAGGCCTTCTCCTCCCGCGATGCAAAGCGTGCTCCCACCCAGAGGGTCCCGACGATGAAGATGCAGTCATGTGTGACTGCTCAGCCAATCAGGTCAGTATTTCACAGCTTCCCATTAATGGCACTGAAACTCACGTATCTACCAGTTCTCAGTGCTATTAATGGGAACAAAAGCAATCACACCAAATAATAAAAAAATAACAAACTGACCACACATATTTAAAATTAATTGAAATTAAAGTTATTATGTCTTATAAAAATAAAATATTTTCCCAATTTTTAAAAAAGTTTTAAAAATTATGGTTAAAAATAAACTTACTGTAGTGGGGAGGGTTTTTTTAAGAATAAAATTTGTTTTATAACTATATTTTAAAATGTTTCTGTGTATTTTTAAACACTTGCACCTGTAAAAGTAAGCTATAAGTCTGCTTTTTCAGGCGCAAGATTTTTGAGGACATTTGCAGGGCAAGATATCCGTAAATATCTGTCAAACCAGAAACGTGACGGATCGGAAAAACCAGTGTTCAGCGCATGCGCATTGCACGTTGAAAACCGGCTTTTCTGATGCCTTCCCGGGTCCGTAGAAACTTCGTACGGGTCCGGGACTGTCGGACTTCCGGCACCATAAGATCAAAATAAAGAGAATGTGGAACTCAGCCACATGGAGTGGCTGGTGCAAAGGGGAGGCTTGATACATACACGAGGGGGAAGCGAATAGAAAGATATGGGGTGGGGAGAGGGTATCAGAGTGGGAGGAAGGCAGGCTGGTGATGAGTAGACCACCAGCACAGACCAGCTGGGCCGAATGGCCTGTTGCCATGGTTTCTGTATTATTTTTTAAATTTATTTGTTCATGGCAATAATTGTCTATCCCTAATTGCCCATGAGAAGGTGGTATTGCTGGGCCATTGCAGAGGGCACTTAAGAGTCAACCACATTGCTGTGGGTCTGGAGTCACATATAGGCCCAGACCGGGACATTAGTGAACCAGATGGGTGTTTACAACAATCCGATGGTCCCCATTACTGATACTAGCTTTTTATTCCAGATTTATTTAATTAACTAAATTCAAATTCACAAACTGCCGTGGTCGGGATTTAAACTCATGTCTCTGGATCATTAGTCCAGGTCTGGAGTCACTAGTCCAGGAACATAACCACTATGCTACTGTACCCAATGCAGTAGGAGATGAGATACAGCTTCCCGACTCTAGAACGTTCTCCAACAGCTGTAATCCCTCAACAACAGCAACTTGCATTTATATAGCGCCTTTAAAATAGTTAAACATCCCAAGGCGCTTTACAGGAGCGTTATCAAAACTAAATTTGACACCGAGCCATAGAAGGAGACATTAGGACAGGCGACTTGGTCACAGCAGGTTTTAAGGAGCATCTTTTGAGGAAGAGAGAGAGGCGGAGAGGTTTAGGGAGGGAATTCCAGAGCTTGGGGCCCAGGCAGCTGAAATCAAAGGTCTCCTGTATTGAGTTGGTTGAATTCATAGGCATACAGTGGGACCCTATTAAAAAAAGAGAGAATTGTAAATATGTATTCACCATAAGGGCGTCGATATAGTTTCTGGATTGGAACAGGAGCTGTCTGAGCTGATAGTGCTACTTACTTTGTGTCAGACAGTACTTACCCGTTTTATGTAAACCTCCCTACCTTACATTTGTTGATTGCACATTGGGGTGAACCTGATTGACTTGGATTGATGGCCAAGTGTGCCGGTGGAGCGGAATGACCTGACGCTGCCCGAGTGGCCTCATGGCCTGTAGCTTTAATGAGCCAGTCACAGGAAGGGGCTTCCATTCACACAACAAGTGCTGGCTGATCGTCTGAGATGTACCAGCGCCGGAAAATGATTCCTGCACTTGCACTAACGAGCTCTGATAAATGAACGGCAAAGGCCGTGCACTGACGTGGAACCTTCCAGAAACCACAGCTTACAGGTGCTGGCACCTGTTCCTGATCATTCGTAGGGAAGTTAAAAACATTTAGGAATAGAATTTGTTTTGAGATGGAATGGGAGACAGGATAGATTCCCCGACCCTGGAAAGTTCTCCCAACAGTATTCAGAAGTAACAATAACTTGCACCTTTTAATGTCCCAAGGTGCTTCACAGGAGCGATTATCGAAACAAAATTTGACGCCAAGCCACATAAGGAGATATTAGCGCAGGTGACCAATGATTTGGTCAAAGAGGTCGGTTTTAAGGAGCCTCTTAAAGGAGGAGAGAGAGGTGGCGTGTCGGAGAGATTCCCCACCACAAGGAGAGATAGGTTTTAACGGTGGGCATGGAACGGGAGGGTCAGCTGGCTGAATCTAGACGTGACTATCCCAACCCACTCCCGGCTGGTCTCCCACATTCTACCCGATGTAAACTAGAGATGATCCAAAACTCAGCTGCCCGTGTCCTAACTCGCACCAAGTCCCGCTCACCCATCACCCCCTGTGCTCGCTGACCTACATTGGCTCCCGGTTAAGCAACGCCTCGATTTCAAATTTCTCATCCTTGTTTTCAAATCCCTCCATGGCCTCACCCCTCCCTATCTCTGTAATCTCCTCCAGCTCCACAACCCCCCTCGAGATGTCTGCGCTCCTCTAATTCTGCCCTCTTGAGCCTCCCTGATTATAATCGCTCCACCATCGGTGGCCGTGCCTTCTGTTGCCCAAGCCCCAACCTCTGGAATTCCCTCCCTAAACCTCTCCACCTCTCTCTCCTCCTTCGAGCCGCTATTTAAAACCTACCTCTTTGATCAAGCTTTTGGTCACCTGCGCTAATTTCTACTTATGCGGCTCGTGTCAAATTTTTATCTCATAATACTCCTGTGAAGCACCTTGGGACGCTTCACTATATTAAAGGCACTATATAAATACAAGTTGTTGTTGTTGTCCATTGGGGACCGGTGTCCGGAGCAGTCGGGTCAGGGTGAGACTTCCGACTGTTCCACGTTACATCTTTAAACTAGGCAACATGAGTAGCAGGGAGACTCAGTCTGACCTGGCTCTCTGCTCTGCATTTACTGCCCATAAATTTAGGTTAATCTCATTTCTAACAACTCGGAACAATCTGACAGGCTGTCGGGTGAAATCTCCAGGGAATAGATCTCTAGATGTACCTTTCTGTATCACTCTCTGTTTGTCTCTTTGTCTCTCCGTCTCTTTGCCTGTCATTTCTCTTTCTAGTTTTCTCTCTCTCTCTGAGTGTCTGCATCTGTCTCTTTATATCTCTCTCTTCCTTTCTGTACCTCCTGCTCTGTATGTGAGTATATAGACAAACACACACACACATAGACACACACAGACACCCATATATATATATATATATATCTGTGTGTGGGTGTGTGTCTATATGCGTGTGTGTCTCTCAGTGACACACACACATATAGACACACAAACACACACACACATAGACACCCATATATATATATATCGCGACACACACACACACATATATATGGAGAGAGAGACACACACACATATAGACACCCATATATATATATATAGAGAGAGAGAGAGACACACACACATATAGACACCCATATATATATATATAGAGAGAGAGAGACACATGCATGTAGTCACACACACAGTTATATATATAGACATATGTCTATCACCATTCCCGCCATGCTGCATGGCCGCGCAGAGGTCTGCAGGTCCCGCGCTGGAGTTTGGAGGTCCCGCGCCGGAGTTTGGAGGTCCCGCGCCAGAGTTTGGAAGTGCCGCACAGGCTATTCACCGGCTTGATGTGGGACGAACCGCGCTCGCGTGACAATTTGAGAGGGCTGCGCAGCCTGTTAAAGGGACCGCGCAAAAAAATGACATTGATGTGTATATGTGTGTGCATGTGGTCTATATATATATAAAATATATATATATGTGTGTGTGTGTGTGGTCTATATATATATATGTGTGTGTGTGTGTGTGTGGTCTATATATATGTGTGTGTGTGTGTGTGTGGTCTATATATATATGTGTGTGTGTGTGTGTGTGTGTGATCTATATATATATGTGTGTGTGTGTGTGGTCTATATATATATGTGTGTGTGTGTGTGTGGTCTATATATATATGTGTGTGTGTGTGTGTGGTCTATATATATATATATATATATGTGTGTGTGTGTGGTCTATATATATATGTATGTGTGTGAGTATCTATATGTGTCTGAGATGAGTCTCTCGCTCCTCTCTCACTCCCTCCCTCCTTTAGTCTCTTCTCATAACTAGGCCACCAAAGGAAAGAGACAATTTAAGCTCAGACCACCAGGGGATACAGCGCCTCGCTCTAACTAGACTACCCAGTAACATCAGATTCTGCTGTTGCTGTGACTTGTCCCTTCCAGGAGGATCATTGGGGAGTGACGGCGGAAGTCGCAGAATTGCCATTTTATGTCATTTTTACTTATCTAAATATGAACAGGTTCTAAATTGTTGCCATAACGACCTGAATCACCACTGCATAGGCTCAGTGTCTGCTCTGCATTGACTGTGCTGTGTATAATCAGTGTCAATGTAGCACCGACAGGCCATTCATCAGTCGGCTGTTTATGATGAAAAAGAAAGAAATGTCTTTCACCAGACATCCCAAAGCACTTTACAGCCAATGAAGTATTTTTAGAAGTGTAGTCACTGTTGTAATGTGGGAATTGTAATGCAGGTGTTGTGATGATCGCACAACACTGCCCCACTTCCTCCTGATTTTATTTTTTTTAATGTTGAAGATGGTGTCAGCCATGGCTCCCTCGCCTCGGAGTCAGGAGGTCTTGGGTTCAAGACCCACTCCAGACACTTAAGCACAAAATCTAGACTGATGCTCCCAGTACTGAGGGAGCGCTGCACTGTCAGAGGTGCCGTCTTTCAGATGAGACGTTAAACTGAGGCCCTGTCTGGCCTCTCAGGTGGATGTAAAAGATCCAATTGCACTTTTTTGAAGAGCAGGGGAGTTCTCCTCAATGTCCTGGCCAATATTTATCCCGCAAGCAACATAACTAAAAACAGATTAATCTGGTCATTATCACATTGCTGTTTGTGGGAGCTTGCTGTGCGCAAACTGTCGGCCGCCTTTCCTACATTATAACAGTGACTACACTCCAAAAAAAGACTTAATTGGCTGTTATGCGCTTTGGGATGTCCTGAGAGGGAGAAAGGCGCTATATAAATGCAAGTCTTGCTTTCTTTGTGATGTCACATGGGGGAGGGGCCCAGTCAAGAGGTCTTCTCTCAGCCTCCGTCTCACCAGCCCATTGACTCAGTAACGAGAGGCAGCGGGGAGGTTAGCACGCAGTGCTCATCTCCTTTTCAAAGTCAAACTCTGGGCCATCTGATCGCCACTCCCTGACTGAACTCCCCTTGTCCCTCGCTCTGGTCATTCTTGCACTGAAGGCCCTTGGGGCTTTCTCCGCGGCCTCGCAAAGCGGGTGCAGAGAGACATCTCCAAGTGCTTTGTGAGCAGAGGAAGATGGCAGGCAGGAAAGATTAAAGGGGAGGGCGAAGACAAGGTCAGGGAGTGCAGATCTGTTTGGGTGACTTTGAAGGGAGGGAGAGTTTGCCGTTCACCTTGAAGCCGATGAAGAAAGCAAGCCGGTCCTTGAAAATTGGTTCTAAAATGGAAACATTTATTTTGGACAGTGCCATTTAAAGAGCTTCGCCTGTTCTTGGCCCAAAGTAGCAATGCAAATGCTGGGAGAGGAGAGCTGCAGTGTGAACGAGAGTTCAGCTGTCATTGTTGCCAGAAATAGCCTCACGGTCACGCAGTAACCCAATAGCATTTGCAAATGACGTCTGTGAGTGGAGCGCTCGAGTTTCCTTTTATTTTAATTCCCAGCTGCCACTGGACCGGCAAATGCAAAACTTGGAGTTGCCTTTGTCGTGGTTTACAGGGGCCGTGGCTGCCAAGGTGAAGCACAGTGCACGCGTCCCTTTGGCAGGCTTGGCACATCAAAGGAAGGGGTGGGGAGAGAGTGGGTGGGGGGGAGAGAGTGGGGAGAGATTGGTGGCTGGGGGAGGGTGGGGAGAGAGTGGGTGGGGGGAGAGAGTGGGGGAGAGTGGATGGGGGAGGGTGGGGAGAGATTGGTGGCTGGGGGAGGGTGGGGAGAGAGTGGGGAGAGATTGGTGGCTGGGGGAGGGTGGGGGGAGAGTGGGTGGGGGTAAGGGGGGAGGGGTGGCGAGGGGCTGGGTAGAGAGAAGTGTGGGGAGGGGGAGAGGAGGGGTGTGGATGGGGAAGGGAAGGTGAGGATTGGGGTGGAGAGGGGAGGGGAGTGGAGAGGGAGGGATGGGGAAGGAAGGGGAGGGTGAGGGTTGGGGTGGAGAGGGGAGGGGGTGGGGTGGAGAGGGGAGGGGAGGGGGTGGGGTGGAGAGGGGAGGCGAGGGGGTGGGGTGGCGAGGGGATGGGTGTGGGTTGACTGTGCTGGCTGTAGTTAAATGTTTGCTTTAATTGAAGGAAATGTAAAAGTACGTGAAATATTTTGCCGCGGTTTTCACTGCGGCAAAAGGTCGTGCTCGGGTGAGGGCAGAGTTCCACAAGGTTCTCTCAGAAATATTACTCATAGTTACTGGCCTCCCTCAGAAGATCAAGTTAACAACCAACAACATCTTGCATTTCTATAGTGCCTTTCACATCCTCAGAGTATTCCAAACCGTTTTACAGCCAATGAAGTACTTTTGAAGTGTAGGAAACGCGGCAGCCAATTTGCACACAGCAAACTCCCACTGACAGCAATGTAATAACGACCAGATAATCTGTCTTAGTGATGTTGGTTGAGGGATAAATATTGGCCAGGACACTGGGAGAACTCCCTGCTCTTCTTCAAAATAGTGGCCATGGGATCTTTTACGTCCACCTGAGAGTGCAGATGGGGCCTCGGTTTAATGTCTCATCTGAAAAACGACACCTCCGACAGTGCAGTGCTCCCTCAGTACTGCCCCTCCGACACTCCCTCAGTACTGCCCCTCCGACAGTGCAGCACTCACTCAGTACTGCCCCTCAGACAGTGCAGCACTCCCTCAATACTGCCCCTCTGACAGTGCAGCACTCACTCAGTACTGCCCCTCTGACAGTGCGGTGCTCCCTCAGTACTGCACTGGGAGTGTCAGCCTGGACTTTGTGCTCAAGCCTCTGGAGTGGGACTCGAACCCACGACCTTCTCGCTCAGAGGCGAGAGTGCTGCCCACTGAGCTACTTCCAGGGAAAGAACAGGCAGGTTAGGGACGGCCCCTGATGGTGCACATTCTCCACATTTGTTCGCAGCTGCAAGCCCGATGGGCCAAATGTTCATGTTCTGTATTCTTTGTGGTGGATAAAGTGGAACCAGTGGGTGTGGTGTATTTGGACTTCCAGAAAGCATTTGACAAGGTGCCACATAAAAGTTTACTGAACAAGATAAAAGTTAATAGGGTTGGGGATAATATATTAGCATGGCTTACTAACAGAAAACAGAGAGTCGGGATATATGGTTCATTCTCTGGTTGGCAATCAGTAACTAGTGGGGTGCCGCATGGATCAGTGCTGGGACCCCAAATATTAACAATCTATATTAATGACTTGGAAGAAGGGACTGAGTGTAACATAGCCAAGTTTGCTGATGATACAACGATGAGAGGAAAAGCAATGTGTGAGGAGGACACAAAAAATCTGCAAAGGGACATAGACAGGCTAAGTGAGTGGGCAAAAAATTTGGCAGATGGAGTATAATGTTGGAAAGTGTGAGGTCATGCACTTTGGCAGAAAAAAAAATCAAAGAGCAAGTTATTATTTAAATGGAGAAAAATTGCAAAGTGCTGCAGTACAGCGGGACCTGGGGGTACATGAAACACAAAAGGTTAGTATGCAGGTACAGCAAGTGATCAGGAAGGCAAATGGAATCTTGGCCTATATTGCAAAGGGGATGGAGTATAAAAGCAGGGAAGTCTTGCTACAGTTACACAGGGTATTGGTGAGGCCACACCTGGAATACATAATGCAGTTTTGGTTTCCATATTTACGAAAGGATATACTTGCTTTGGAACCAGTTCAGAGAAGGTTCACTAGGTTGATCCCGGGGATGAGGGGGTTGACTTATGAGGAAAGGTTGAGTAAGTTGGGCCTCTACTCATTGGAATTCAGAAGAATGAGAGGTGATCTTATCGAAACGTATAAGATTATGAGGGGGCTTGACAAGGTGGATGCAGAGAGGATGTTTCCACTGATGGGGGAAGACTAGAACTAGGGGGCACGATCTTAGAATAAGGAGCCTCCCATTTAAAACAGAGATGAGGAGAAATTTCTTCTCTCAGAGGGTTGTAAATCTGTGGAATTCACTGCCTCAGAGAGCTGTGGAAGCCGGGACATTGAATACATTTAAGACAGAGATAGACAGTTTCTTAACCGATAAGGGATAAAGGGGTTATGGGGAACGGGCAGGGAAGTGGAGCTGAGTCCATGATCAGATCAGCCATGATCTTATTGAATGGCAGAGCAGGCTCGAGGGCCGTATGGCCTACTCCTGCTCCTATTTCTTATGTTCTTATGTATTTCTTTTCTCATTTTAATCTATTAAATCTTGTTCATTTTTTGACAAAAGCCAAACTATCTTTGCCTGAACCAGACTTAAATGGGGAGTGGATGAAAGTTTAGAGACAGCACAACATTTTCCAGCCCATTCTCCACTGCACAAGCTCTCTAAAATATCTATTCACTTAGTCACATTCCCCTGCTCTTTTCTACATAACCTTTTACATTATTCTTTTTCAAATATTCATCTGCTTTCTTTTTAAAAGTGATTATGGATTCTGCTACCTCCATTATTTCTGGCAGAATATTCCATACCCTCTACATAATTAAAAGTAAATAGTCCTAAACCTCGTCTTTCATTCCTCAGAGCCCGGTTCACTGAGCACTGGAAATACATTTTCCCAAGTTATCTGATAAAAACCTTATTAATGTTGAACACATCCACTGGTTCTCCTCATTTTTACATTATTCTTTTTCAAATATTTAGCTGCTTTCTTTTTAAAATTGAGATGAAGAACTACAAAAGAACATAAGAAATAGGAGCAGGAGTAGACCATACGGCCCCTCGAGCCTGCTCTACCAATTAATATGATCATGTGCACAAATTGTTGAAGGTGGCAGGGCAGGTTGAGAAAGCGGTTAAAAAAGCTTACGGGATCCTGAGCTTCATGAATGGAGGTATAGAGTACAAAAGTGTGGAAATGATGATGAACCTGTAAAAATCACTGGTTCGGCCTCGACTAGAGTACTGCGTCCAGTTCTGGGCACCGCACTTTAGGAAGGATGTGAAGGCCTGAGAGAGGGAGCAGAAAAGATTTACAAGAATGCTTCCAGGGATGAGGGACTTCAGTGATGTGGATAGACTGGAGAAGCTGGGCTTGTTCTCCTTGGAGCAGAGAAGGTTGAGAGGAGATTTGATCGAGGTGTTCAAAATCATGAGGGGTCTGGACAGAGTAGAGAGAGAGAAACTGTTCCCATTGGCGGAAGGGTCGAGAACCAGAGGACACAGATTTAAGGTGATTGGCAGAAGAACCAAAGGCGACGCAAGAACAAAACTGCTTTATGCAGCGAGTGGTTATGATCTGGAATGCGCTGCCGGAGAGGGTGGTGGAGGCAGACTCGATCACAGCTTTCAAAAGTGAGTTGGATAAGTAGCTGAAAGAAAAAAAATTGCAGGGCTACAGGGAAAGGGCGGAGGAGGGGGGGGTGGGGGGAGTGGGACTGGCTGAAGTGCTCATTTTGTCTGACAATACTCCAGTGAAACACCTTGGGATGTTTCACTACGTTAAAGGCGCTATATAAATACCAATTATTGTTGTTTTTCTTGCAGAGAGCCGGCACGGCCCTGATGGGCCGAATGGCCTTCTTCCACGCTATAATCATTCTATGATTCAATGATTAGATTTATTCCTTTTGCAACATTATTCAGTGACTGACTCCTAGCTTACAAACTCCAGCTTACCGATTGGCTAGCTTCGCCAGTGTGGATCTAACACGGCTGACCCAACATTGGCTCCCGGTCCGGCAACGCCTCCATTTTAAAATTTTCATCCTAGTTTTCCATGTCATGTCCCTCCCTAAATCTGTTACCTCCTCCAGCCCTGCAACTCTCCAATTCTGGCCTCTTGTGCGGCCCCGATTTCTATCGCTCCACCAGTGGCGGCCGTGCTTTCAGTTGCCTAGGCCCCAAGCTCTGGAATTGTCTTCTAAAACCTCTCCGCCTTTCTCCCATCTTTTAAGACGCTCCTTAAAACCTACCTCTTTGACCAAGCTTTTGGTCGCCTGTCCTAATATCTTCTCCTGTGGCTCGGTGTCAAATCTTGTTTGATAATCGCTCCTGTAAAGCGCCAGTTGTGGCCAAACCAGTATTTTATAAAGGTTCCTCATAACTTCCACACTTTTGTATTCTATACCTCTATTTATTAAGCCCAGGAACCTGTAAGCTTTTTTAAATACGTTTTACTACATTAAAGGTGCTGTAAGTTGAGGAAACATCTTTAAAAGTTCATCCATAAACGACAAAAATCACCAACATCAGGCCTGAAAATGTGCGTGAAATCAATCAATAAAAGTAATGCGCCATCTCTCCTGAAGGTTTTTTATTCATCCTGGGATGTGGGCATCGCTGTCAAGGCCGGCATTTATTGCCCGCCCCTAATTGCCCCTTGAGAAGGTGGTGGTGAGCCGCTGCCTTGAACCGCTGCAGTCCGTGTGGTGAAGGTGCTCCCACAGTGCTGTTAGGGAGGGAGTTCCAGGATTTTGACCCAGTGACGATGAAGGAACGGCCGATATATTTCCAAGTCAGGATGGTGTGTGACTGGGAGGGGAACGTGGAGGTGGTGGTGTTCCCATGCGCCTGCTGCCCTTGTCCTTCTAGACGGTAGAGGTCACGGTTTGGGAGGTGCTGAGGTAGTTTAACAGGCACCCTGACACCATGTCTTTCATGTGGGAACCTGGAGAGCAATCGACCATGAGAAGCATCACCATCCTAAATGACAGCCAATAATTGGAATCCTGACTGTTTTTTTTTACCTTCCCTAGCCTGGGAATACTGAACACTTATTCCCAGATTCTGGCTGGGGTCAGTTAGCCCAACACAGGTCTCGGTCAAGCTTTCCTCATCATGGAAGGAAAAGAAAGCCTTGCATTTATATAGCGCCTTCAGGACGTCCCAAAGCGCTTTACAGCCAATGAAGTACTTTTGAAGTGTAGTCACTGTTGAAATGTAGGAAACGCGGCAGCCAATTTGTGCACAGCAAGCTCCCACAAATAGCAATGTGATAAATGACCAGATAATCTGTTTCAGTGACGTTGGTTGAGGGTTAACCATTGACCAGTACACCGGGGAGAACTCCCCTGCTCTTCTTCAATATAATGTCGTGCGATCTTCTACACGAGAGAGCAGACAGGGACTTGCTTTAACATCTCATCTGAAAGACGGCACCTCCGACAGTGCAGGCCAATCTGGGAAATTCCTCTCTGACACCCGCCCCCCGCAAACTAGTCGGGGAGATTACTCTGGCCCTGATGATTCCTTGCCGTACCTACTTTTTGTAAGAGGTTGTAATGTATTTGCTTCATGGGTTCTTTGCTTAAGAGCAGATGGGGCCCCGGTTTAACGTCTCATCCAAAAGACAGCACCCTCGACAGTGCGGCACTCCCTCAGCACTGCACTGGGAGTGTCAGCCTAGATTATGTGCTCAAGTCCCTGGAGTGTGGGCTTGAACTCACAGCCCTCTGACTGAGAGGGGAGAGTGCTGCCCACTGAACCACGGGCTTAACACCGCCTGTAACCCTTCGTAACTATGATCGGCATTACGGTGCGGAAAACTCGGGCTGAGGTGTCAAATCCGGAACCTTCCAGGCCACAGCAGCACACCACTGGCTCAGTACTGTACAGGGCATTTAAACGCTCAACCAACTATATGGAGCTAGTTCAACGTCTTAAAAAGCAATGTAAAACCATCACAACACACTGCAAGGTTATAATGAATGTTTTCTCCTGCGACAGGGGACCTGAAACTAATGAAAGCTCTCAGCAGCTTCAAGTGTGTGAGTGCAGCTTCCCATGTCCCCTGGACCTTGGATCACAAACCTTGGTGGATTATTAATTAAAGCCTTGTACAAATATAGTGAAGCTCCATAGCTTTCGGGGATAGTTTCCCAGATCGAAAATGGCACCAAATGGAACCCAGCCACAACTGCCTGTCCAATGACCCTTGCATTCAATAGAATAGGCACTCTATGCTTGGCAGTCTCTTTGTCCAAATGCCAAGAGATCAAGAGCCAAAAACTTTAATGCAATGTTGACTTAAATTACATTTGTGCCAATCAAGGGGAATAGCAGCAACATTTTGCATTTGTATAGCGCCTTTGACATAGTGAAACATCCCAAGGTGCTTCGCAAAGGCGTTATCAAACAAAGGTTGACCCCGAGCCACATTGGAAGATGTTAGCGCAGGTGACCAAAAGCTTGGTCACAGAGGCAAGTTTTAAGGAGCATCTTAAAAGGAGGAGAGAGAAGGAGAGAGGCGGAGAGGTTTAGGAAGTGAATTCCAGAGCTTGGGGCCTAGTCAACAGAAGGCACGGCCACCAATGGTGGAGTGATTAAAATTGGGGATGTACAAGAGGCCAGAATTGGAGGAGCGCAGAGATCGGGGGGTGGGGGAGTGTGGGGGGGCATTATGGGGCTGGAGGAGGTTGGAGAGATGGGGAAGGGGTGAGACGATGGTGGGATTTGAAAACAAGGATGAGACTTTTGAAATTGAGGCGTTGCTCAACCGGAGCCAATGTAGGTCAGCGAGCACAGGGGTTGACGGCTGCAACAAACCCTTGCAAGACTTTCCTCATCTGCATCTCAAGAAGCCACCAAGACTACTAAAAAGAAGAAAAACATGTCTTAATAGGACTTCATAGAATCACTGAATGCTACAGCACAGAAGGAGGCCATTCAGCCCATCGTGCCTGTGGTGGTCTTTGAACAAGCGATCTGATTAGTCCCACTCCTCCTGCTCATTTCCCCATAGCCATGAAAATATTTTTCCTTTTGATCTATTTATCCTATTCCATTTTGAAAGTTACTATTGAATCTGCTCCCACCGCCCTTTCAGGCAGCGCGTTCCCGATCACAACAACTCGCTGCGTAAAAAAATAAAAAAATTCTCCTCATCGCCCCCCCTCTGGTTCTTTAGTCAATGACCTTAACCTGTGCCTGAGTCAGGATTACTGACCTGTTTAGGGTGGGTGCTGGGGCCATTTCCAGCGCTGCTGGGATGCCGGTCTCGGTGGGGGGAGCGGCGGGGGTTTAGATGAGGGAATTTTTTTATTTTTATTCGTTCATGGGATGTGGGCGTCGCCAGCAAGGCCAGCATTTATTGCCCGTCCCTAATTGCCCTCGAGAAAGTGGTGAGGGTAGTTAAGAGTCAACTCCATTGCTGTGGGTCTGGAGTCACAGATACCACAGACTGGGTAAGGGCGGCAGATTTCCTTCCCTAAAGGACATTAGTGAACCAGTTGTGTTTTTACGACAATCCGATAGTTTCATGGCCACTGTTACTGACACAAATATGCCCGCCGATATTTGGGCAGATGTGTTATATGGCCAGAGGGATCTTGATGTAAAACTGTAGTGAGGAGCTTCTATGACGCACTGCGAAATGATCTGGTCCAAATCAATCAACGCCCATTATTCATACTTCAGGCCTTCATGTTCAAGGGGCCTTTCAGCAGGCAAGTTCTGTTAGAGGTCATTCTGAGGGTTACGTGGCCCTCTGTATTTAATGGACCGTAAATTGCGGCCACTCCGGGTGTGTATGATGTGTGACATGTCTGAAGAGGCCTCGCATGTTCCGGGTTTGCGCTATTTGCCCAACTCCTGCCCAGTGAATGTCCTTCATAGAAAACGTAGAAACATAGAAAATAGGTGCAGGAGTAGGTCATTCGGCCCTTCGAGCCTGCACCGCCATTCAATAAGGTCATGGCTGATCATTCCCTCAGTACCCCTTTACTGCTTTCTCTCCATACCCCTTGATCCCCTTAGCCATAAGGGCCATATCTAACTCCCTCTTGAATATATCCAATGAACTGGCATCAACAACTCTCCGCGGCAGGGAATTCCACAGGTTAACAACTCTCTGAGTGAAGAAGTATCTCCTCATCTCAGTCCTTAATGGCCTACCCCTTATCCTAAGACTATGTCCCCTGGTTCTGGACTTCCCCAACATCGGGAACATTCTTCCCGCATCTAACATGTCCAGTCCCGACAGAATCTTATACGTTTCTATGAGATCCTCTCTCATCCTTTTAAACTCCAGTGAATAAAGGCCCAGTTGATCCAGTCTCTCCTCATATGACAGTCCAGCCATCCCTGGAATTAGTCTGATGAACCTTCGCTGCACTCCCTCAATAGCAAGAACATCCTTCCTCAGATTAGGAGACCAAAACTGAACACAATATTCCAGTTGAGGCCTCACTAAGGCCCTGTACAACTGCAGTAAGACCTCCCTGCTCCTATATTCAAATTCCCTAGCTATGAAGACCAACATACCATTTGCCTTCTTCACCACCTGCTGTACCTGCATGCCCACTTTCAGTGACTGATGAACCATGACACCCAGATCTCGTTTTTCTCATCTGCCGCCATCCAGATAATATTCTGCCTTCGTTCTTTTTCCCCCAAAATGGATAACCTCACATTTATCCACATTATATTGCATCTGCCAAGCATTTGCCCACTCACCTAACCTGTCCAAGTCATCCTGCAGCCTCTTAGCGTCCACCTCACAGCTCACATCGCCACCTAGTTTAGTGTCATCTGCAAACTTGGAGATATTACACTCAATTCCTTCATCTAAGTCGTTAATGTATATTGTAAAGAGTTGGGGTCCCAACACTGAGCCCTGTGGCACCCCACTAGTCACTGCCTGCCATTCTGAAAAGGACCCGTTTATCCCGACTCTCTGCTTCCTGTCTGCCAACCAATTCTCTATCCACGTCAGTACATTACCCCCAATACCATGCGCTTTGATTTTGCACACCAATCTCTTGTGCGGGACCTTGCCAAAAGCCTTTTGAAAGTCTAAATACACCACATCCACTGGTTCTCCCTTGTCCACTCTGCAAGTTACATCCTCAAAAAATTCCAAAAGATTCGTCAAGCATGATTTCCCTTTCATAAATCCATGCTGACTTGGTCCCATCCTGTCACTGCTTTCCAAATGTGCTGCTATTTCATCCTTAATAATTGATTCCAACATTTTCCCCACGACTGATGTCAGGCTAACCGGTCTATAATTACCCGTTTTCTCTCTCCCTCCTTTTTTAAAAAGTGGTGTTACATTAGCTACCCTCCAGTCTATAGGAACTGATCCAGAGTTGATAGACTGTTGGAAAATGATCACCAATGCATCCACTATTTCTAGGGCCACTTCCTTAAGTACTCTGGGATGCAGACTATCAGGCCCCGGGGGATTTATCGGCCTTCAATCCTATCAATTTCCCCAACATAATTTCCCACCTAACAAGGATATCCTTCAGTTCCTCCTTCTCACTAGACACCAGTACATTCGGAAGGTTATTTGTGTCTTCCTTCGTGAAGACAGAACTGAAGTATTTGTTCAATTGGTCTGCCATTTCTTTGTTCCCCATTATAAATTCACTTGAATCCGACTGCAAGGGACCTACATTTGTCTTCACTAATCTTTTTCTCTTCACATATTTATGGAAGCTTTTGCAGTCAGTTTTTATGTTCCCTGCAAGCTTTCTCTCGTACTCTATTTTCCCCCTCCTAATTAAACCCTTAGTCTTCCTCTGTTGAATTCTAAATTTCTCTCACTCCTCAGGTTTGTTGCTTTTTCTAGCCAATTTTTCTGCCTCTTCCTTGGCTTTAACACTATCCTTAATTTCCCTTGTTAGCCATGGTTGAGCCACCTTCCCCGTTTTATTTTGACTCCAGACAGGGATGTACAATTGCTGAAGTTCATCCATGTGATCTTTAAATGTTTGCCATTGCCTATCCACCGTCAACCCTTTGCCAGTCTATTCTAGCCAATGCACGCCTCATACCGTCGAAGTTACCTTTCCTTAAGTTCAGGACCCTGGTTTCCGAATTAACTGTGTCACTCTCCATCTTAATAAAGAATTCTACCATATTATGGTCACTCTTCCCCAAGGGGCCTTGCACAACAAGATTGCTAATTAGTCCCTTCTCATTACACATCACCCAGTCTAGGATGGCCAGCTCTCTAGTTGATTCCTCAACATATTGGTCTTATGCCTGATGAGGCCTGCTTTTACCAGTGTAAGAGTTTTAAAAGATAGAAAAAATAAATGTTATGACTAATTGTTATATTAAAAACCCTGTCCTTTAAGGTAAGTTTCTTTTTATCACTATTAAAACATATTTTTTTAAATTTCAAAAAAAAATATTTTTTTCTAAAACATTTAATTTCATTCAATTTCAATGATTTTAAATAAGTGAGGTGTTTTTTTTTAAATTTATGTGTTGTGTTTCTGTGTTTTTGTGATATTCCCATTCATAGTAATGGGAGCTCGTACCAATGGAACTCACCATTATTATCAATGAGAAAATACCTCATTGTGATTGGTGGTCTGGCCCACGTGATCCCAGGATGCGCTTACGTTCCTGGGATACTTGGGCTTCTGCGCTGGGCTGTGCTTCTCGGCCTCGGAGCGCAAGTGTTCATTCCTCCGGGACCACCGGGTATTTTCGTACTTTATTTTGCCGGTTGGAAGGCATCCACCCGCGGGAAGCCTCCGACCCCAATTTACGGGCCAAATTGTGTTTTCCAATTTTTAAAATCAGTGCTTTCTCCGCTTCCGTTGTGTCAGCATATTTCCGTTCCTCTCTCTGTCTCTCCACGATGGCTATTAACGCAGACGATGTGATTCGTTTCGGTAGGAAGAATGAGGTGAGACAATATAAACAAAATGGTACAGAGGGTCCTGGGGGGTGAAAATAGACAGGTGTTTGAAAGTGGTAGGTAAAGTTGAGAAGACTGCAAAAAAGGCAGATGGGATCTTTGGTTTTATAAATAGAGGCATAGAGTAAAAAATCGAGGAAGTTATGCTAAACCATTGTAAAACAGCGGGAGTATTGTGTTCAACTCTGGGCACCACATTTTAGGAAGGATGTCAAGGAGAGGGTGCAGAGGGGATTTGCTGGGATGGTCCCAGGGATGAGGGACACCAGTTAAGAGAGAGACAAGAGAAACTGAGATTGTTCTTCTTAGAGTAGAGAAGATTAAGGGGAGATTTGATAGAGCTGTTCAAAATCGTGAATGCTTTTGATAAGAATAAATAAGGAGATACTCTTTCCAGTGGCAGGAAGGTCGGTAAGCAGAGGACACAATTCAAATCCCGTGATCTTTAGCGGGATTCCCCCTTCCCCCCCCCCGAATTGTGCTGATATCGCCGGCGCAGATTTGACCCCCCCCTGCCGCGTGTGGCAGAAGAACCAGAGGCGACATGAGGAAAAGAGAATTACGCAGCGAGTTGTTGTGATCGGGAACGCGCTGCCTGAAAGGGCGGTGGGAGCAGATTCAATAGTAACTTTCAAACGGGAATTGGGTAAATACTTGCAGGGCTGTGGAGAAAGATTTTGTTAATTGTTGATTGATTATTCGACTTCCTGTGGCATGGTCCGTTGGAAAGGCAGGAATTTCCCTCAAGAGTCTATTTGTGATGCTGTGGGTGTCGGGATGTGGAGCGCGTGACGCTCCCTCTAGTGGAGGAAGTGCGCTGCTGCAGGCGGGGCCGTGTGTCACAGGATGGGAATGCCCAAATATGGAATGTTCAACATGCACGGTGGTGGTGGGGAGGTCGAGTCTGTGCAATTCAGTGGGGGTGGGGCGGGGGGGGAATCGTTGCTAAAGATCGCGGGATTTTAAACCTAAGTGAGTTGCGCCCGAATCCACTCGGGGGAGTGTTTTTCCGTGATCTTTTCTGCTGGTTCAGGATTCAATTCGCCCAGATCAGGCCCCTCCCACAAAACACGCCCCGCCTCCAGGCCAACACTGTGAGATTTCCGCCGATGACACGGGTTCGGGAAGGCTTGTCCAATTATGTTCAATCTCTTAGGCGCATGGGCACCAGTGGCACGTTGTGAAAGATTTATCTGATATTTAATTTACTCAGAAACTAACTAGTGCTCAACGGTGAAACTATTAAATGTTTCAGTGTAATTTTTTAAAGTCTTTTGCAATGATTTTAAAATCTGTTCTTCTTCTTCCGTATGGTAGCAAATCAAACCTCTATCTAAGTCGGATATCCAGGCCAAAGCTCCCGATGTAACAGCGTGGATATCCTGTAGGTTGCCTGTGAATTCCCTCCGAGGGCAGTGCTCGATGATGTGCTCCAGGGTCTGATTAGGAGCTCCACAGTCACAGGACGGGGAGGCTTTAATCTTCCACCGATGGAGAAGGTGGCAGCATCGACCGTGACCGGTTCTGAGGCGGTCGATGGTTGTCCACTGTTTGCGAGGAAGGTTTGATCCTTCGGGTTGTACTGTGGGGTCTTCGATAAGGAATCCATTCCGTATGTCGCAGTTCATCCAAACATTTCGCCATCGGTCATCGAGGCTGAGGGGAGATCGCTGAAGGGCTTGGGCAACGGTCCAGAATGGCCGCCTAGATTTGAGCGGGGTTGGTGGCAGGTTTGTCAAGTCAGCCTGGGTCAGCCTGTCTTTGCTGATGTAAAAAGAAAGAAATACTTACATTTATATAGCGCCTTTCACGACCACTGGACGTCTCATCTCAAAAGCGCTTTACAGCCAATTACGTTTTGGAGTGTAGTCACTGTTGTAATGTGGGAAACGCGGCAGCCAATTTGCGCACAGCAAGCTCCCATAAACAGCAATGTGATAATGACCCAGATAAACTGTTTTTGTTATGTTGGTTGAGGGATAAATATCAGGACACCGGGGATAACTCCCCTGCTCTTCTTTAACTTGGTGCCGTGGGATCTTTTACTTCCACCCGAGAGAGCAGGCGGGGCCTCGGTTTAACGTCTCATCCAAAAGACGGCACCTCCGACAGTGCAGCACTCCCTCAGCACTGCACTGGGAGTGTCAGAGCCTGGATTGATGTGCTCAAGTGTATTCTCTGGAGACTGCATATTATTATTCACATTTTCAGCTGGATTACTAAAACTGCAGCAGATCAGTGCTCCTAAGGTGGTTCAGGAAGGCGGCTCACCACCACCTTCTCAGGGCAGTTAGGGATGGGCAATAAATGCCAGCTTTGCCAGCGACGCCCAGATCCCAGGCACAAATAAAGAAAAATCAATGGGCATCTTTAAATCCCCCAAAAAAGTTAAAGAAACGATGATGTTCTATTACATTGCCCAAATGCATTGGTTCATGGAAGGTTTTATGTTTGCGATTTAGTGGAAACTTGAAGCGGAACCAAACCAGCGCAATTTCAAACGCATTTTGGGCCCAATTTCCCGATCGCACCCAAAGTGTAGACTCTGCCCCGGCACATTTAATATGTTGTAGATTTTATATAATTCTTTAATGCCTCTAATTCACCGGGGGTGGGGGGGAAAAGAGAGAGGAATTTTCTCTCCCATCCCTTTCCATCTTTGTGTATCAAGAGGGTTAAACAATCGTGTAAGATCATTAAATCATGAAACTTATGAGTGTCGGCAATATGATGGGCTTTCCACTTTTTTGTGGCTTCACGCATCGAGAAACATAGAAACATTGAAACATAGAAAATAGATGCACGAGTAGGCCATTCGGCCCTTCAAGCCTGCACCGCCATTCAATGAGTTCATGGCTGAACATGCAACTTCAGTACCCCATTCCTGCTTTCCTCACCATACCCCTTGATCCACCTAGTAGTAAGGACTACATCTAACTCCTTTTTGAATATA
Source organism: Pristiophorus japonicus (assembly GCF_044704955.1). Taxonomy (NCBI): domain Eukaryota; kingdom Metazoa; phylum Chordata; class Chondrichthyes; family Pristiophoridae; genus Pristiophorus; species Pristiophorus japonicus. Next base: position 199,802,062 of record NC_091988.1, read on the forward strand.
TTTAGTGAATTGGCCTCAACAACTTTCTGTGGTAGAGAATTCCACAGGTTCACCACTCTGGGTGAATAAATTCCTCCTCATCTCGGTCCTAAATGGCTTCCCCCTTATCCTTAGACTGTGTCCCCTGGTTCTGGACTTCCCCAACATTGGGAACATTCTTCCTGCATCTAACCCCGTCAGAATTTTAAACGTTTCCATGAGGTCCCCTTTCATTCTTCTGAACTCCAGTGAATACAAGCCCAGTTGATTCAGTCTTTCTTGATAGGTCAGTCCCGCCATCCCGGGAATCAGTCTGGTGAACCTTCGCTGCACTCCCTCAATAGCAAGAATGTCCTTCCTCAGGTTAGGTGACCAAAACTGTACACAATACTCCAGGTGTGGCCTCACCAAGGCCCTGTACAACTGTAGCAACACCTCCCTGCCCCTGTACTCAAATCCCCTCGCTATGAAGGCCAACATGCCATTTGCTTTCTTAACCGCCTGCTGTACCTGCATGCCAACCTTCAATGACTGATGTACCATGACACCCAGGTCTCTTTGCACCTCCCCTTTTCCTAATCTGTCACCATTCAGATAATAGTCTGTCTTTCTGTTTTTACCACCAGAGTGGATAACCTCACATTTATCCACATTATACTTCATCTGCCATGCATTTGCCCACTCACCTAACCTATCCAAGTCGCTCTGCAGCCTCTTAGCATCCTCCTCGCAGCTCACACTGCCACCCAACTTAGTGTCATCTGCAAATTTGGAGATACTACATTTAATCCCCTCGTCTAAATCATTAATGTACAGTGTAAACAGCTGGGGCCCCAGCACAGAACCTTGCGGTACCCCACTAGTCACTGCCTGCCATTCTGAAAAGTCCCCATTTACTCCTACTCTTTGCTTCCTGTCTGACAACCAGTTCTCAATCCATGTCAGCACACTACCCCCAATCCCATGTGCTTTAACTTTGCACATTAATCTCTTGTGTGGGACCTTGTCGAAAGCCTTCTGAAAGTCCAAATATACCACATCAACTGGTTCTCCCTTGTCCACTTTACTGGAAACATCCTCAAAAAATTTCAGATTTGTCAAGCATGATTTCCCTTTCACAAATCCATGCTGACTTGGACCTATCATGTCACCTCTTTCCAAATGCACTGCTATGACATCCTTAATAATTGATTCCATCATTTTACCCACTACCGATGTCAGGCTGACCGGTCTATAATTCCCTGTTATCTCTTTCCCTCCTTTTTTAAAAAGTGGGTTTACATTGGCTACCCTCCACTCGATAGGAACTGATCCAGAGTCAATGGAATGTTGGAAAATGACTGTCAATGCATCCACTATTTCCAAGGCCACCTCCTTAAGTACTCTGGGATGCAATCCATCAGGCCCTGGGGATTTATCGGCCTTCAATCCCATCAATTTCCCCAACACAATTTCCCAACTAATAAGGATTTCCCTCAGTTCCTCCTCCTTACTGGACCCTCCGACCCCTTTTATATCTGGAAGGTTGTTTGTGTCCTCCTTAGTGAATACCGAACCAAAGTACTTGTTCAATTGGTCTGCCATTTCTTTGTTCCCCGTTATGACTTCCCCTGATTCTGACTGCAGGGGACCTACGTTTGTCTTTACTAACCTTTTTCTCTTTACATATCTATAGAAACTTTTGCAATCCGTCTTAATGTTCCCTGCAAGCTTCCTCTCGTACTCCATTTTCCCTGCCCTAATCAAACCCTTTGTCCTCCTCTGCTGAGTTCTAAATTTCTCCCAGTCCCCGGGTTCGCTGCTATTTCTGGCCAATCAGAGAGTGTTCCGGAAAATAAGATTCTGTTGCTCAGTTGCTCGTTCCGTGTGTTTAATGGACACCTACAGAAAGCTGTGATCACATGAAATACACAGAAGTGGCAGGAAGGGAACGGCCCATTCAGCCCCTGCTCACCCTCCACGCGAGAAGATAGTTCTAATCATCATGTGTACCCCACCCTGTCCCTGTATCCCCTCATCCCTCCCGTCCCATTTAGGGTCAACAACCTTGGTGCTAGACTCTGTGCTTCATAGCGGACCCTACTGGAAGGTGATTGCATCAGCCGTGGCTCAGTGGGCAGCACCCTCGCCTCTGAGTCAGAGGGTTGTGGGTTCACATCCCGCTCCAGGGACTGGAGCACAAAAATCTAGGCCGACACTCCAGTGCAGTGCTGAGGGAGTGCTGCACTGTCGGAGGTGCCGTCTTTTAGATGAGAGGTTAAACTGAGGCCCCGTCTTCACTCTCATAGCTCATAGAATCATAGTAATTTACGGCACAGAAGGAGGCCATTCGGCCCATCATATCCGCGCCGGTCGAAAAGGAGCTATCCAGCCTAATCCCACTTTCCAGCTCTTGGTCCGTAGCCCTGCAGGTCACGGCACTTTAGGTGCACATCTAAGTACTTTTTAAATGTGGTGAGGGTTCCTGTCTCTACCACCCTTTCAGGTAGTGAGTTCCAGACCCCCACCAACTCTGGGAGAAAAAGTTCTTCTCAACTCCCCTCTAATTTTTCCACCAATTACTTTAAATCTATACCCCTCTGGTTGTTGACCTCTCTGCTCAGGGAAACAGGTCCTTCCTATCCACTCTATCCAGGCCCCTCATAATTTTATACACCTCAATCAGGTCTCCCCTCAGCCTCCTCTGTTCCAAAAAAATCAAACCCAGCCTATCCAATCTTTCCTTACAGCTAAAATTCTCCCGTCCTGGCAACATCTTCATAAATCTGCTCTGTACCCTCTCTGGTTTCCATTCAAACGCGCGAGGCAATTCTTCCCAATGTCCTGGCTAATATTTATCCCTCAACCAACATCACTAAAAATCAGATAATCTGGTCGTTATCTCATTGCTCCCTGTGGGAGCTTGCTGTGCGCAAATTGCTGCTGCTGTGTTTCCCACATTACAACAGTGACCACACTTTAAAAAGTACGTCATTGGCTGTAAAGAGTTTTGGGACCTCCTGATGTCGTGAAAGGCGCTATAGAAATGCAGGAGCTTCTTTTATTTTTTTACTGTGCTTTCTCTGCCCTCAGCCCTCGCCCAGTTCCAGCCTCTCCAATACTTGGAGCCAGATAGTCTTTCTGGGGTGGTGTTGCTTCTAGTGGGGGAGGGGACAGGGACTTCCACCCAGCCATCAACCCCACCCGTTCCCCTGGTCTGGGCCTGGTTTCGGAGGCAAACCCCACCACAGAGAGGGAGCCCGTCACTGACAGCCAGCAACATGTACCAGGAGCGTGGGGGGGGGGGCAGTGAGGGGAAGATTCCGAGCACAGTTTTAACACAAGGCCCTGTATGAGCCTTTTCAATGGGAGTGGTGGGGGTGGGGGGAAGAAGAGAAGGGTGGCACATACCAAGGCCCTCTCCCTCCATCAGAGCCTTCAACGGGCTCCCCTGCTGTTGTCCGCCAACAAATACCGCACCCCCCCACCCCCCACCTTCTAGGGTTGCCATGGGAACGTCGTGAAATCGGCCTGTTTCCCTAGGCCCGCTCATGCCTCCCACCATTTCAAAGCCGTGCGTAGTCAAGGATCGGATAGCCTAGATTTCTGCTTCCTGGAGTGGGGGAGGGGGTGAGAGGGCGGAAAATTAGCAGCATTGGTTTCTGGGGAGGGGATCAGCAGGGCATAGAATTACATTGAATGTACAGACAGAAACAGGCCATTCGGCCCCACGGGTCCGTGCCGGGGTTTATTCTCCACACCAGCCCCCTCCCACCCCTCTCCATCTCACCCCATCAACATATCCTTCTATTCCTTTCTCCCTCATGTGTTTATCCAGCCTCCCCTTTAATACATCGATACTATTCCCCTCAACCCCTCCCTGTGGCAGTGAGTCCCACTTTCTCACCGCTCTCTGGGTAAAGAGCTTTCTCCTGAATTCCCCATTGGGTTTATTAGTGACTAACTTGTATTGATGGCTCCGTGTTCTCAGTTCAGTAAGCCCTGCCACCTCAACTTCCTCTCCTCTACTAAACCGCCCGGTTTCAGGCGATAAAACAGAGAAAAGTGCAGCCTTTGGTCTCACTATTGAAGAAAAAACGTTGGGAATTTGTTGAAGTCTGAAGTGATGGATTGTAGCACTCCAAAGGGATATGGGGATCGGGCGGGAAAGTGGAGTTGAGGTCGAAGATCAGCCGTGATCTTACTGAATGGTGGAGCAGGTTCGAGGGGCCGAATGATCTACTTCTGATCCTATTTCTTAAGTTATGTCTTTCATACCGTGCCTTTTGAATAAAACTTCTTTTCAATTTAGGCAACTATTTGTAGAAAGTTCCATTAGCCTCCTTGAAAGATTCATTTTAATACCAGTAACTGCGAGCTATATTTAAATACCTGCAAAGAGATGGGAAGTGAGCCTATGAGGGGAGTCCCCAAGGACGATGGTCTTCGATAATTCAATGCGCCACATGGGCGGTGGTTTTAACATATCGGAGAAAAGCCATTGTTGTAGCCTTGCTGCACCGCTCCGAACATCTTGACTGAATAGGTTACATTAATGTCTCCTGCTGCACTCGGTGTGTGATAGAAACATAGAAAATAGTAGGCCATTCGGCCCTTCGAGCCTGCACCGCCATTTAATATGATCATGGCTGATCCTCTGTCTCAATATTCCCGCTTTCCCCCCATACCCCTTGATGCCTTTTGTGTCTAGAAATCTATCTATCTCCCTCTTAAATATATTCAGTGACTTGGCCTCCACAGCCTTCTGTGGTAGAGAATTCCACAGGTTCACCACCCTCTGAGAGAAGAAATCTTTCCTCATCTCAGTCCTAAATTTCCTGCCCCGTATCCTGAGACTGTGACCCCTTGTTCTAGACTTCCCAGCCCCGGGGAAACATCCTCCCCGCATCCAGTCTGTCCAGCCCCGTCAGAATTTTATATGTGTCAATGAGATCCCCTCTCATTCTTCTAAACTCTAGTGAATACAGGCCTAGTCGACCCAATCTCTCCTCATACAACAGACCTGCCATCCCAGGAATCAGTCTGGTGAACCTTCGCTGCACTCCCTCTATGGCCAGTATATCCTTTCTTAGGTAAGGAGACCAAAACTGCACACAATACTCCAGGTGTGGTCTCACCAAGGCCCTGTATAACTGTAGTAAGACGTCCTTGCTCCTGTACTCAAATCCTCTTGCAATGAAGGCCAACATACCATTTGCCTTCCTAACTGCTTGCTGCACCGGCATGTTTGCTTTCAGTGGCTGGTGTACTAGAAAACCCAGGTCCCTCTGTACATTGACACTTCCCAAGCCATCACCATTTAAATAATACTTTGTCCTTATGTAACTTCACATTTATCCATGTTATACTGCATCTGTGTTTGCCCACTCACTCAACCTATCTAAATCGCCTTGCAGCATCTTTGCATCCTCCTCACAACTCACAATCCCACCTAGTTTTGTGTCGTTTGATTATCCCAAGCGGTTCTTCTCTTACTGTTAATGGAAACAGTCTTTTCCTAAATTAGTTTTTTGCACTTTGTACCTGCCCCTCAAAAGTGTGTACTTCTGATAGGAACACAGGAACAGGAGGAGGCCATTCAGTCCCTCGAGCATGTTCCACCATTCAATGAGATCATGGCTGATCCGCATCTTAACTCCATCTACCCACCTTGGTTCCATAACCCTTAATACCCTTACCTGACAAAAATATATCAATCTCTGTTTGGACATTTCCAATTGACCCCCCCGGCCTCAACAGCTTTTAGGGGGAGAGAGTTCCAGATTCCCAGCACCCTTTGTGAGAAGAATCGTTTCCTGACATCACCCTGAACGGCCTGGCTGTAATTTTAAGGTGACGTCCCCTTGTTCTGGACTCCCCCCAACGGAGGAGATAGTTTCTCTCTATCTACCCTATCAAATCTTTAAATCATCTTAAAACACGTCAATTAGATCCCCCCTTAATCTTCTATATTTAAGGGAACACCAGCCCAATCTGTGCAACCTTTCCTCATGATTTAACCCTTTTAGCCCCGGGTATTATTCTGGAGAATCTGCACTGCTGCCCCTCCGAGGTCGATATATCCTCCCTGAGGGGAGGGCCCAGAACTGGACGCTGTTCTTTTTATTGAAGAGAAAACAATTTAGGAATTTGTTAGAGTCTGAAGTGACAGATTTTAGGTTTTTTTTGTGAGTGAAATCACTTTCTGGTTCTGATTCCTGTTCCCCAAAACACAGCACTCTTCAAACTAACCACCTCCCTTTGACACTCAACAGCATTACCATCGCTGAATCCCCCACCATCAACATTCTGGGGGTCACCATTGACAAGAAATGTAACTGGACGATCCATATAAATATTGTGGGTACAAGAGCGGGTCAGAGGCTGGGTATTCTGCGGCGAGTGTCCCACCTCCTGACTCCCCAAAGCCTTCCCACCATCTACAAGGCACAAGTCAGGAGTGTGATGGAATACTCCCCACTGACCTGGATGAGTGCAGCTCCAACAACATTCAAGAAGCTCGACACCATCCAGGACAAAGCAGCCGCTTGATCAGCTCCCCATCCACCACCTTCAACACTCACTCCCTCCACCACCGGCGCACCGTGGCTGCAGTGTGCACCGTCTACAAGATGCACTGCAGCAACTCGCCAAGGCTTCTTCGGCAGCACCTCCCAAACCCGCGACCTCAACCCGCCTAGAAGGACAAGGGCAGCAGGCGCATGGGAACACCACCACCTCCACGTTCCCCTCCCAGTCACACACCATCCTGACTTGGAAATATATCGGCCGTTCCTTCATTGTCGCTGGGTCAGAATCCTGGAACTCCCTCCCTAACAGCACTGTGGGAGCACCTTCACCACACGGACTGCAGCGGTTCAAGAAGGCGGCTCACCACCACCTTCTCAAGGGGCAATTAGGGATGGGCAATAAATGCCGGCCTTGCCAGCGACACCCACATCCCAGGAACGAATAAAAAAACCTCTGAAGTCCTCAATTTGTGTAAGAAGTGCATTCCATGAGGAGAGACTGGATCAACTGGGCCTTTATTCACTGGAATTTAGAAGGATGAGAGGGGATCTCATAGAAACGTATAAGGTTCTGACGGGACTGGACAGGTTAGATGCGGGAAGAATGTTCTTGATGTTGGGGAAGTCCAGAACCAGGGAACATAGTCTTAGGATAAGGGGTAGGCCATTTAGGACTGAGATAAGGAGAAACTTCTTCACTCAGAGAGTTGTTCACCTGTGGAATTCCCTGTCGCAGAGAGTTGTTGATGCCAGTTCATTGGATATATTCAAGAGGGAGTTAGATATGGCCCTTACGGCTAAAGGAATCAAGGGGTATGGAGAGAAAGCAGGAAAGGGATCCTAAGGGAATGATCCGCCATGATCATATTGAATGGTGGTGCAGGCTCGAAGGGCCGAATGGCCTACTCATGCACCTATTTTCTATGTTTCTATGTTTCTATGTACCGAGCGACATTAGCGAAAGCTGAGAGGCCCTTCAGTCCCGCACTGCTTAATGACGTTACACGTGTTAGAAACACACACGTCATCTCCATCTTCTCTATTCAACTGATCAGGGATCTCTACAGAGGTTCTTTATGAGAATCCCATTCACAAATTTGAAAACATTCCATTTATTTTACCGTGCACCTCACCCCCCCTCGAATCAAGATGGAGGCCATCTGCAGCAATTCGGTTCCCATAAAAGAAAGACTTGCATTTATATAGCCCCCTTCATGACCACCGGACATCCCAAAGCGCTTTACAGCCAATGAAATACTTTTTTGCAGTATAGTCACTGTTGTAATGTGGGAAACGCAGCAGCTAATTTAATAACAGCAAGGTCCCACAAACAGCAATGTGATAATGACCAGATCATCTGTTTTAATGATGTTGGTTGAGGGATAAATATTGGCCAGGACACCAGGGATATCTCCTCTGCTCTTCTTTGGAATAGTGCCATGGGATCTTTTACATCCACCTGAGAGAGCAGACGGGGCCTCGGTTTAACATCTCATCCGAAAGACGGCACCTCCGACAGTGCAGCACTCCCTCAGCACTGCACTGGGAGTGCCAGCCTAGATTTTTGTGCTCAAGTCCCTGGAGTGGGACTTGAACCCACAACCTTCTGACTCAGAGGCAGGGGTGAAACTTACAAGATAATGGGGCTCGACAAGGTGGATGCAGAGAGGATATTTCCACTCATAGGGGAAACTAAACCTAGGGGACATAGTCTTAGAATAAGGGGCCACCCATTTAAAACTGAGAAGAGGAGAAATTTCTTCTCTCGGAGGGTTGTAAATCTGTGGAAGTCTTTGTCCCAGAGAGCTGTGGAGGCTGGGTCACAGAATATATTTAAGGTGGAGATAGACAGATTTTTGAGCGATAAGGGAGCTGGCAGGGAAGTGGAGCTGTGGCCAGGATCTGATCAGCCATGATCTTACTGAATGGCGGAGCAGGCTCGAGGGGCCGAATGGCCTACTCTTGCTCCTATTTCTTATGTTCTTATACCCACCGAGCCACAGAGGACAAATGGGAGTGATCTAGCACAGAGCAAGGGAGCGATATTCCCTGCTGTGCACCTGCCATTAGCGAGGGGGGGGGGGGGTTATTGGCTCCCACAAAATTGCGGGGACGTTAGCGGAGGCACGAGAGTGGTAGTGCCCCAGATCGCTGAGCCCCCAGCGATGGCATCATCGTGGCGCGCGGCGATCCATTTTCACCCGGCGGAAGAAATTGGGCAGCGCCCCGTGAGGCTGTCGCGGGTGATGTCAGCGCCAGCCTTGTGGGTCGTGAACCCGGCTGCACTCCGCTCACGGGGCAAACAGTAAAGGGGAGGTGCGAGCCGCCATTTGGTGCCGCCCTCCGACTCACCGGTCTGGCCTCGGTACTCCAGGTTCCGTGCCGCGATGGTGCTGCCCAGCACCACATTCTGTGCCGGGCTGATGCCGCGGCAACCCGCGTCTCCGGGGGCCGAGTGGGGGCCCATCAGCAGCCCGGCAGAGCTCGGAGCGTGAAGGGGAGGGTAATTGTAACGCATCAGCGCTACGCGGAGAGGCGACGTACGACGTTCGCCCGGGCAGCGCCCCCGAGCCCACTCCGACAGGAAGTGGAGCACGCGACATTGCGTCCCACTTCCTGTCAGGGGCAGTGAACCTAATTTTGCTTCCAGGCCGGGATTCCTGCGCCGGGCGCAAAATGTCCGTCCTCGGAAAGGTTATCGTTCCCAAACGGGCCAATGGGGATTTCAACTCCCAGGTCTTTCTGGTCATTCATTGGCAAGGCTGGCATTTATTGTTGAATCCTTGGCATCAACCACGTTGGTGTGGGTCTGGAGTCACATATAGGCCCAGACCAGGTAAGGACATCAGTGAACTGCTTGGGTTTTTACGACAATCCGATAGTTTCACGGTCACTTTGACTGAGACCAGATTTATTTTCTTTAAAACTGAATTAAAACTCTCAGGCTGCTCTGGTGGGACCATGAACTTATGTTGTGGCAGGATTACAAGTTCAGTAACTGAACCACAATGCTGCCATACCGCGAGCACTGGCAGTGGAAGGAGCGTGCGGCAAACCAGACTCCCCACCCACCCTTTCCTCCAACCACTGTGTGTCCCACCTGTGACAGAGACTGTAATTCCCGTATTGGACTGTTCAATCACCTGAGAACTCACTTTTAGAGTGGAAGCAAGTCTTCCTCGATTCCGAGGGACTGCCTATGACATGACCACTTTGAAACTAAGGGCAGTTGCTGACTTTATTGAAGATAGGTTCCTACACAAGAGGCTGGCTCTGGAAGGCAGATAATGCCAGAAGCGTTTTGGGAGCAGCACACAGATTGTGTTACTTCTGTCCAAGGGCCTGACAGCCTAGTCATCTTGAATTAGAGCAGAAAGTTCTGGAAACATGCAGCAGTTCAGCCAGTACCTGAAAAAGGGAGAGGTAGGTTAGCATAGAGACTGATGGACCGACTGTGAACATCAAAAATATTCCATTCTCCAAGTTTCCTGCCGTTTGCAGTTTTACTCTTTATCACATCCAGTGATTACGGGCACTGTTGTTAAGAGGCGATTAAGTCGGGTAAGACTTGGCACATAACCGGTTGCGGTTAAGACGCCAATCGTACAACGACACTCATTGCATTAGAAATTATTCCTCCCAACTCAACTGAATCAAAATTCTCGCACTGTCCTGGTGAGATTATGAACACATGTTGGAACTGTCATGTATTCAACTGTCATTGTAACCCATGTATAAACTGACCTAAGTTGTACACCATGAGAACATTGACCACTAGGTGGTGAACTTGTGGGAGACACTCCTAACCTGGACTTTCAGGTATAAAAGAGGAAGCTCCACCCACCTTCTTCACTTCAGTGCTGGCTAATAAAGGTTACTGGTCACAGAGTGACCTTCTCTCAAGTATGAGCCCCGTGTGCATTTGTACTGCATAGTAAGGACATATTATTGGCGACGAGAAACTGGGATTTAAACCACGCGAGCATGGCCACTAGCAGCACAGAAGAGAGGTACTGTGTCGGTGATGATTGGGACGATTTTATTGAGAGACTACAGCAAAGTTTTGTCACTAAGGAATGGCTGGGACAGGATTCGGCCGACAAACGCAGGGCTCATCTCCTGACGGTTTGTGGATCCAGGACGTACTCCCTGATGAAGGACCTTCTAGCGTCAGAGAAGCCGGCGGACAAGACTTTTGAAGAGCTCAGTAAGTTGATCGGGGAACACTTTAAACCGGCGAGCAGCATGCACATGGCGAGACACCAGTTTTACACGTACCGGCGGCGAGAAGGGCAAAGCGTTCCAGACCTTGTGGCAGACCTCCGGCGACTGGCAAGCCTATGTAAGTTCCCAGATGCATGCAGAGCGGAGATGCTGCGAGACTTTTTTATTGAGGGCATCGGGCACGCTGGGGTTTTCAGGAAACTGATTGAGACCAAAGACTTGACCTTGGAAACGGCAGCTTTGATGGCCCAGACATTTATCTCAGGGGAGGAACAGACCAGAATGATGTTTGACAAAAATCTTGGTTTAAATGCAGCAAATGGACAGGGAGTCAACATTGTTAACGCGGTACACAGTTCTCTAGGCAGACAAGAGCAATCGGACATGCCCGAGCATGTAGTCGAATCCAAAGGGTGAATTCAACAGAGACAATGGCTAGCTGAACGCCGATTCATGCCATCGCAATGGACGTTGCGGCCAGTAATGGGGCCTTCAACACTTGTCAATGGTGCGTTTAAGGACAGTTACAGAGACAGTCAGAGACGATCGACTGGTAATGGACCTTTTGTTTCCAACAACGGCTCATGTTGGAGGTGTGGAGGCAAACACACAGCCAGAGCTTGCAGGTATCAGCAATACACCAGAAATTGCAATGTCAGCAGTCACTTGGCGCGTATGTGCAGGAAGCCTGCAGCCAGGTTGATGTACAAGGAGGACGGCCCGATATAAGCCCTACGAGGCCAAATGGACACTGGGGGAAATCGCTGGAAGCTGAAGTTCAGCGAGTTCATGTGGAGCACAAATACAGTTCATACACCAGGACGCCACCGATAATGATGAAAGTGCTCCTCAATGGCATCCCAGTATCAATGGAGCTAGACATGGGGGCCAGCCAGTCCCTGATGAGTATCAAACAGTTCGACAAGTTGTGGGTGTCCAAGGCCAGGAGGCCAAACTTAGGCACGATTGACGCACAGCTACGGACATATACAAAGCAGATCATTCCGGTGCTCGGCAGCGCCACGGTATTCGTGACTCACAAAAATTCGGAGAACGGGTTGCCACTCTGGATTGTCCCGGGGGACAGTCCCGCACTACTGGGGAGGAGTTGGCTGACTGTCATGAACTGGAAATGGGACGATGTTATTGCAATTTCCTCTGTGGAGCGAATATCACGCTCACAGGTCCTGGACAAATTTGACTCACTATTTCAACCCGGCATTGGCACTTTCATGGGGACCAAGGTAGTGATTCACGTAAACCCGGACGCCAAGCCAGTACACCACAAGGCCAGAGCGGTGCCGTACGTGATGCGGGAAAAGATAGAAGGCGAATTGGACCGCCGGCTGAGGGAAGACATCATCTCGCCAGTCGAATTCAGTGACTGGGCGAGCCCGTTTGTGCCGGTGCTCAAGGCAGATGGGTCGGTCAGAATGTGTGGCGATTACAAGGCCACCATCAATCGGGTGTCACTCCAAGACCAGTACCCGCTACCGCGAGCAGAGGACCTCTTTGCAACGCTATCCGGTGGCAAACTTTTTTCAAGTTACATGACCCAGGAGCTGGCGAGTGAGTCGAAGAAGCTGACCACCATCACGACACACAAGGGGTTGTTTGAGTATAACAGATGTCCGTTTGGGATTCGCTCGGCCGCCGCGATCTTTCAATGAAATATGGAAAGCCTCCTCAAGTCGATTCGAAGGACGGTGGTTTTTCAAGGCGACATCTTCATCACGGGTCGCGATACTGAAGAGCACCTCCACAACCTGGAGGAGGTGCTACGCAGACTGGACCGGGTAGGTCTGCGACTGAAAAAGGCGAAGTGCGTCTTCCTAGCTCCAGAGGTAGAATTCCTGGGGATGAGGGTAGCAGCAGACGGGATCAGACCTACGGCGTCCAAAACGGAAGTGATCCAGAGAGCACCCAGACCCCGTAATACGACGGAGCTGCGTTCATTCCTGGGGCTCCTGAACTATTTTGGTAACTTTCTTCCCAAATTGAGCATGCTGTTAGAGCCGTCTGGACAAATAGAGACTCGCTACTGTCTTTAGTCAAGAAATGTGTCCTGAATGGGGACTGGGCAGCCACGTACAGGGCATGCTCTGAGAAATGTAAACCATTTCACAGGCGCAAGAATGAACTCTCGATTCAGGCCGATTGCCTACTATGGGGAAACCGAGTAGTCAGGCCCCAGATGGGCAGAGAGGTGTTCATCAGAGAACTCCACAATGAGCACCAGGGTATTGTCATGATGAAGGCAATTGCCAGGTCACACGTTTGGTGGCCAGGGATAGATGCAGATTTGTGTTCGCAGGTGCAACACGTGTGCCCAGCTGGGCAATGCGCCCAGGGAAGCCCCCCTTAGCACCTGGTCCTGGCCGGCCAAGCCATGGTCACGCATCCATGTGGACTACGCAGGTCCTTTCATGGGAAAAATGTTTTTGGTTGTAGTAGATGCCTACTCCAAATGGATCGAGTGTGACATTCTCAATTCAAGCACATCCTCTGCCACGGTAGAAAGTCTACGGGCAATATTTGCTGCCCATGGTCTACCGGACGTCTTGGTCAGCGACAATGGCCCGTGCTTTACAAGCATTGAATTCCAGAACTTCATAGCAGGAAATGGTATCAACCGTGTCAGAACGGCACCGTTCAAGCCTGCCTCAAACGGCCAGGCGGAACGAGCATTGCAGATAATCAAACAGGGGATGCTCAAAATCCAAGAGGGGTTCCCTACAAAGCCGCTTATCATGCCTTCTGTTGGCCAATATATCCCGACCACACTCGCTCACAGGGGTTCCACCTGCAGAGCTGCTAATGAAAAGGATGCTCAACACCAGGTTATCCCTCATACACCCCACCATGAAAGAAATTGTTGACAGCAGGCGCTGGTCACAATGTGACTACCATGACGGGAATGCGAGGGTGCGATGTATTGATGTCAATGACCCTGTCTTTGTCCTCAATTACGCTGCAGGGCCCAAATGGCTCGCAGGCACTGAGAGTGCTAAAGATGGGAATAGAATTTTGGTAGTTAAACTTACCAATGGATAAATCTGCCGTAAACACGTGGATCAAACTAAAAGGAGGTTCAGCAACCCCATAGAAGAAGCAGAGGAAGAACACGACGTGAAGTTTACTCCACCACAGGTGACCGAACACCGGAACCAAGTGGAGGAGAGCCCAGTCACTGTGGGCAGTCCGGACAGGCCTGAGGCACCACAAACACCAGACACTCAGGCCAGCGCCCAACAACCGGAGCCCCAACTCAGGCGCTCTACAAGGGAGTGTAAACCACCAGAGAGACTCAACCTGTGATCCCAATAAGGGGGGTGGTGATGTCATGTATTCAACTGTCATTGTAACCCATGTATAAGCTGACCTAAGTTGTACACCATGAGAACACTGACCACTAGGTGGTGAACTTGTGGGAGACACTGCTAACCTGGACTTTCAGGTATAAAAGGGGAAGCTCCACCCACCTTCTTCACTTCAGTGCTGGCTAATAAATGTTACTGGTCACAGAGTGACCTTCTCTCAAGTATGGGCCTCGTGTGCATTTGTACTGCATAGTAAGGACATATTAGGAACTGCATGATTAGTCCAGACCTCTGAATTACTAGTCCAGTAACATAACCACAACGCTGCCGTACTCCGAGTATACTTTGAAATAACCTGCATTAGAAAATGTTCATCAGTTTTGGCACATTTCTCAACGTCTGCTTCATCGCCTCCCTTCAGTTAAGATGTATTTTTAGTAGGCATTATTTAACAGAGATTTTTCAGATTCCAAAGATTTATTTCTCTGTGAAAATATTTTCAAGAGGCTCCATAGACAGGAGAAAGCCCCAATTCCAGAAGAGAAGGTTTCAAACACCCTCTGCACTTCCAATTACCAATCACAGAACGCTGACATGCAGACACAGCAGGTAATTAGGAAGGCAGTTGTTATGTTAGCCTTTATTGCAAGGTGGGGGAAGTGTTACTATAATTGTACAGGGCCCTGGTGAGACCACACCTGCAGTACTGTGCACACTGGAGGCGGTGTTGGACCTTGTCGTCGATGTCTGCTCTTGCTGATAGTAGGCCATCAGCCGTGTCGTGGATTTTAATGACCGGGGGGGGGGGGGGGGCAGTGCTGTGTGGCGGGGTCAGGTTGGCGGAGGACCTTTGTCTTACAGATGTTTAGTGTAAGGCCCATGCTTTCCCTGGCCCAAGACTGCCCTAGGTGGAGGAAGAGCATCCGGGAGCATGCAGAAAACAAGCGCAGGCAGTGGAAGGAGCGTACGGCAAACCAGTGCCACCCATCCTTTCCTTCGACCAGTGTCTGTCCCACCTGTGACAGAGACTGTAATCACCTGAGAACTCACTTTTAGAGTGGAAACAAGTCTTCCTCGATTTCAAGGGACTGCCTATGATGATAATGATGGAGTACTGTGCACAGTTTTAGTCTCCTTACCTAGGATATGCTTGCCTTAGAGGTGGTGCAATGAAGGTTCACTAGATTGATTCCTGGGATGAGAGGGTTGTCCTATGAGGAGAGATTGAGTAGAATGGGCCTATACTCTCTGGAGTTTTGAAGAATGAGAGGTGATCATATTGAAATGTATTAAACTTTTAGAGGGCTTGACAAGGAAGGTGCTGAGAGGCTGTTTGGACTCACAGCAAAAAGCAGGGTAGCACCATGCCCAGAAAGTGGCGCAGGATGGATAGAGCAGTTTGTGGAGCCTGGAGGATTATGGGTACTGTCGCTGCCATTATTGACCGATTGATGCGAGGATTGGCGTGTTGGGACCAATGGCGGGGGCGGGGCAGTAGGTGGCGGGAGGTCATGTGATGAAGTTATCCGGAATATGGTCCAACCAGAGCCAGCAACCCTAGCCACTGGTCCTGGGGGGTACGCATGCACCTGAATCTAGGGCTGCATCATGATGCACTTGGGTTGATCACTAGGTAGAGTGCAGGAGCAATCCAAATGAAGACCATCACACCACTTTCCAAGCTATACCGTATTTAAAGTTTGAGAAATATTTCCTGCCTATAAGTTTTCTGTGTGCTCATAATTAGGGGAAGGGCTAGCTGTGTCAGCTGTGGCTTAGTGGTTAGCACCTACACCTCTGAGTCAGAAGGTTGTGGGTTCAAATCCCACACGAGACTTGGGCACAAGATCTAAGCTGACACTCGAGGGAGTGCTGCACTGTTGGAGTTGCCAACTTTTGGATGAGACGTTAAACTCGAGGCCCCGTCTACTCTCTCAGGAGAGTGCAAGAGAACCCATTGCACTATTTTGAAGAAGAGCAGTGTACTGGCCAATATTTATCCCTCAATCCACATCACTAAAAAACAGATCATCTGGTCATTATCACATTGCTGTTTGTGGGAGCTTGCTGTGTGCAAATTGGCTGCCGTGTTTCCTACATTACAACAGTGACTTCAAAAACTACTTCACTGGCTGTAATGTGCTTTGGGATGGCCTGAGAACACAAGAACATTAGAAATAGGAGCAGGAGTAGGTCATCTGGCCCCTCGAGCCTGCTCCGCCATTCAATAAGATCATGGCTGATCTGATCATGGGCTCAGCTCCACTTCCCTGCCCGCTCCCCATAACCCTTTACTCCCTTATTGTTCAAAGATCTGTCCATCTCCACCTTAAATATATTCAATGACCCAGCCTCCACAGCTCTCTGGGGCAGAGAATTCCACAGATTTACAACCCTCTGAGAGAAGAAATTCCTCCTCATCTCAGTTTTAAATGGGCGGCCCCTTATTCTGAGTCTATGTCCCCTAGTTTTAGTTTCACCTATGAGTGGAAATATCTTCTCAGCATCCACCTTGTCGAGCCCCCTCATTATCTTATATGTTTTGAGGTTAAGATCACCTTTCATTCTTCTGAACTCCAATGAGTAGAGGCCCAACCTACTCAACCTTTCCTCATAAGTCAACCCCCTCATCTCCGGAATCAACCTAGTGAACCTTCTCTGAACAGCCTCCAATGCAAGTATATCCTTCCTTAAATACGGAGACCAAAACTGTACACAGTACTCGAGGTGTGGCCTCACCAATATCCTGTACGGTTGTAGCAGGACTTCTCTGCTTTTATACTCTATCCCCCTTGCAACAAAGGCCAACATCCATTTGCCTTCCTGATTACTTGCTGTACCTGCAAACTAACTTTTTGTGTTTCATGCACAAGGACCCCCAGGTCCCTCTGTACTGCAGCACTTTGCAATTTTTCTCCATTTAAAGTATAATTTACTTTTCTATTTTTTCCGCCAAGGCGGATAACCTCACTTTTTCCCACATTATACCCCATCTGCCAAATGTTTGCCCACTCACATAGCCTGTCTATATCCCTTTGCAGATTCTTTGTGTGCTCCTCACAATTTGCTGTGAAAGGTGCTATATAAATGCAAGATATTCATGCACCAATATCACGGTCCTGCTTGTGCTTTCTCTAATCTTTGTTATCCAGCTACATAAAAGAACATTTTCCGTAGGTGGAAATATCTTTCCAGCTTGTTATTCAGTCGCCTTCCTTCACGAACGTCATTCAAATGCTGAACATTAAGCAGCTTCTATAGATATCTATATATAGAGGAGAGAATGTGAGCAGGGTCTGTGCCTGTGTATTTATATACGCAGTACACTCCAGTTGAGGTAATAACTGATAACTGAGAAAGTCTGTGCAGCCACAAGAAATTTCTGTTCTCTCAGCCCAGAATAAATAATCCCTGCAATTTGGAAACATAAGTCAGTAAAAGGTCATTTCAGCCACATACCAGACACAACCCATCCAGTTATTGATTTTACCCAAATCTGTATCAAATTCTGAGGGAAATAACTAATGAAATAACTAATGCCTTTCTATTTTACCTTTCACCACCTCGGACATCCCAAAGTGCTTTACATCCAATGAAGTATTTTTTGCAGTGTAGTCACTGTGATAATGTAGGAAAGGCAGCAGCCAATTTGTGCACAGCAAGCTCCCGCAAACAGCCATGTGATAATGAGCAGATAATCTGTTTTTGAGATGTTGGTTGAAGGATAATTCCTTACCCAGGCATCAGGAAAAACACTTCTGCTCTTCTTTGAAATAGTGACATGGGATCTTTTACGTCCACCTGAGAGGGCAGATCGGGTCTCGGTTTACCATCTCTTCCGAAAGACGGCACCTCCGACAGTGCGGCGCTCCCTCAGTACTATCCATCCAACAGTGCAGCGTTCCCTCAGTACTGCCCCTCCAACAGTGCAGCGCTCCCTCAGTACTGCCCCTCCAACAGTGCAGCGCTCCCTCAGTACTGCCCCTCCGACAGTGCAGCATTCCCTCAGTACTGCCCCTCCGACAGTGCGGCGCTCCCTCAGTACTGCCCCTCCGAAAGTGCGGTGCTCCCTCAGTACTGCCCCTCCGAAAGTGCGGTGCTCCCTTAGTACTGCCCCTCCGACAGTGTAGCATTCCCTCATAACTGCCTCTCCGACAGTGCGGCGCACCCTCAGTACTGCCCCCCTGACAGTGCGGTGCTCCCTCAGTACTGCCCCTCCAACAGTGTAGCATTCCCTCATTACTGCCTCTCCGACAGTGCGGCGCACCCTCAGTTCTGCCCCTCCAACAGTGCAGCACTCCCTCAGTACTGCCCCTCCGACAGTGCAGCGCTCCTTCAGTCCTGCCGCTCCGTCAGTGCAACGCTCCCTCAGTACTATCCCTCCGACAGTGCGGCACTCCCTCAGTACTATCCCTCCGACAGTGCAGCGCTCCCTCAGTACGGCCCCTCCGAAAGTGCGGTGCTCCTTTAGTACTGCCCCTCCGACAGTGCGGCGCTCTCTCAGTGCTTCCCCTCCGACAGTGCAGCGCTCCCTCAGTACTGCCCCCCTGACAGTGCGGTGCTCCCTCAGTACTGCCCCTCCGACAGTGTAGCATTCCCTCATTACTGCCTCTCCGACAGTGCGGCGCACCCTCAGTTCTGCCCCTCCAACAGTGCAGCACTCCCTCAGTACTGCCCCTCCGACAGTGCAGCGCTCCTTCAGTCCTGCCGCTCCGTCAGTGCAACGCTCCCTCAGTACTATCCCTCCGACAGTGCGGCACTCCCTCAGTACTGCCCCTCCGACAGTGCGGCACTCCCTCAGTACTGCTCCTCCGACAGTGCAGCACTCCCTCAGTACTGTACTGGAATGTCAGCCTGGATTTTTCTTCACAAGTCTCTGGAGTGGGGGCTTGAACCCACAACTTTCTGATTCAGAGGGAAGGGCACTACCAACTGAGCCACGACTGGCACTAAAGCAGCGACTCTGTGGAACTGAACTATTTAGACCAGTAAGGTACCACGTTTGATTTGTGTTGGTCTCAATCTGGGCAGCGATAAGGACAGCACAATTGATCTTTGGGTCCCTGGGCTAGGGAGGCTTCCCATCACTGGTCCAAATCCCGTGATGTTATCTGTGAGTCCGGCCATCAGGTCAGGATAAGACTGGGCTTCTCTGTGATGCACTACTCAGTTAAATAGCTCACCAATACCTACTGTCTGGGCTCGTGCATGAAGAATACTCTTTGTCAATGTACAGGAAGGCTGGTGCTGCCTGCGGGTGGCAGGGGCTGGGGGGGTGGGGGGGGGTGCCGGGGTGGGGAGGCTGTTGCTTATTCCCCAACCCAGTACCCCAGGAATCGTCAAGTGCTTGGAGAAGGCAGAAAACTGAAGCGATGGAGAAAATCAAAATTCCACGTCAGTTCTTGTTAAGTGAATAAAATATGACCACTAGGTTACTCACCTGACGCTGATTTGTAGGATAGAGGTCCTCAATAAAGCTAATACACTCATGAGGCCTCTCAATAGATAGAGGCACAGTGTAGCTGCCGCCCTTTGACAGATCGACCAGACTCTCCCACTCTCTCACCACAGACAGCAATTCCTGCTGGAAATGAAAATGCTGGAAATTTTCTAGCAGCCCAGTGGCCGTCTGAGAAGAGAAAAGAAAAGTCGAGAGCCTTTGTCAGCTCCGGCTATGCCTGAAACGTTCGCTGAACCCTTCTCTGTCCATGCTGACAGATGTGAGACAGATGTCCATAATTTTCTGATTCTATTACCTCAACGCTATTATCTAAGAAAGAAAGACCAAGCCACGGCTGACAATTAGGATGTAAAAGATTCCAAAAGCACTATTCAAAGAAGAGCAGGTGTCCTGGCCAATATTTATCCCTGAACCAACATCACTAAAAACAGATTATCTGGTCATTATCACATTGCTGTTGGTGGGAGCTTGCTGTGCACAAATTAGCTGCCGCGTTTCCCACATTACAACAGTGACTACACTTCAAAAGTACTTCATTGGCTGTAAAGTGCATTGAGACATCCTGCGGTCGTGAAAGGCGCTATATAAATGTATTTGCTTCATGAGTTCTTTGCTTAAGAATTCATAGCAACACGTTGCTATTTAGAACTAGCTGGTTGATTAACAAAGGTTTAACAATCACACTACACATTACCATTTCATCCACTAGGCTCACAACTGCATACCTCATTGTGAATGACCTAGACGCAACTGGCTGGGGTTTTATTGAGTCTTGTGAACATCATGTAACTGATTAAGGTAATCACAATACAACAGCTCTACAAAGCTGTGAGCATACTCACCGGTACTACATAAATGCAAATTCTTTCTATCTTTTTATTTACACATCTTAGAATTATATATTCAAGACTGAGGTCGATAGATTTTTGGACACTAACGGATATGGGGATCGGGCAGGAAAATGGAGTTGATGTAGAAGATCAGCCATGATCTTACTGAATGGCGGAACAGGCTCGAGGGGCCGAATGGCCGACTCCTGCTCCTATTTCTTACGTTCTTATGTGCAGTTATTACAGTCAGCTGGGGTTCGAAGTGAAAAGAATTTAGTTTAGGCCATGAGCCTGAGACAGTGGTCCCAGAACATATGGTCACAGCATAGAACTGTACCATGGGACGTTTTTGCCACGCCGAAGAAGCTATATAAATGCAAGTTGTTATTGTTGCACGGGGTGAAGCTCTTTGTTGGAGGGAGTTTTCTTCTGCATACAGCTCCTGCCATACCTAGGGCCCTCGAGTTCCGCACCACCTCAAGCCCAGTTTGTGAATTAAGCCCAGCCAGGCTCGGCGGTGTGAGAATGTCGTTTCTTGAGCAGGGGTCCAAATATAATATTTGTAATGCCCTCTTGCATCTGAATCACTTCCTGTTGTGTAACACGTATTTCCTGCTCTGTCACATTTTCTGTGTCACAGCCACTCTTCACTCACGCTATTTCCATCGTGTTTCTGTTGACTGTCTCTTCAGACCAGCAATACTTACTCCCCAACATAGATGGCGATCTTGCCCATTTACCTCTGACACCTCCCAGTCACCACCCAAGGTGTCGCTGTGGGTCCAGGTTCAGGCCTTTCACCCTTCGATCTTTTTCCCCCCACACACCGCCACCCTTCTCCATCGCTGCCCAACCCTGCTGCTCTCAGTTCTCCCCACCCCCCCTCCCCGTCCATTCTCGGCTGCTCCCCAGCCTCCTGGTTAGCTGCCTTGGAGCTCAAGGGTCAGGGAGGCGAGGCAAGGAAGAAGGAATCAGGACAGAAGAGCGAGGGAAGGACACAGGAAATGAAGGTTTCCATAGTGCAATAGACACAGTGAAAAAAAACCAATGTGGCAATGCCAGGAAGCCAGATTTTGGATCAGACTGGTGGGGCAAGAGGGTTGTGTGATGAAGGGGATGGAAGGGACAGAGAAGGTGATAGGGTGCCGGTGAGGTTAGCCGGTGACGGGGATGGAAGGGTGTGTGTGGGGTGCTGGGAAAGGGGAAGGTGAGACGATGTATGTGAGAGGGCGGGGGAAGCAGCAGGGACAGAGAAGGGAGTGACGCGGGGCGAGGTGGCGGAGAAGCAAAGGGGTGTGGGGGATACATGGAATGGCGGGAAAGGGTAGCAGAGGCATTGGGAGGAAAGGTAGGGGAGGACACAGGGCGGTGGTTGGGAAGGTCGATGGGGAGCAAAGAGGTTAGAGGTCCAGCCGTTTCCTGTTACAGTTCTGTGATGTCCTGTCATCTTTCCTCATTATACGTTCCTATTATCAGAGAATGGATGTTCTTACTTATACAATGTATAATTTTCAAAGTATTACACAGTATTTACAGCACACACTGGGTCTGTGCCGATGTTGATGCTCCACTCGAGCCTCCTCCCACCCCTCTTCATCTCACCCCATCAATATAACCAAATTGGGAGGGGGGTGTGTGGAGGGGGTTGGTCAATACTGAGGAGGACTGCAACAAATTACAGGAGGACATTAATAAACTTGCAGAATGGGCATATAATTGGCAAATGAAATTCAACACAGATAAATGTGAGGTATTACATTTTGGTAGGAAGAATAGGGAGGTCCCTTATTACTGGGAGGGTGCGAGTCTGGGTGGGGGAGAAGAACAAAGGGATCTCGGAGTACAGACACACAAATCACTAAAGGTTGCGACACAGGTTAGCAAGGCTGTAAAAAAGCAAACCAGCCACAAGGGTTTATTTCTACAGGTATAGAATTGAAAAGTAGGGAAGTTATGCTAAACCTGTATCGAACCTTGGTCAGACCACACTTAGACCACTGCGTACAGTTCTGGTCACCATATTATAAAAAGGATATAGAGGCACTGGAGAGGGTGCAGAGAAGATTTACAAGGATGATACCAGAAATGCGAGGATGTACATATCAGGAAAGGATGAACAGGTTGGGTCCCTTTTCTCTTGCAAAAAGAAGGCTGAGGAGTGACCTAATAGAGGTCTTTAAAATGATGAAAGGTTTTGATAGAGTGGATATAGAGAGAGTGTTTCCACTTGTGGGGAAGAGCATAACTAGAGGCCATCAATATAAGATAGTTACCAAGAAATCCAATCGGGAATTCAGAATAAACTTCTTTACCCAGAGAGTGGTGAGAATGTGGAGCTCACTACCACAGGGAGTGGTTGAAATGAATAGTATCGATGCATTTAAGGGGAGGCTAGACAAGCATATGAGGGAGAAGGGAATAGAGGGTTAAACTGACAGAAATCTCAGTGGGTCAGGCAGCATCTGTGGAGAGAAACAGAGTTAACGTTTCAGGTCGATGACCCTTCATCAGAACTGGCGAATGTTCGAAATGAACAGAGTCTTAAGGAGCGCTGAAGGGGGAGGGGAGGATAGAACAAAAGGGAAGGTCTGTGATCAGATGAAAGGCAGGAGAGATTTGAGAGACAAAAGGGATGATGGGCCGACTTGAGATGGTAATGGTAGGTTAGAAAAAGATTAGTTTAGATAGGGTGTGAATGGCAGGATAATTATCAGCTGCCATGGGAGCAGAGAGAGAGAAAAATACATCAGAGCAAAATAAGGGCAGAGGTTAAGGTCTCAAATTGTTGAACTCGATGCTGAGTCCAGAAGGCTGTAAAGTGCCTAAACGAAAGATGAGGCGCTGTTCCTCGAGCTTGCGTTGAGCTTCAGTGTAGGAGTCCGAGGACAGAGAGGTCAGAGTGGGAGTGGAGTGGAGAATTAAAGTGGCAGGCGACCGAAAGCTCGGGGTCACACTTACGGACTGAACGGAGGTGTTCCACAAAGCAGTCATCCAATCAACACTTGGTCTCCCCAATGTAGAGGAGACCACATCGTGAGCAGCGAATACAGTATACTAAATTGAAAGTACAAGTCTGTTCTATTCCCCGCACCTCTACTCTCACCCATTAACTCATCCGTTTCCCACATTACAACAGTAAGCACGCTCCAGAAGTACTTAATTGGCTGTAAAGCGCTTTGAGACATCCGGTGATCGTGAAAGGCGCTATATAAATGCAAGTCTTTCTTTCTTTCTTTCATCCAATTAGCTCCAATAACTTCAATTTTAACAAGAATCACTCCCCAAGCCTTCAGATTGACTGCACAGTCAATCAAGTCATTCAACAGGGCACAATGGCCCTCTTCAGGGATGTCACACATCTGTCCTTGGAGGATTCACTATGTAGTTTGTGGCCTCTCCTTTTCAGCTGCCTGGAATTCCTTTTCATTTAAACTATCCTTCCAATAGAAACTTAACAGGCAAAAGCTAAAAGTTAATATTTAAGAATTAATCATTTCCTTACACTATGTCCACATTGACAATGGAAACTGTCTGTATAAACTTCAGCAGCAGCACCCCCAGTGGTGGGACAGTGTAACTGCAGCCTAACAAGTTTGCACCTCGGCTCCAGGGTCCCACAATCAGGCGTGGCAAATACGAGGTGGTGAGAATGAGCTAAGCAGACAAGCAGACTGCTTGAGGGAGTGCCTGACAACACTAAACCCGAGTAGGTATCTGTGACAAGACCTCATTTGCAACAATTGCCCATCGTGTTGGACACAGCGAGTAGCCAGTGCAATGGCCACTCAGGATTTGCAAATGCAATTCAGTCTCCATTTTGATGTCATTCAATCGTTTTATATTTGCATTATAAATTCCTATCTCCACATTTATATCAGGAACTAGTATGTAAACAACACCAACAACTTGTATTTATATAGCGCCTTTAACGTAGTGAAACGTCGCGCTTCACAGGAGTGTTATGAGATTTAAAAATTTGACACTGAGCTGCATAAGGAGAAATGACGGCAGATGACCAAAAGTCTGGTCAAAGAGGTAGGTTTTAAGGAGCGTCTTGAAAGAGGAATGGGAGCTAGAGAGGTTTAGGGAGGGAATTCCAGAGCTTAGAGCCCAGGCAACAGAAGGCACGGCCACCAATGGTTGAGCGATTATAATCAGGGATGCTCGAGAGGGCAGAATTGGAGGAGCGCAGACATCTCGGGGTGAGGCGGGAGAGGTGGGCGATGTGGGTGGGGGTTTGTGGGGCTGGAGGAGGTTACAGAGATAGGGAGGGGCGAGGCCATGGTGGGAATTTGAAAATAAGGATGAGAATTTTGAAATCAAGGTGTTGCATAACCGGGAGCCAATGTAAGTCAGCGAGCACAGGGGTATTGGGTAAAGTTTTTTTAAAATGTGTTCTCGGGATGCAGGTGTCGTTGGCAAGGCCGGCATTTATTGCCCATCGCTCGTTGCCCTTGAGAGGGTGGTGGTGAGCGTTCTCCTTGAACCGCTGCAGTCTGTGTGGTGAATGATACGTCCTTACTATACAGTATAAATGCACACGAGGCCCATACTTGAGAGAAGGTCACTCTGTGACCAGTTACCTTTATTACCAAGACCTCAAGTGATGAAGGTGGGTGGAGCTTCCCCTTTTATACCTGAAAGTCCAGGTTAGGAGTGTCTCCCACAAGTTCACCCCTTGTGGTCAATGTTCTCAAGGTGTACAACTTAGATAGTTGAATACATGACATCACCTCCCCCCCAAAGTCTTATTGGGATCACAGGTTAAGTCTCTCTGGTGGTTTACGCTCCCTTGTAGAGCGCCTGAGTTGGGGCTCTGGTTGTTGGGCGCTGGCCTGAGTGTCTGCTGTTTGCAGTGTCTCAGGCCTGTCCGGACTGCCCACAGTGAGTGGGCTCTCCTCCACTTGGTTCCAGTGTTCGGTCACCTGTGGTGGAGTAAACTCTATGTCGTGTTCTTCCTCTGCTTCTTCTATGGGATTGCTGAACCTCCTTTTAGTTTGCGGCAGATTTGTCCATTGGTAAGTTTAACTACCAGAATCCTATTCCCCTCTTTGACAATCACAGTGCCTGCGAGCCATTTGGGCCCTGCAGTGTAATTAAGGACAAAAACAGGGTCATTGACATCAATATATCGCGCCCTCGCATTCCTGTCATGGTAGTCACATTGTGACTGACGCCTGCTCTCAACAATTTCTTTCATAGTGGGGTGTATAAGGGATAACCTGGTTTTGAGCATCCTTTTCATTAGCAGCTCTGTGGGTGGAACCCCTGTGAGCGAGTGTGGTCGGGATCTATTGGCCAACAGAAGGCGTGATAAGCGGCTTTGTAGGGAACCCCCTTGGATTCTGAGCATCCCCTGTTTGATTATCTGCACTGCTCGTTCTGCCTGGCCGTTTGAGGCCGGCTTGAACAGTGCCGTTCTGACATGGCTGATTCCATTGCCTGCCATGATGTCCTGGAATTCGGTGCTTGTGAAGCACGGGCCATTGTCGCTGAGCAAGACATCCGGTCGACCATGGGCGGCGAACATTGCCTGTAGACTTTCTACCGTGGCAGAGGATGTGCTTGAATTTAAAATGGCACGCACAATCCATTTGGAGTAGGCGTTTACTACAACCAAAAACATTGTTCCCATGAATGGACCTGCGTAGTCCACATGGATGCGTGACCATGGCTTGGCGGGTCAGGACCAGGGACTAAGGGGAGCTTCCCTGGATGCGTTGCCCAGCTGAGCACACGTGTTGCACCTGCGAACACAAAGTTCCAGGTCTGCATCTATTCCTAGCCACCAAACGTGTGACTTGGCAATTGCCTTCATCATGACAATGCCCGGGTGCTCATTGTGAAGTTCTCTGATAAACCCCTCTCTGCCCTTCTGGGGCATGACTACTCGGTTTCCCCACAGTAGGCAATCGGCCTGAATCGAGAGTTCATCCTTGTGCCTATGAAACGGTTTAAATTACTCAGGGCATGCCCCGTAAGTGGCTGCCCAGTCCCTATTCAGGACACATTTCTTAACTAAAGACAGTAGCGGGTCTTTATTTGTCCAGACTTTAATCTGACTGCCTGTCACAGGTGAACCTTCGCTTTCGAAAACTGCCATGACCATCTCAGCATCATGCTCAGTTGCCCCCTCAGTGGTGGCTAGTGGGAGCCTGCAGAGTGCATCAGTGCAGTTTTCAGTGCTGATTTGTGTAGTCATAGGCGACTAACGTGAGTGCCCACCTCTGTATGCGGGCCGATGCATTCGCATTTATGGCCTTGTTGTCGGCCAAAAGGGACGTTAGGGGTTTGTGATCTGTCTCCAGCTCAAATTTCCTGCCAAACAGGTACTGGTGCATTTTTTTTACTGCATATTCACATGCAAGCGCTTCCTTTTTTACCATCCCGTAGCCCCTTTCTGCCTGGGACAGACTTCTGGAGGCATAAACTACCGGCTGTAACTGACTATTGGCATTCACATGCTGCAACACACACCCGACCCCATAGGATGACGCATCGCACGTTAAACAAATTTTCTTACACAGGTCATATAACGTTAACGGTTTGTTGGAGCATAACAAGTTGCGTGCTCCATCAAAAGCCCGTTCCTGGTTGTCCCCCAAGACCCAATTGCGACCTTTGCGTAGGAGCATGTGTAGCAGGTTGCTCAATTTGGGAAGAAAGTTACCAAAATAGTTCAGGAGCCCCAGGAATGAATGCAGCTCCATCGTGTTACGGGGTCAGGGTGCTCTCTGGATTGCTTCCATTTTGGACGCAGTAGGTCTGATCCCGTCTGCTGCTACCCTCCTCCCCAGGAATTCTACCTCTGGAGCTAAGAAGACGCACTTCGCCTTTTTCAGTCGCAGCCCTACCCGATCCAGTCTGCAGAGCACCTCCTTCAGTATCACAACCCGTGATGAGGATGTCGTCTTGAAAAACCACCGTCCTTGGAATCGACTTGAGGAGGCTTTCCATATTTCGCTGAAAGATGGCGGTGGCCGAGCGAATCCCGAACGGACATCTGTTATACTCAAACAACCCCTTGTGTGTCGTGATGGTGGTCAGCTTCTTTGACTCACTCGCCAGCTCCTGGGTCATGTAAGCTGAGGTCAGGTCCAATTTTGAAAAAGGTTTGCCACCGGATAGCGTCGCAAAGAAGTCCTCCGCTCTCAGTAGCGGGTACTGGTCTTGGAGTGACACCCGATTGATGGTGGCCTTGTAATCGCCACATATCCTGACCGACCCAGCCACCTTGAGCACCGGCACGATCGGGCTCACCCAATCACTAAATTCGACTGGCGAGATGATGCCTTCCCTGAGCAGGCGATCCAATTCGCATTCTATCTTTTCCTGCATCACGTACGGCACCGCTCTGGCCTTGTGGTGTATTGGCCTGGCGTCCAGGTTTATGTGAATCACTACCTTGGCCCCCATGAAAGTGCCAATGCCGGGTTGAATAATGAATCAAATTTGTCCAGGACCTGTGAGCATGATACTTGCTCTACAGAAGAAATTGCATTGACATCGCCCCATTTCCAGTTCATGACAGCAAGCCAACTCCTCCCCAGCAGTGCGGGACCATCCCACGGGACAATCCAGAGTGGCAACCTGTTCTCCGAATCTTTGTGGGTCACGAATACCGTGGCGCTGGCTAGCACTGGAATGATCTACTTTGTATATAGTTGTCCGTAGCTGTGTGTCAATTGGCAATAATTTTGGCCTCCTGGCCTTGGACACCCACAACCTTTCGAACTGTTTGATACTCATCAGGGACTGGCTGGCCCCCCGTGTCTAGCTCCATTAATACTGGGATGCCATTGAGGAGCACTTTCATCATTATCGGTGGCGTCCTGGTGTATGAACTGTATATGTGCTCAACATGAACTCACTGAACTTCAGCTTCCAGCGATTTCCCCCATTGTTCATTTGGCCTCGTAGGGCTTACATCGGGCCCGTCCTCCTCGTACATCAACCTGGCTGCAGTCTTCCTGCACATCTGTGCCAAGTGACCGCTGACGTTGCAGTTTCTGCAGGTATATTGCTGATACCTGCAAGCTCTGGCTGGGTGTTTGCCTCCACACCTCCAGCATGAGCTGGAGACCCCATTGTTGGAAACAAAAGGTCCATTACCAGTCGATCGTCTCTGACTGTCTCTGTAACTGTCCTTAAGCGCACCATTAACAGGTGTTGATGGCCCCATTACTGGCCCCATTGTCCATTGCGATGGCATGAATCAGCTAGCCATTGTCTCTGTTGAATTCCCCCTTTGGGTTCGACTACATGCTGGGGCATGTCCAATTGCCCTTGTCTGCCTAGAGAACTGTGTGCCGCATTAACAATGTTGACTGCCTGGTCTTTTGTCGCATTTGAGCCAAGATTTTTGTCATACATCATTCTGGTCTCTTCCTCCCCTGAGATAAATGTCTGGGATATCAGAGCCGCCGCTTCCAAGGTCAAGTCTTTGGTCTCAATCAGTGTCCTGAAAACCCCAGCATGCCCGATGCCCTCAATAAAAATGTATCGCAGCATCTCCGCTCTGCATGCATCTGGGAACTTACATAGGCTCGCCAGTCGCTGGATATCTGCCACGAAGTCTGGAACGCTTTGCGCTTCTCGCTGTGGTGCATGTAAAACCGGTGTCTCGCTACGTGCATGCTGTTCGCTGGTTTAAGGTGTTCCCAGATCAACTTACTGAGCTCTTTGAACGTCTTGTCCACCGGCTTCTCTGGCGCTAGAAGGTCCTTCATCAGGGAGTACGTTCTGGATCCACAAACTGTCAGGAGATGAGCCCTGCGTTTGTCGGCCGAATCCTGTCCCAACCATTCCTTAGTGACAAAATTTTGCTGTAGTCTCTCAATAAAGTCATCCCAATCATCACCAACACAGTACCTCGCTTCTATGCTGCTAGTGGCCATGCTCGCGTGGTTTAAATCCCAGTTTCTCGTCGCCAATGGTATGTCCTTACTATACAGTATAAATGCACACGAGGCCCATATTTGAGAGAAGGTCACTCTGTGACCAGTTACCTTTATTACCAAGAGCTCAAGAGATGAAGGTGGATGGAGCTTCCCCTTTTATACCTGAAAGTCCAGGTTAGGAGTGTCTCCCACAAGTTCACCCCCTTGTGGTCAATGTTCTCAAGCTGTACAACTTAGGTCAGCTTATACATGGGTTACAATGATAGTTGAATACATGACAGTGAAGGTGCTCCCACAGTGCTGTGAGGGAGTGATTCCAGGATTTTGACCCAGCAATGATGAAACAACCACCGATATATGTCCAAACTGGGATGGTGTGTGACTTGGCATGGAACTTGGAGCCGATGGTATTCACACAACTTTGCCACTGTTGTCCATCTTAGGGGTAAAGTTCATGGGGAGCGAGGTCCTGTTGAAGTAACCTTGGTTGGTATCTGCAGATAATATTTCAGCCACAGTATGTTGGTGATGCCGTGTGCTCCTCCTGGCAACCTTTCCGCATTTGGAAATTCCAATGCCTAAATTTATAATCCTCGCCCCACCTTTCTTTGTAACCTCCTCCAGCCCTACAAACCTCTGAGATCTCTGCGCTCCTCCAATTCTGACCTCTTGCACCTTCTCAATTTCCTTCACTCCACCATCGGTGGCCGTGCCTTCAACTGCCTGGGCCCTAAGCTCTGGAAATCCCTCCCTAAACCTCTCCGCCTCTCTTTCCTCCTTTAAGATGCTCCTTAAAACCTACCTCTCTGACCAAGCTGCCCTACTATCTCCAATGTGACTCTGTGTCAAACTTTGTCTGATAATCCTCCTGGCAGCGCCTTGGGTCATTTGAAGGGTGCGATATAAATGCACTGTGTTGTAAATGTCACGGGGAGTGAGGTGCTGTTGAAGTAACCTTGGTGAGTATCCACCGACAGTCCCTACTTCAGCCACAGTACGCTGGTGACGTCTGTGTGCTCCTCCTGGCAATCTTTCCCCATTTGGAAAATCCATTTGGAAAATCCAATGTCCACCTTTATAATGGAAACTGGCTATGTAAACATGTCACGTTGTAATGACACCTTCCCACCAGAGGTGGCGCTGCGACGCCTTTACGAGGAGGGGAGTGGATTGTAACCTGCCAATTTTACAAAGGAGTTTCCCCATTTTTAATGTGGATAGAGTAATTTCGAATGGAAAGGAAACTGATAGGAAGAGCAGACAGACACAAGATATTTAATTTGATGGTAATGAATTATATAGAGATAGGTTGAGCTTATTAAAAATCCCAGGTTAAAAACATGACATCGTGTTGCACACATGAATGCACGAGTGGTTTTATTTTTTTTAATATTTGAATCGATAACAAGAGCTGCGGCTATTTAAAAGCTGATTTCTATAATTACTGCTCTGAGATTGGGAATAAGCAAGGCTTGGTGAGAGGAGGATGGATCTGGGAGGGACCCACCATCCGCGCAGAGGGAAGCGAGTGGGATGGGGAAGGGGGCGAGATCTGCCCCACCAGCCGAAAACCCGCAAACCCCAAGGCAGCCGGAGCAGATGGTGGTGCTGGGTGGGGTGGGGAGCCCTTTCTGGGGACTGTCGGGTGCATGGGCAGCCGGCTGGGTGTTGTCCCAGTCCCTGGTCACCCCTCTGGGCCAAGTGGGAAGTGCCGGCTGCTGGTGAATCTCCATGCGCTGAATTTGCTGGTTGCTTGTTATTTCAGCCCTTGCCTTGCCTCCCCTTACCCCCTGCCCCAGCCAGTCTGTTTCTCTCCTTTCTCTTATCTCTCTCTCTCTTTGCCGTTTTTTAAACTCCTGAATTTTCTTATCTCTCGGTGAGTAATTTTACTGTCTGTGACGTTTTGATTTTTTTTTAAAAAGACAAAGAAAACTCCTTGTTTTTGATCTTTTTGTTAATGCATTTCCTTAACAGAATATAGATAGATGGGGAGGGGAAGGGACAGTGTGTGTGTGTATTTATAAATAATAGTTTCTGTCTTGTTCTTGTGTTGCACCAGACACCAGTGTGAATATATATGAGTGTGTGAGAGAGAGAGACAATATTTGGGATAATTAATATGCAATATGAAAGGGAATATATTGCACACACGCCAGGTTGTGTATGTGCAACTATCAAGATTTTTGAATGCTATCCCATTTAGATTTTTCCTTTTTTCTGTCTCTCCAATGTATTTTTAATCAGTTGTGTATATATCCCTCCCCCCACCACCCAAGGTTCAAGTTCACCCCCTCTCCCCTCTGCAAAAATAATGTGTCACTTGGATGCAATTGTTTTGAACGACTTTTAGCAAAATGCAATTTTATTGCTCAGGATCTTGCGATTTTTTTTCCCCCTCCTTTTTTAAATCTCCCACCCCCAAAAGTTTGTCACTTTTTCTCTCGTTTGGCTGTGTTTTTGGAAGATGATTTCTCTCTCTCTTGTTTTTAAATGGAGTTGCTGTGGTTCTGAGGGAGATGGGGGTGTTGTGGTGATGGAGGTTTTGTGGCGAGAGAGAGGGTTTTTTTTTATTGTAGCAGTCTTGCTTGTTTTTAGCAACCAGCTGCTTTTATATTTTTTTACATCTAACACATGCATCTGTCAAAAAGAACAAACTCTTGATTGGTACATAGCATTTCACTGCAATTTAACAAAAAAATTAAATGTGATGCTGTGTGGTGTGATGGGCAGTTAAAAGTAGAAAAAGGAGTGTTTGAGGTGTTGACGGAGGTGTTAAAATGACTGGGCAATAAGATTGCATTTTGCTATAGAAAGACAGCTTAAAAAGGTCATCCTTCCCTCCTGAGACTTGAGGACAGTTACTCCCTGTCCCTGAGAGCAGGAAATCAATCTTATAATGTTAGACAAACTCTTAAAGGGGTACTGCCCTTGTGCGGGAAAATAAGTGGCAATTTTTTCATTTTTACTGTTTACAAGACATATCTTGAAAATTGTATTAAAATGTGTTAGTGTGGATATCAATGTGGCAAAGATAACTCCCTTGCCCCCTCAAAAATACCAGGTTTGGCAGCAAGGGGGCA
The DNA here is from genome assembly GCF_044704955.1 of Pristiophorus japonicus. NCBI lineage: Eukaryota > Metazoa > Chordata > Chondrichthyes > Pristiophoridae > Pristiophorus > Pristiophorus japonicus. The sequence continues at coordinate 199,834,365 of NC_091988.1, forward strand.
ATTATCCAATAAGATCATGTCCAAAGAGAGTTGAACCTTTCCCCCGGGATGAGCAATTGGCAGACCATCCCATAATTGTTTTTTGAAGGTGTTGGAATCGCCACATAGGGCTCCAATGGTGATGTGGTTAGTTGCTGTGTGTTACCGTGGTCATTATGGGTGGGCCTGCTGGATTGCTGTTGCTACAGGCAATCGATTTTGGGTTGCATTCACACTACAACGGTCCCAGCGTGAGGCATGTTTTACTTTGCTCTGACACTGCGATTGGAGTGTGTGAATTCGAATCTGTATCCCCCCCCCCCCCCATCGGGATCCCAACCCAACCCCACACTGGAACTGACTGACTGAAGCTACCCACACAAGGGTGTCTCGCTCCACTCAGTCTGGGCCGCGACGTCACGATCTAGACTCCAAGTTTAGTGTCGACCCCGGACCAGGTTCAGCCTGGCGAGGGTGCTGAGCTTGTGGAGTGGGTGTGCTCCCGTGGTAACTGCCTCTGGGCTGCTCCGAGACTGTTAGAGAGTTGTGAATCTTCCAGGCACGGGTATCACTGCCAACCATCCAGGATTCCTGCATTAGATGCAGAGAGGATGTTTCCCCTTGTGGGGGATTGTAGAACGAGAGGGCGCAGTTTCAGAATAAGGGGTCGGCCATTTAGAACTGAGATGAGGAGGAATTTCTTCTCCTTGGAGGGTTGTGAATCTGTGGAATTCTCTGCCGCAGAGAGGTGTGGAGGCTGGGTCACTGGTTATGGGGAGCGGGCAGGGAAGGGGAGCGGGCAGGGCAGGGAAGTGGAGCTGAGTCCATGATCAGATCAGCCATGATTTTATAGAATCGCGGAGCAGACTCGAGGGGCCAAATGGCCTCCTACTGCCCCAATTTCTTTTATTCTTGTATTCTCCTGGACTCATCCTGGACACAGCTGCAAGCACCGCCCCCTCCCTCCCCAGGAGAAATAAATCATAAGCGGCAAATTTATTTACTTAGCGGAAAAAAAACCCATTTGACTTCAATCATCCAGTTGGGTAATGAAGAACCTATTCGCTTTCCGATTGGCTGTGGGAAGGCAGGGGCACTGAGAGGATGGACATGTCGGCCAACCAATGGCGGGAAGGTGGGGGCGGGGCATTTGGAGGCAGGAGGTCATGTGACGAAAACTCCAGTAATACGTTCAACCAGAGTTGGCAACCCAACTTGCAACTAGTAGTTGAGGCAGAAACTATTCGAGACTCATTTTGGAGAGGTGGATGAAGGGAAAGTGGTTAAGGTGGAATGGGAACAGGGTGGGTAAATGTGATTAGAACTATTTGTTCACTTGGAGGGGAGGGGCCAACATGGACTGGTTGGGCCGAGTTGCCAGTGTCCGTGTTATAGCTTCTATATATTTCTGTGATTGTGATACCCGGACAGAAGAACATCTGGTAGGAATGGGCGACACGGCCAGTCCTGTTAATGAGGGCCCCTGACTAAAATTTATTTCATTTGAGAAAGCTAATCGTAGGCCGAGACCCTTACAGCCCAGGACGCCATTAAGGTTGAAAGGAGTAAACGAGAGGGTGAGGTAAATTGAAGAGTGGTGGTTCGGGGACACCAAGGTTGGGTTTTAAAAGCCTTTAAAGGAGGAAGATGCGATGGGGGAGTTTAACAGCTCCACAATTTTGAGCCTCAAAGAAAGAATGGGTTGGAGAAGAAGACTGCGTGATGAGTCTTTTTTAACTCAACAGGGTGATGATGCCGGGAGGAGGAAGATTGTGTAGATCTAAAGCGTTGGCCTTGACTCAGTGGGCAGCACTCCCACCTCTGAGGCAGAAGGTTGTGGGTTCAAGACCCACTCCAAAGACTTGAGCACATAATCCAGGCTGATACTCCGGGACTGACGGAGTGCAGCACTGTCGGAGGTGCCGTCTTTCAGATGAGACATTAAATCGAGGCCTCGTCTTCTCTCTCAGGTGGATGCTAAAGATCCCATGGCACTATTTTGAAGAAGAGCAGGGAAGTTATCCCTCAATCAACATTGCCAAAAAACAGATTATCTGGTTATTTATCACATTGCGGATTGTGGGACCTTGCTGTGCGTAAATTGGCTGTCACGTTTCCTACATTGCAATCGTGAACATAAGAAATAGGAGCAGGAGTAGGCCATTCGGCCCTTCGAGCCTGCACCGCCATTCAATAAGATCATGGCTGATCTTCTACATCAACTCAACATTGTTCACGCCTCTTAAATGGGACAGGGATAATAAGTGGCCAGTTGCGGAAGATGTGTCCCCATTTCCACTCTCCCACTCAATGCCATTCTGTACTGACCAAATAGACCAAACGTACATAAAGAGTAGAGTTAATGGAACGATCTCTTGGACCCCACCAGGAGCACGAACCGAGGAACGCACTTTTGTCAGTCCTTCTGGTGTCAACATAAGCATGTTGAGGGTGGGGGCGGAATTCAGGTCATATGGTGGTTTCTGTATAACTGGCCTGTCAACTGATCTAAAAACAGAAAATGTTGGAAATACTCAGGTCAGGCAGCATCTGTGGAGAGAGACACAGAGTTAATGTTTCGGGTCGATGACCCTTCATCAGAACCCTTGCTGTACAGGGGAAGACTCCTGGCCAAAGAATGGACATGGAGGCGAAGGCAGCGGAAAAAGACCTCAGCGTCGTGCTGAGCTCGAGATTAATTGAGGTGGGGGCGTAAAGGGATGAAGCTCAGGCCTTTGCTGAGGACTGATCGTTTGGGGTCAGAGAGAGGAAGGTCAGAGGGGATAGTGAAAACACAGCAGGGGGTGAGACTGGAAGAAAGGATGGGATCAGAGGGAAATGAGGGGGAAAGAAGGTTCCGGAGCGGCGTTGTTGTCCGAGAGTTGTTGAAGCTTACGATCCTTGACACCTGAAGTGAAGGATGAAATGATACTGTGGACCAGAACAGCTTGGAGATTGAGTGAGTCGGTGCTGCTGAAGAGAGAGGTCGAGAGCATGTATGTGCCTTGGGACTCCTGCTGTGGGCCACTTTGATTGTCGAACATGCCAATTAAAATGGGACAGTAGAGCAGTATGACTGCCATTTCTGGGTGGTTCCTCGGGAGCTGGAAACCTCATTGTCCGAGTGGAGGTGAAGTTGTCCAGTTTATTGAGCTTTCTCCATTTGTACTGATTTAAATACACTGTCAGCAATGTTCCCTCGACGTGTGCGGGACCACCTGATTGCTGCATGCCCGTGCACCTTCGGGGGAACATTGATTTGTATGTCAACTCGGAATCGAATGCGGTCACCCCGGAAAGGAAAAGAAAGAAAGACTTGCATTTATATAGCGCCTTTCATGACCACCAGACATCTCAAAGCCCTTTACAGCCAATAATGTACTTTTGAAGTGTAGTCACTGTTGTAATGTGGGAAACGCAGCAGTCAACTTGCGCACAGCAAGCTCCCACAAACTGCAATGTGTTAATGACCAGATAATCTGTTTTTTTTGTGATGTTGATTGAGGGATAAATATTGGCCAGGACACCGGGGATAACTCCCCTGCTCTTCTTCGAAATAGTGCCATGGGATCTTATACATCCACTTGGGAGGGCAGACGGGGCCCCGGTTTAACATCTCATTCGAAAGACGGCACCTCCGACAGTGCAGCACTCCCTCAGTACTGCACTGGAGTGTCAGATTTCTGTGCTCAAGTTCTTGGGGTGGGACTTGAACCCACAACCTTCTGACTCAGAGGCGAGGGTGCTGCCCACTGAGTTGCAGCTAACACTGTTTCTTGTTGACCTCTTTCCTCCATGTCCCATGTAGCCACATCCCAAATCGGAAGGATGCCTGGGGATAAATAAATGCATATTTCTCCAAATCCAAACAATAGTGATTGTTCTGGTTTGCAAAACACTCCGTCCTTAAAGGAGTTAACCAAATATTTTCTCTGTGAAGCCCTGGTAAGAGTACTTTCTTTACGAGGCGAGTCCATTATTACCTGTTGTCTTGTTCAGCAGAATCCTACCTTTCCTGACCTTTTGAGGTTTAATATTCAATATTGCAAGCAGTGCAATTAGTCAGTCAGATACTGCACGGCGAGAGATCTTTATAAAACCCCTGTTGAATTAGTTAAAGGGCTCTGACCAATGAAGTATTACCTGAGCCACATTCGGTAAAAGAATGTGTGTGCTCGCCCTTTTTAAAAAAAAATGCATTTATGTAGTGCTTTTAATATAGAAAAAAATGCCAAGGCACTTCACAGGAGCATAAATTTGACACCAAGTCACAGAAGAAGATATTAGGACAGGTAACCAAAAGCTTGTTCAAAGAAGTAGGTTTGAAGGAGTGTGTTAAAGGAGGGTAGAGAGAGAGTCAGAGAGGTTTTGGGAGAGAATCCTGGAGCTTGGGGCCCAGGCAGCTGAAGGCACGGCCGCCAATGGTGGGGTGACAGAAGTGGTGGATGGACAAGAGGCCAGAGTTGGAGGAGCGCAGAGATCTCGGAGGGTAGTAGGGTTGCAGGAGGGTACTGAAATAGGGAGGGGCGAGGCCGTGGAGGGATTTGAACACGAGGATGAATATTTTAAACTTGAGATGTTCAGGGACTGGGAGCCAATGTCGGTCAGTGTGTAGAGAGGGGTGATGGGTGAATTGACTTGGTGCGAGTTAGGATACGATACTCACAACAGAGTTTTGGCTGATCTGAAGTTTATGGAGGGCGGTAGGGGGGTGCGTTGGAATAGCGGAGGCAACAAACGCACGGATGAGGGTTCCAACAGCAGAGGCGTTGAGGCAGGGTCGGAGGCGTGGTGATATTGCAGGGGTGAAAGTAGGCATCTTGGTGATGGAGGGGGTTTTGGGATCAGCTTAGGGTCAAGTAGGACGCCGAGGTTGCGTACAGTCTGGTTCAGCCTCAGATATTGGCCGGGGAGAGGGATAGAATCGATGGCTAGGGAATGGAGTTTGTGACGGGTACTGAAGACAATGGCTTCGGTCTTCCCAATGGAGGAAATTTGCAGCTCATCCAGATCTGGAAATCGGGCAAGCAGTCTGACAACAACAGACTTAACGGGGCTGTGGTGAAATCCAGGTGTCGGAAGACACTTTCATGGCTCGTCTGGTTTATGCGGTTGCCGTTGGCAACCACCACACCTTTGACAGCAGTGCCGGAAGGTGAATGTGGTTCTGCCGCTGCCAAACCCTAGCACCCATCTCAGCAGCACCTGTGTGGGAGGTGGGGGAGGGATGGTGACCGCCGATTGGAAAATAAATATATTCTGGGGTTTAGAAGAATGAGAGATGATCTGATTGAAACATATAAAATTCTTAGAGGGATTGACAGGGTAGATGCTGCGAGGATGTTTCCCCAGGCTTGGGGAGTCTAGAACCAGGCAACATAATTTCAGAGTAAAGGGCCGGCCATTTAGGGCTGAGATAAGGAGCAATTTCTTCACTTAGAGGGTGGTGAATGTTTGGAATTCTCTGCCCCAGAGGGCTGTGGATGCTCAGTCATTGTGTATCTTCAAGACATAGAGCGATAGATTTTTTGACACAAAGGGAATCGAGGGATTGGGCGGGAAAGTGGAGTTCAGGTCGATGATCAGCCATGATCTTATTGAATGGTGGAGCAGGCTCGAGGGGCCGAATAGCCGACTCCTGCTCCTATTTCTGATACCCTTAACTGCCTGCCTGGAGGTGGCCTGAGCTTTTGCCAGTAATGAGGTTTCCCATTGCTAACCATAGCTGTTGATCCCTGTAATGTATTTGCTTCATGGGTTCTTTGCTTAAGAATTCATAGCAACACATTACTATTAAGAACTAGTTGGTTTATTAACAAAGGTTTAATAATCACGCTACACATTACCAGTTCATCCACCAGGCTCACAATGGCATACCTCATCGTGGATGAACTAAACCCAACGGGCTGGGGTTTTATTGAGTCTTGTGAACATCATGTGACTGACTAAACCACTCACAATGCAACAGCTCTACAACTATTTTTAAGTAACTTTAAATCAAGTGCCCCTTTTGTAAGGAAACAAAACTCTACAAATTAACCAATAAACATTAAAGGGAACCTTACAAATCGAATTAAATTCAAATTCTGTTCCCTGTTGAAATGATGCACTCCAGTCCCTCCGGCGCCCACCTCACATGGAAGGCCGCGAGCGTACCGGTGGACACCGCGTGCTCCATCTCCAGGGACACCCTTGCGCGAACGTAGGCGTGGAAGAGAGGTGGACAGTCGGGCTGAACGACCCCCTCGACTGCCCGCTGCCTGGACCGGTTAATGGCCCCCTTGGCCAGGCCCAGGAGCAGGCCCACAAAGAGGCCCTCCGACCTACCCGCTCCCCTCTGCACAGGGTGCCCAAAAGTCAGGAGCGTGGGACTGAAGCGCAACCAGAAATCGAGGAGCAGCCCCTTCAAATAATGGAGCAGGGTCTGCAACCTCACACACTGAACATACACATGGAACACGGACTCCCCCAGACCGCAGAAATTGCAGGTGACAACAGCTCTGTAAACATGTGAGCTTACTCGCAGGTACAGACATTACACCGTCCAGCCAACGTGGGATGGTCTGACAGTCAGAATTAAAGCTGTGAGCTAAGGGTTTGATATCAGGGACCGTGTACATGCTTACAACAGTTGTCTGTTGCTGTGGAATCCTTGGTGTGGCATCCACAGCACTGACAGCCTCGGGCTATGTACATAACTGATTCTGCTTGAAAGAAGCCTGCAATAATTAATCTCCAGCGTACTTTGCTCGTGTCACGTGCTGCATTCTGCAATGAGAGCTCAGACACCTGTGCTTTGTGGGGAACATATATAGAACAGGGTATTTTTAACTGTACTCCTGGTTAGCTTTGATGGGAAGCTGAAGTCCCATTGCAGCGCCTTGATTTTAAAAATCTCATCCTCGTTTTCAAATCCCTCCTCGCCCCCTCCCCATCTCTGTAACCTCCTCCACCCCTACAACCCTCCGAGATCTCTGCACTCCTCCAATTTTGGCCTCTTGCACCTCCCTGATTTTCACCGCCCCACCATTGGTGGCCGTGCCTTCACCTGCCTGGGCCCTAAGCTCTAGAATTTGCTCCCTAAACCTCTCCACCTCTCTCGCTCTCTCTGCCCCACTTTAAGATGTTCCTTAAAACCTACGCCTTGTCCTAATATCTCCTTATGTGGCTCGTTGTCAAGTTTTCTTTGATGATGCTGCTGTGAAGCGCCGAGGGATGTTGTTGTTGTAATAATAGTGTCCTTTGATGAGGAGAAGTTTTTCTTTCTTTTAACAAATTGGGGAAAAGCTAAGCTGAGTTGGGATTTTAGCCAAAGTGGACTGGAAACAGCTACTTGAAGGTAAATCATTGTCAGAGCAGTGGGAGACATTCAAGGAGGAGATCCGGAGGGTTCAGGCCAAATATATGCCCTTAAAGAAAAAAGGTGGGACTAACAAATCTAGAGCCCCCTAGATGTCAAGGGTCATACAGGGGAGGATAAAGAAAGAAAGGGAGGCTTATGACAGATTCCGAGGGTTCAATATTACAGAAACACTCGGAGTATAGAAAGTCAAAGGGCCCGAACTTGGTGGAAGCTAAGTTCCGCCCATAGGACCGCTGAGATACCTGACGGTATTTTGGGCGGGAGTTTTGTAAGATCTGGGCGGTAAAAAAGGGACTTACACTGTGAATCTGGGCGGTAGCAGGCGGGAGCTCCCAATCTTGGCGGCAAATGCAATCCTCGCCAAAGTGCCGCAGAGGATTGATTCAGGACCAGGGACGGGAGAGCACATAAAAATAAAAATTTACACACACAAACCCCTAGAAAATCTTCGGGGGACCCCATAGACATAAATCGCTGAAAACTAAATAAATAAAATAAAAATTCACTAACATTCTTTTGCAGGTCTTCATACTTACCGTCGGGGTTAGACCTGCCTCCACGCGGTGGTCATTCCTCCCACTGCCGCCGACTCCCGCCCGGAGCAATCTGCCAGTTCCAGGCGGGAGTCTTACGCGCCTTGCATGCTTGCAGACGTCAGCGGGCGGTTCCCAGCGGTACTCCCCTCCCGTCAGCGGGAGGCCCAGTGGAAACTGGCACCAAGGGCAGACTGCCCAGAAAACTCGGTGGCAGCGGACGGTGAGGCCAGCACATTCGGGCCCCAGGGTGTAATTAAAAATTAAATTAAGAAAGCAAAGAGAGAGCATCAAAAATTTTTGACAAGTAAAATCAAGGAAAACCCAAAAGATGTTTTATGACTACATTACGTGCAAGATGATAACTAAAGAAAGAGTAGGGCCTATTAGGAACCATAAAGGTAACCTGTGTGTGGAGGTGGAAGGTGTGAATATGGTTCTTAATGAATACTTTGCACCTGTTTTCTTAAGAGAGCGGCAATGAAGACTTTGCAATGAGGGAGGAAGAGTGTGAAATATTAGACGAGATAAATATAGTGAAAGAAGAAATATTAAGGGGCTTAGCAACTTTGAAAGTGGATAAATCCCCAGGCCCGATTGAAATGTATCCCAGACTGTTAAGAGAAGCAAAAGAGGAAATAGCAGAGGCTCTGACCATCATTTTCCAATCCTCTCTGGCCTAAGGTGCAGTGCTAGAGGACTGGAGGACTGCTAATCTTGTACCTTTGTTTAAAAAGGGAGAAAGGGATAGACCCGAGTAATTACAGGCCAGTCAGCTTAACCGCGATTGTGGGAAAATTATTGGAAAAAATTCTGAGGGACATGATAAATCTTCATCTAGAAAGACATGGATTAATCAAGGACAGTCAGCATAGATTTGCTAAGGGAAGGTCGTGTCTGACCAACTTGATTGAATTTTTCGAGGAGGTAACCAGGAGGGTCGATGAGGGCAGTGCGTATGATGTAGTGTACATGGATTTTAGCAAAGCTTTTGACAAGGTCCCACATGGCAGACTGGTCATGAAAGTAAAAGCCCATGGGATCCAGGGCAAAATGGTAAGTTGGATCCAAAATTGGCTCAGAGGCAGGAAGCAAAGGGAAATGGTTGAAGGGTGTTTTTCTGACTCTTTCCAGTGGGGTTCCACAGGGCTCAGGATGAGGTTCCTTGCTTTTTGTGGTATATATCAATGATTTAAACTTGAATGTAGGGAATATGATTAAGAAGTTTGCAGATGATATTAAAATCAGCTGTGTGGTTAATAATGAAGAAGAAAGCTGTAGACTGCAGGAAGATATCAATGAACTGGTCAGATGGGCAGAACAGTGGCAAATGGAATTCAATCCGGAGAAGTGTGAGGTAATGCATTTGGGGAGGGCTAACAAGGCAAGGGAATACACATTAAATGCAGAACACTGAGAAGTGTAGAGGAACAAAAGGACCTTGGAGTGCATGTCCACAGATCCCTGAATGTAGTAGGCCAGGTAGATAAGGTGGTTAAGAAGGCAGACTTGCCTTTATTAGCCGAGGCATAGAATATAACAGGGAGGTTATGCTTGAACTGTATAAAACACTAGTTAGACCACAGCTGGAGTACTATGTGCAGTTCTGATCACCGCATTACAGGAAAAATGTGATTGTAATAGAAAGCATACAGAGGAGATTTACGAGGATGTTGCCTGGACTGGAGAATTTTAGCTATGAGGAAAGATTGGACAGGCTGGGTTTGTTTTCTTTGGAACAGAGGAGACTAAGGGGAGACCTGATTGAGGTGTATAAAATTATGAGGGGCCTAGATAGAGTGGATAGGAAGGACCTATTTCCCTTAGCAGAGGGGTCAACAACCAGGGGCATAGCTTTAAAGTAATGGGTAGGAGGTTTAGAGAAGATTTGAAGGGAAATGTCTTCACCCAGAGGGTGGTGGGGGTCTGGAACTCACTACCTGAAAGGGTGGTAGAGGCAGAAACCCTCACCACATTTAAAAAGTACTTGGATGTGTACTTGAAGTGTCGTAACCTACAAGGCTCCGGACCAAGAGCTGGAAAGTAGAATTGGGCTGGATAGCTCTTGGTCGGCCGGCGCGGACACGATGAGCCAAATGACCACCTCCTGTGCTGTAAATTTCTATGATTCTAACAAGATTGGTGTTTGCTGCCATTACACTGGAGCGTGTCGAACCTGATTGAACATATAAATCTGGAAAGGGAAGGATACAGTTCCTGTCTATCAGATTTTTTCCACGCTTGTGCGGGAATGTGATCATTTACACATGCAAAAATACTGGCGTCATCAATCACTGCCTCCAGCAGCTCATTAAACGATGCAGCTCATTAAACAATTGCTTTAATGATCCACCCTGAGCTGCTTCCTGCTACATTATAACAGAATATGACAGCGAGATGGGCCTGACACGGGCTGGGCATGATTCTCTGGGTACTGGGATCGGTAGCATAGCGGTGATGTTACTGGACTAGTAATCCAGTAGGTCTGGACTAATGATTCAGGAAGATGTGAGTTCACAGCCCACCACAGCAGCTGGGGAATTTAAAATCAGAGAATTAAATAAATCTGGAATAATTAAAAAAAAAACTAAGCTAGGGTCAGTAATAGTGTGCATGAAGTTATCAGATTGTCGTAAAAACCCACTAATGACCTTTGGGGAGGGAAATCTGCCGTCCTTACCTGGTCTGGCCTATATGTGACTCCAGACCCACAGCAATGTGATTAACTCTTAACTTCCCTCTGATATGGCCCAGCGAAACACCCAGCTGTACCAAACTGCTACAAAGAAGTATACACAGACTGCAACGGCTCAAGGGGCAATTAGGGATGGGCAATAAATGTCGGCTTTGCCGGTGATGTCCACATCCTGTGAACGAATAAATAAAAAACTGGCTGCCCTCTGCCCCCTGGCTACCTTGCTTTAAATGACCATTCTTCACGTGTTACCCAAGTATTTGGCAAGAAGCATGGTAACTTAGGCTCACTCTCCTCCTGCTTGAGATGCACAGCCAGGGATCACCGGACAATGAGCAGGACGCTGGGATGATTGTTCTCCTTATTCACACTGGGGGCACTGAGGCAAAGTGTCTGCCCCCACTGCTCTCTCCTCGCGACTGAGATCATAAGATAATTATTTAGGAATGAGAGGAGACCATTCATACCCCTCAACCACCTCTGCCATTCAATTAGATCATGGCAGATCAGTGCTCAACTCTGTGCCCACCTTGGTTCCACAACCCTTAATACCCTTGCCTAAAAAACCCATCCCCAGCCTCAACAGCTCTTTGGGGGGAGAGAGTTCCAGATTCCCACTGCCCTTTGTGTGAAGAAGTGCTTCCTGACATCACCCCTGAACAGCCTGGCTCTAATTTTAAGGTTACACTCCCTTGTTCTGAACTCCCTCATCTCTCCTTTCTCTCCATCTATCCAATAAAATCCTTTGATCATCTTAAACACCTCAATTAGATCACCCATTATTCTTCTATACTCAGGGGAATACATTTACAGATGATCACTTAATGTTAGATACTTGAAGTTCATTTTTTTTTTTAAGTTCATACATTTGAACTCCCCGCTGTTTTCCTCTGCAGAGACTACGAGGCTCCGCTGTCAGGTAGGGTGAAGAACAGGTGTACTTCCCTGTGTTAGTGTCAGCTGTGGCTCAGTGGGCAGCACACTCGCCTCTGAGTCAGAAACTTGTGGGTTTAAGTCCCACTCCAGGAACTTGAGCACATAAATCTAGGCTGATACTCCAGTGCAAAGCTGAGGGAGTGCTGTACTGTCGGAGGGGCAGTACTGAGGGAGTGCTGTACTGTCGGAGGGGCAGTACTGAGGGAGTGCTATACTGTCGGAGGGGCAGTACTGAGGGAGCGCTGCACTGTCGGAGGGGCAGTACTGAGGGAGCGCTACACTGTCGGAGGGGCAGTACTGAGGGAGTGCTATACTGTCGGAGGGGCAGTACTGAGGGAGTGCCGCACTGTCGGAGGGGCAGTACTGAGGGAGTGCTGTACTATCGGAGGGGCAGTACTGAGGGAGTGCTGCACTGTCGGAGGGGCAGTACTGAGGGAGTGCTGTACTGTCGGAGGGGCAGTACTGAGGGAGTGCTGCACTGTCGGAGGTGTCGTCTTGTAGATGTTAAATCGAGGCTCCATCTGCTCTCTCAGGTGGATGTAAAAGATCCGATTGCACTATTTTGAAGAAGAGCAGGGGAGGTGTCCTGGCCAATATTTATCCCTCAATCAAAATAACAGAAACAGATTATCTGGTCATTATCACATTGCTGTTGGTGGGAGCTTGCTGTGCACAAATTGGCTGCCGTGTTTCCCACATTACAACAGTGACTACACTCCAAAAGTACTTCATTGGCTGCAAGGTGCTTTGAGACATCCGGTGGTTGTGAAAGGCGCTATATAAATGTAAGTCTTTTCTTTTTTAACTCCACTCTGTGCACCTGAACCCAGGATGCGAGCAGTGCAGGGTTATTGCAAGAGCATAGCTTGCTGCTTGCAATCATTTTCAGGCTGGTTATTGCTAGTTATTGCTGGTTAATTGACTGAGGCGGGATGGATGTAGGTTAGTAACCCAGACTCCATTCAGGAAAGGAAGCCTACGGGGCCATACATTTCACATTTATAAATGTCCCAGAACACCTCACAGCCAATGAATGACTTTTGAAGAGTAATCACTGTTATGTGGGCAAATGCCCCAGTCAATTCCCGCACAGAAAGGTCCCAGCAACCAGCAGCAATGAGATGAATAACCAGATAATCTGTTGTAGTTGAGGGATGATTGTTGGCGAGGACAATTTCTTCAAATGGTGCTGTGGGATCTTTTACATCCACCTAAACAGGCAGACAGGGCCTCAGGTCAGCATCTCATCCTAAAGATGCCACCTCCAACAATGCAGCACTCCCTCAGTCCTGAACTGAAGTGTCATTGGTGGGACCAATCCTGGAGTCGGGCACTGAACCCATGACCTTCTGACGGCGAGGGGAGAGGGCACCCACTGAGCCACAGCTGGTAATGATAATGTCAAACGTAAACTGATGACCGACTTCTGCTTTAGCACCAATCGCAGGTTTGCTCATTGACTGAAATTGGAGGAAGCAGCACAGACACTGTAAGCAACACGGTCTGTGTTGAGAAACACTTTTGTACAGGGGGTTGGAATCACAGAATGATCCAGCACAGAAGGAAGCCATTCATACTCGTCCAAAGAGAATCAGTCCCATTTCGCTGCCCTTGCTCCATGGCCCTGCAACTTGTTGTTGTCATATCGTCATGGAGGTTAGCGGGTGGATTCACGGCCGATTAACAACTTAGCAGGGGGCACGGGGGGGGGGGGGTTTCACCCACACCCTCTGGGCACGGGGGGGTTCACCCACACCCTCTGGGCACGGGGGGGTTCACCCACACCCTCTGGGCACGGGGGGTTCACCCACACCCTCTGGGCACAGGGGGGTTCACCCATTCCCTCTGGGCACGGGGGGTTCACCCACACCCTCTGGGCACGGGGGGGTTCACCCACACCCTCTGGGCACAGGGGGGGTTCACCCACACCCTCTGGGCACGGGGGGGTTAACCCACTCCCTCTGGGCACGGGGGGGTTCACCCACTCCCTCTGGGCACGGGGGGGTTCACCCACACCCTCTGGGCACATGGGGGGGGGGTCACCCACACTCTCCGGGCGCAAGGGTGAAATGAGCTTCCGACCAATTATATGCATAACTGGTAAAAAAATTAGCTACCCCAAAGCTCTTCTCCATGGACGATAATCCGATTATCCTCCTTTGCTTCCTTCCACCTATTTCAATCTCCATAACATCGGCTGCCTCAGCTCATCCGCTGCTGAAGCCCTCATCTATGCCTTTTTTACCTCAAGACTTGACTATTCCAAAGCACTCCTGGCTGGCTTCCCACATTCTACCCCACGTAAACTACCCTAACTTACACCGAGTCCCGCTTACCCATCACCCCCTGTGCTCGCTGACCTACATTGGCTTCCGGTTGAGCAATGCCTCGATTTCAAAATTCTCATCCTGGTTTTCAAATCCCTCCATGGCCTCGCCCCTCCCTATCTCTGTAATCTCCTCCAGCCCCACAAACACCTCCCCCCCCCCCCGCCCCCGAGATGTCTGCACTCTTCAAATTCTATCCTCTTGAGCATCCCTGATTATAATTGCTCAACTATCGGTGGCTGTGCCTTCAGTTGCCTGGGCCCCAAGCTCTGGGACTCCCTCCCTAAACCTCTCCTCCTCTCTATTTCCTCCTTCAAGACGCTCCTTAAAACCTACCTCTTTGACCAAACTTTCGGTCACCTGCATTAATTTCTACTTATGCGGCTTGGTATCAAATTTTTTATCTTATAATACTCCTGTGAAGCGCTTGGGACATTTTGCTACGATAAAGGCGCTATATAAGTTGTTGTTGTTGAGAATCCTGCTGGATGTCGGCCCAGAATTGCCAGCCCGAGCTCCGGCCTCCACTTGTCTGGACTGGGGTTCGAACCCTGAACCTTCAGACTCGGAGGTGGGAAATGCTACCACTGGGCTACGGGCTCGCTTCATGCACAGACACAAATCAGAATGGCCATTTTCAGATAAACGTAGGACCGGTTCACCCATGGCTCAGCTGTTTGAGGAATGCTGAGGAAGTTTGGCCGCAGCCCTCTTACTGACCTAGCTCCTGCTATTGACCCCCCTCACAGCCGTTACGCTCCACGGGCGAGATCTGGCAGTGAATGGTGTTGCAAATGGGGAGAGATGTGAAATGGGCTGCCGACTCGCCATATTATCGCACAAAGTCAAGATCTCCCTTTGCTAAATGAACTCCTATCTGATAAGTCCTCCATGCTTAGTAAAGTATAGCTGGATTTCATAGAATCATAGAAATTTACAGCACAGAAGGAGACCATTCGGCCCATCGTGTCCCTGCCGGCCGACAAAGAGCTATCTAGCCTAATCCCACCTTCCAGCACTAGGTTCTAGCTCTGTAGGTTACAGCACTTCAGGTGCACATCCAAGTACTTTTTAAATGCAATGAGGGTTTCTGCCTCTACCACCCTTTCAAGCAGTGAGTTCCAGACCCCCACCATCCTGTGGGTGAAAATGTTCTCCTCAGCTGCCCTCTAATCCTTCTGTTATGTATGTAAACATTACCAATGTGTAAGACTTGCCACCAGGGGGTGCACCTGTGAGAGACCTAAGGGTCACCTGCACACCCTGGGCAAGCAGGTTTAAGGCAGTCTACCATGCTGCTTCCCCACTTGGGAGTTACATTAAAGAGACCAAGGTCACAACAGTTTGAGCTTAAGATATGCAGTCTTGTGCACTGAACATAACACCTTCCACTTTAAATCTATGCCCCCTGGTTATTCACCTCTCTGCCAACTTCTAGCATGACCTCGCTGCTCTTATATTCTATGTCTCGGCTAATAAAAGAAAATATCCCGTATGCCTTCTGATCTACCAATCCTGCTACCTTCAGGGGTCTGTGGACATGAACTCCGAGGTCCCTTTGTTCCTCTACACTTCTCAGTGTCCTTCCATTTAATGTGTATTCCCTTGCCTTGTTAGCCCTTCCCAAATGCATTACCTCACACTTCTCCGAATTGAATTCCATTTGCCACATTTGTATGCAGGATAGATTACAAGTCAGCAATTGAATAATGTCAATTAAATCTCGTGCACGTCGATGAATCGACTTTATTGCTGAAAGCTCATGCTGAAGTTCATGCTTTGAAGGGCATGAGCACATATTTAATTCCTATCTAAAACGCTGACACGTCCCACTCCATCGGTCATACACGAGGATTGGCCCCACCCATATGCTGTAAATCCACTCGGGTTAATGAGGAAAGGTTGAGCAGGTTGGGCCGATACTCATTGGAGTTTAGAAGAATGAGAGGTGATCTTATTGAAACGTATAAGATTCTGAGGGGGCTCGACAGGATAGATGCAGAGAGGATGTTTCCCCTCGAGAGGGAATCTAGAACTAGGGGGCATAGTTTCAGAATAAGGGGTCACCCATTTACAACTGAGATGAGGAGGAATTTCTTCTCTCAGAGGGTCATAAATCTGTGGAATTCTCTGCCCCAGAGAGCTGTGGAGGCTGGATCATTGAATATATTTAAGGTGGAGATAGACAGATTTTTGAGCGATACAGGTGTAAAGGGTTATGTGGAGCGGGCAGGGAAGTGGAGCTGAGTCCATGATCAGATCAGCCATGATCTTATTGAATGGCGGAGCAGGCTCGAGGTGCCGAATGGCCGACTCCTGCTCCTATTTCTTATCTTCTAATGCTGCAAGCTGCCAACAGGAGTCAAGCCGGATAAGGCGATTCTGGTTTCCATCCCATTCATGTTGTGTCAGAAATTCCGATTGGGGTGAGGAGTGGGATTGCGGGGGTGGGGGGGGGGATTAAGCTTTCTATCGCCCCCCACGTCTAGCTTTGAAATCATGTCTGGGGGGGTGACATCAGTTCCTGGGATACCCCGGGTATCCCACCCCATGGTCCCTCTCGGGCTCTCCCCAGTATCCTGGGGCCAATATTTATCCCTCAACCAATATCATTAAAAAAAAGATTCTTTGATTATTATCTTATCATTGTTTGTGGGAGCTTGCTATGCCCAATTGGATACCGCGTTTCCCACATTACAACAGTGACTACACATGGAAAAAGTACTTCGTTGGCTGTAAAGCGCTTTGGGCCATCCTGAGGTTGTGAAAGGCGCTATATAAATGCAAGTTCTTTCTTAATTTCTTGGCTCCAATTTGACCCCCTCCTCTTCTGAAGGCTGTGGACAGAGGCTGTGGACATTGCCTACTGCCTCTCCAGTATCTTGCCCAGTTGGTCAATCATCCAGAGGGCAAACCAACACCGTCCACACCCCCCGACCCTACACATCACAGTCTCTAGCGGGGTGACCCGATGGTGGATAAGGGAGAGGGAGCCCTCGGATAATGAGCAGGAGGGAGAGGACTGGCTGCTTATCATCCCCTCCTCGTGTCTTTGACCTACTGCTGTCCTGGCAAAGAACAGCGAGCCCATGGCAGACTGGGGCAGAAGACAGGCCTCACTCGACAATGATCACCATCAGTCAGCAACAGGGAGAGAAACCCCTCCTGGTCACAAAGCAGGTGGCCACACATAAAATGGTGAGAATCTTCACTGATTCTGAAATTAATTAAACTGCAGGACATAAATAACAGGAAGATTGACTATAAAATGTTGCCGCTCAGGGTGTAGCTGACATTAAGGGTGCAATGGTGCTAAAAGACTTTAGACATTAAAACACACTTAATCTTCCCACCTCTGCTCACGTGTGATCAATTCCTCATAAAACACCGATTGTTTATTATCATTTTAAATGGACGGCAAATCCATTTTTGAATGATTTAGTTAACAAGACTCGGTGGCACATGGTGGAGCTGAAATTCAGTGCCGTCAGAAAGCTAATGGTGTTAAGGCCTTTTTTCCCCGATTGGCGCAGCAATATTCGCGGCGGCCATTGGATCCAAATTCAGCTTTTTGATCTCAAAAAAGTGTTCCAGTCTTATTAGCCCTTCAAACCTGAAAGTTTGCCGTCTTAATTGGGGCGTTATTCCCACGGGAAATTCGCTCTCAGAGTGATGTGGCAGCTGCCATTGCAACACGGGCGCGAGGGAATGAGCGTATCGATGCTGCTTTGGAGAAGATGGCCACAGCTCTGCAAGAGTCGATGGAGTGTCTAAGTGTTGTCATATCTGGTGGTTTTCAGACTGTGGCTGCGCGCATGCAGTCTCAGCTGGATGTCCCCCGAGACCCCAGTGCTGCTTTCGCGGCTGGGTCCACCACAGGCCACGGGGGACCTTCCGGTGTGGCTCCCTCAGATTGGTGGTGGTGGCATTGTGCCGCCCCTGGTGAGTTACTCCGGCTCCTCGGGCCAGGATACGGATGATGCGCTCCCTCCGGCTCGCGGCATTCCTGACCCCGGACCTGTCTCTCTGCCAGTGCCTCCACGCATGGCCTTGCCCGAGCCAAGCCAGCCTAAACCCTCCCAGGAGGGTGTTGACCAGTCTCCAGCCGGCCCTTCCAGGCCCAAAGCTGCTCGAGGGCGTCCTCGAAGGACATCTGCAGCTTCCACACAGGGAAGCCTTCCCAGACCCATGAGTCAGCCACAGGGGAGACACTGAGGCAAAGTCGCAGGTTAGGCACGCGTAGGAGGGGTTATACGGAAATGCACAAGGGTGGTAAATGATGATTATGTTATTTTTCTGCACTGTTTTTTGTTCTGATAGTTGTTTGGAGTTATATTAATTATCAATTAAATCTTTATTTTTCGCACCGATATCTGGGCTGCTGTATAATGTGAGGTGAGCATCAGCATCACCATCGTAGGCAGTCCCTCGTAGTCGAGGGATGCTTGCGTCTACTCTAAAAGTGAGTTCTCAGGTGACTGAACAGTCCAATACAGGGATTGCAGTCTCTGTCGCAGGTGGGACAGACAGTGATGGGAGGAAAAGGTGGCTGGGGAGCCTGGGTTGCCACACGCTCCTTCCGCTGCCTGCACTTGCTTTGGGAGTCTCGTGTCGGGCATGGGATGATGTGGCCTGCCCAATGGAGCTGATCGCGTGTAGTCAGTGCTTCGATGCTGGGGCTGTTGGCCTGATCGAGAACACCAACATTGGTGCGTCTATCCTCCCAGTGCATTTGCAGGATCTTGCGGAGGCAGCACTGGTGGTACTTCTCCAGTGCTTTCAGGTGACTACTGTATATAGTCCACGTCTCTGAGCCATACAGGAGGGCGGGTATCACTACAGCCCTGTAGACCATAAGGTTGGTGGCAGATTTGAGGTCCTGGTCTTCAAACACTCTCTTCATCAGGCGGCCGAAGGCTGCGCTGGTACACTGGAGGTGGTATTGGACCTCATCATCGATGTCTGCCCTTGCTGATAGTAGGCTCCTGATGTACGGAAAATGGTCCACATTGTCCAAGGCCGCGCCGTGGATTTTGATGACTGGGGGGCAGTGCTGTGTGGCAGGGTCAGGTTGTCTTGAAGATGTTTAGCGTAAGGCCCATGCTCTCGTACGCCTTAGTGAAAGTGTTGACGATGGCTTGGAGTTTGGCCTCAGAGTGTGCACAGACGCAAGCGTTGTCCGTGTACTGTAGTTCGATGACAGAGGATGGGATGACCTTGGATCTAGCCTGGAGGTGGCGGATATGGAACAGATTCCCATTTGTTACCGCTGAGCTAGGTTGACATTTCCAGTCTGAGCCCCTGGATTGAGATTTCCGTTTTCTCTCTCTGAATCTCGGGATCTCTCTTTCTCTCTCTCTCTAGTATTTTTTCCTCTTCTCTTTATTCCTATTTCTCTCCCAATCAAATTTTCTCCCATCTGTTTCTCATTCCCTTTACTCACTTCTATTGCTTTCTCCTTTCTCTTTTGCTCTCTCTCCCTTTCCCTCTCTCCTTACCTCTCTCTCTCTCTCTCTTCTACCTCCTTCTCTCTCTCTCTCTCTCTCTCTCTCTCTCCCTCTCTCTCTCTCCCTTTCCTTTTCTCCCTCCCTCTCCCTCCCTCTCTCCCTTTCCATTTCTGCCTCTCTCTCTCTCCCTTTCCCTCTCCTTCTCTCTCTCTCTCTCTCTCTCTCTCTCTCTCCCTTTCCCTCTCTCCCTCTCTCCCTCTCCCTCTTTCTGTCTCCCATTCCCTCTCTCCCTTTCCCTCTCTCCCTACCTCTCTCTCTCTCCCTTACCCTCTCTCTCCTCCTCCCTCTCTCTCCCTCTGTCTCTCTCTCTCTCCCTCTCTCTCCCTCTCTCTCTCTCTCTCTCCCTTTCCCTCTCTCCCTCTCTCCCTTGCTCTCTCTTTCTCTCTCTCCCCCTGTCCCTCTCTCCCTCCCTCTCTCTTTCCCTTTCTCTCTCTCTCGCTCTCTCTCTCGCTCGCTCTCTCGCTCTCTCTCTCTCCCCTTCCCTCTTTCCCTCCCTCTCTGTCTCTCTCCCCTTCTCTCTCTCTTTCTCTCTCTCTCTCCCTCTCTCCCTCCCCCCCTCTCTCTCTCTCTCCCTTTCTCTCTCTCCCTCCCTCTCTCTCTCTCTTTCCCTCTCTGCCTCCCTCTCGCTCCCTTTCCCTCTCCCTCCCCTTGAGTGCGGATTCTGTGCTGAACTCCTCCGGTCCATTGAAGAGGCTCCTGGACTTGTTGCTGAGCAATATGGAGCTGTCTCCGGGATCTCCCCCAGATAATCTTACTGGACTTCTCTGTGAGACTGACTCAGCTGCTGCCGCCGAGCTAAACCGGCTCCGAGATCTCTGCCACTCAGCACCGGCCCCCAAAGCTGGCAGGGGCACCATCAGTCGAAGGGCCGGCTTCTTAACGCTGAAAATGATTCCGGGAGCGGAGCGGTAACGGTGCGCACTTTTAGCGAGAGTCTGGCCGCCCCGGGCTGAATCTATGTCGGGGCAGCCAGTGAGCCCAAAGTGGCGGCCATTCAATTTTGATGAACGGCCGCTGCAAATGGGCAACAACGGTCCTTCCCGGGACCGTGAATTTCGGGGCCTTTGTCTCTCCCCTACTGGCGACTGGAGTTGAATTCAGCCTATGAAAGTCTCTCTTACTGTCTGCGTTTCTCTGTCTGCTAGTGTTTGCTAGTGCTGTTGGAGAGGGGTTAAACTAATATGGCAGGGGGATGGGAATCTATGCAGGGAGACAGAGGGAAGTAAAATGGGGGCAGAAGCAAAAGATAGAAAGAAGAAAAGTAAAAGTGGAGAGCAGAGAAACCCAAGGCAAAAATCAAAAAGGGCCACATTACAGCAAAATTCTAAAGGGACAAAGAGTGTTAAAAAGACAAGCCTGAAGGCTCTGTGCCTCAATGCGAGAAGTATTCATAATAAGGTGGAGGAATTAACTGCGCAGGCAGCTATTAACAAAAAGATATAATTGGGATTACGGAGACATGGCTCCAGGGTGACCAAGGCTAGGAACTCAACATCCAGGGGTATTCAACATTCAGGAAGGATAGACAGAAAGGAACAAGAGGTGGGGTAATGTTGCTGGTTAAAGAGGAAATTAACGCAATAGTAAGGAAGGACATTAGCTTGGATGATGTGGAACCTGTATGGGTAGAGTTGCGAAACACCAAAGGGCAGAAACTGCTAGTGGGAGTTGTGTACAGACCTCCAAACAGTAGTAGTGAGGTTGGGGACAGCATCAAACAAGAAATTAGGGATGCTTGCAATAAAGGTACAGCAGTTATCATGGGCGACTTTAATCTAGATATAGATTGAGCTAACCAAACTGGTAGCAATACGGTGGAGGAGGATTTTCTGGAGTGCATTCGGGATGGTTTTCTAGACCAATATGTCGAGGAACCAACTAGAGGGCTGGCCATCCTAGACTGGGTGATGTGTAATGAGAAAGGACTAATTAGCAATCTTGTTGTGCGAGGCCCCTTGGGGAAGAGTGACCATAATATGGTAGAATTCCTTATTAAGATGGAGAGTGACACAGTTAATTCAGAGACTAGGGTCCTGAACTTAAGGAAAGGAAACTTTGATGGTATGAGATGTGAATTGGCTAGAATAGACTGGCGAATGATACTTAAAGGGTTGACGGTGGATAGGCAATGGCAAACATTTAAAGATCACATGGATGAACTTCAACAATTGTACAGCCCTGTCTGGAGTAAAAATAAAACGGGGAAGGTGGCTCAACCGTGGCTAACAAGGGAAATTAGGGATAGTGTTAAATCCAAGGAAGAGGCATATAAATTGGCCAGAAAAAGCAGCAAACCCAAGGATTTGGAGAAATTTAAAATTCAGCAGAGGAGGACAAAGGGTTTAATTAGGAGGCGGAAAATAGAGTATGAGAGGATGCTTGCTGGGAACATAAAAACTGACTGCAAAAGCTTCTATAGGTATGTGAAGAGAAAAAGATTAGTGAAGACAAACGTAGGTCCCTTGCACTCAGAATCAGGTGAATTTATAATGGGGAACAAAGAAATGGCAGACCAATTGAGCAAATTCTTTGGTTTTGTTTTCTTGAAGGAAGACACATATAACCTTCCGGAAATACTAGGGGACCGAGGGTCTAATGAGAAGGAGGAACTGAAGGAAATCTTATTAGTCAGGAAATTATGTTAGGGAATTTGATGGGATTGAAGGCCGATAAATCCCCCAGGGCCTGATAGTCTGCATCCCAGAGTACTTAAGGAAGTGGCCCTAGAAATAGTGGATGCATTGGTGATCATTTTCCAACAGTCTATTGACTCTGGATCAGTTCCTATGGATTGGAGGGTAGCTAATGTAACACCACTTTTTAAAAAAGGAGGGAGAGAGAAAATGGGGAATTATAGACCAGTTAGCCTGACATCAGTAGTGGGGAAAACGTTGGAATCAATTATTAAAGATGAAATAGCAGCGCATTTGGAAAGCAGTGACAGGATCGGGCCAAGTCAGCATGGATTTATGAAAGGGAAATCATGCTTGACAAATCTTCTGGAATTTTTTGAGGATGTAACTAGTAGAGTGGACAAGGGAGAACCAGTGGATGTGGTGTATTTGGACTTTCAAAAGGCTTTTGACAAGGTCCCACACAAGAGATTGGTGTGCAAAATTAAAGCACATGATATTGGGGATAATGTATTGACATGGATAGAGAACTGGTTGGCAGACAGGAAGCAGAGAGTAGGGATAAATGGGTCCTTCTCAGAATGCCAGGCAGTGACTAGTGGGGTGCCGCAGGGCTCAGTGCTGGGACCCCAGCTATTTACAATATACATCAATGATTTAGATGAAGGAATTGAGTGTAATATCTCCAAGTTTGCAGATGACACTAAGCTGGGTGGCGGTGTGAGCTGTGAGGAGGATGCTAAGAGGCTGCAGGGTGACTTGGACAGGTTAGGTGAGTGGGAAAATGCATGGCAGATGCAATATAATGTGGATAAATGTGAGATCATTCACTTTGGTGGCAAACACATGAAGGCAGAATATTAACTGAATGGTGGCAGATTAGGAAAAGGGGAGGTGCAATGAGACCTGGGTGTCATGGTACATCAGTCATTGAAAGTAGGCATGCAGGTACAGCAGGCTGTGAAGAAGGCAAATGGCATGTTGGCCTTTATAGCTAGGGGATTTGAGTATAGGAGCAGGGAGGTCTTAATGCAGTTGTACAGGGCCTTAGTGAGGCCTCACCTGGAATATTATGTTCAGTTTTGGTCTCCTACTAATCTGAGGAAGGACGTTTTTGTTATTGAGGGAGTGCAGCGAAGTTTCACCAGACTGATTCCTGGGATGGCTGGGCTGACATATGAGGAGAGACTGGATCGACTGGGCCTGTATTCACCTGAGTTTAGAAGGATGAGAGGGGATCTCATAGAAACATATAAGATTCTGACGCGACTGGACAGGTTAGATGCGGGAAGAATGTTCCTGATGTTGGGGAAGTCCAGAACCAGGGGTCACAGTCTAAGGATAAGGGGTAAGCCATTTAGGACTGAAATGAGGAGAAACTTCTTCACTCAGAGAGTTGTTAACCTGTGGAATTCTCTACCGCAGAGAGTTGTTGATACCAGTTCATTTGATATATTGAAGAGGTAGTTAGTATTGGCCCTGACTGCTAAAGGAATCAAGGGGGATGGAGAGAAAGCAGGAAAGGGGTACTGAGGTGAATGATCAGTCATGATCTTATGAATGGTGGTGCAGGCTCGAAGGGCCGAATGGCCTACTCCTGCACCTATTTTCTATGTTTCTATGTCTGTCTCTCTCACTCTGTCTCTCTCTTTGACTTTTTCTTTATATCTGAGTGTGTATCTTTCTTTCTCTCTACACATATATATACATGCATATACGTATGTAATGTATATACATATACTGAATATATATGTGTGTAATTTCCTGTTGCTCTCTCATTCTCTCTCTTGTACTCTGTCTCCTTCCCTGTCTCTATCTCTCTTTGACTCTCTTGTTATGTCTGTGTGTGTGTCTTTCTCTTTCTATAGCTGTCAACATCTGTCACAATCTCTCACTCCCCCTCTCGCTCTAACTCTCTCATTCCCTCTCTCACTCCCTGTCTCGCTCTATCCCTTTCGCCCTATCCCTCTCGCTCTATCCCTCTCACTCTATCCCTCTCACTCTATCCCTCTTTCTCACTCCCTCTCTCACTCCCTCTCTCACTCCCTCTCTCTCTCCCTCTCCCTCTCCCGCTCTCTCTACCGCTCCCTCTTCCGCTCCCTCTCCCACTCTATCTCTCACTCTCTCTATCTCTCACTCTCGCACTCCCTCGCTCACTCCCTCTTCCACTCTATCCCTCCCTCTCTCACTCCCTCTCTCACTCACTCTCTCACTCCCTGTCCCACTCTATCTCTCACTCTCACACTCCCTCTCTCACTCTCTGTGCCGACTGGTTTATGATGAGTCTCAATCCAAGTCCCAGTGGACAAACACCGACAGCAGCAATATTGCTCACAAACTGGCACCAAAGGTGCCAATCGCCCAGACAGAGGTCAAGGTCAGGGGCCCGGTTTGGGATCCTGTTGAGGTGCAGCGCGAGTTGTTCTCCTGAGATCGAACCCAAGGCCCATGGCTGGGACCTGTCAGTCTTCTTCTGGTAGCAAATCAAACGTCA
The DNA here is from genome assembly GCF_044704955.1 of Pristiophorus japonicus. Taxonomy (NCBI): domain Eukaryota; kingdom Metazoa; phylum Chordata; class Chondrichthyes; family Pristiophoridae; genus Pristiophorus; species Pristiophorus japonicus. The sequence continues at coordinate 199,858,832 of NC_091988.1, forward strand.
ATATCCCAGTCGGATATCCAGGCCAAAGCTCCCGGTGTAACAGCGTGGATATCCTGTCGGCTGCCTGTGAATTCCCTCTGAGGGCAGTGCTCGATGATGTGCTCCAGGGTCTGATTAGGAGCTCCACAGTCACAGGACGGGGAGGCTTTAATCTTCCACCGATGGAGAAGGTGGCAGCATCGACCGTGACCGGTTCTGAGACGGTCGATGGTTGTCCACTGTTTGCGAGGGAGGTTTGATCCTTCAGGTTGTACTGTGGGGTCTTCGATAAGGAATCCATTCCATATGTCGCAGTTCTTACAAGCATTTCACCATCGGTCATCGAGACTGAGGGGAGATCGCTAAAGGGCTTGGGCGACGGTCCAGAATGGCCTAGATTTGAGGCGGGTTGGTGGCAGGTTGTTCAAGTCGGCCTGGATCGGCCTGTCTTTGCTGGTGTAGGGGTTGTTTTCTCTGTCCGGTTACTCTGCGTCTGCCTCGTGCTGGGGTGCCAGAAGTGCTTCTGTTGTTCAAAGGAGAGGTTCAGACTGAGGTCGGTCGCCAACTCTGGTCAGACATCTTCCTGGAGCTTTCATCACTTGACCTCCCACGTAAAACCAGCCGGATAGGGAGCAGAGTGGGGGGGGGGGCGTGTCATGAGCCAGGAACCCCGAAAATTCTGGGAACATGGAGAACCTGTCGAATTTAAAATCAGGACCTCAATGTAACTTGTTTACTCTGTTTCGGCCTGGCCAGGTTGAAGGTTGGCCAGTCACTGGGCATGAAAGCCTACAGTAGAAGGCCGCAATCCGGGGACCGCTGAGGACAGTCCCTGACATTCTGGGAAGAGCTTAGAGTATGGAGTGAGGAGGGAGGGACAGATCGAGGGGGTGGCGGGGAAGGGAGAGGGGGAGGGGAGGGGAGAGCTCCGAGTATGGAGTGAGGAGGGAGGGACAGATCGAGGGGGTGGCGGGGAAGGGAGAGGGGGAGGGGAGAGCTCTGAGTATGGAGTGAGGAGGGAGGGGCAGACCGAGGGGGTGGCGGGGGGAGGAGAAGAGATCACCGGTGAAGAGAGGTTGTGGGATAGTCGGCAGATTGTGGGGGGAGATGTCCGGAGATGGTGACAGTCGGTTTGCTTGAGGGGCCGGGGGTGGGTGGGAGCAGGGGGTGGAGAGGGGGATGCCTGGCCTGCTCCTCCTGGCCCACAAGCCGGGCTGGGAAATCACTCAGCTGCTGCTTCCGGCAGCTCCCACCTCCCTTCAGCTGCCGGGTTTCCCGAGCCCTGGGAAAATCGGCACTCGGCCGTTAAATTCACACGGCCTCCAAAATCTGAGACAGCGGCCTGATTAGCATATTATAATCGCCAACTTGCGTCTCCAGAGCACATTATTCAGATGAGCCTGCGCCCAAACCCACCGCGGTTAAACTGCGGGTTGGGGTCGGGTATCACATATTTACCGATTTAACCTCCCCCGCTGTCGGGGAAAGGGGGGCTTAAAATTCCCTCCTGATTACCCAGTTGGATTAATCTCTTATTTATTCCCCATCTCTCATTTTTTTTTATAACGAATTAATCAAAGACTTTGAAGGAAGTGAAGAAAACTCATTTTGTTAAGAGCCCCCGATGAGTTTTACCTCCCGGGTGTTGCTTGCAGCAGGGTGCTGGAGATCATCCTTCAATCCCGGCGACTCCGGGCCAATCCCGGAGGGTTGGCGGTACCGAGTTTGAGGGCGGGTGCTGTGCGACTGACTGGCAGTGAGAGACGGTCAGCACCCTCCTGTCACTCGGGCCGTCTGACTCCGCGCGACCGGGAGAGAGAGCGCCGGCTACTTCAGACCGGCTGTTGCAGAACCTTGGATGCGAGGCAGGACCAAGTATTTCCCCTCACTCCGACACAACTGGTTCTGACTGGACCACAGGATAAATCAAGTTAACTTGGCAATATAAATTGTGCAGTAATAAGTTAGGGGGCAAAATTGTCCCTCGCCCCGATTGTTGGTGGTAAACCTCGGGCCGGGATTGTATCATCCGGCCCCGAGCTCCCGCCCCGCCTCCTCCTCCCCCACGAGGAATCGGGCACGTGTACCCCTCAAAGGAGGTGCAACGTTGTCTCCGTCGCTGCGCTTCCTTGGAGGGGCACTCGCGAGGCAGTCGCGTGGCACTGAGTCCGGAACCGCGCTGCACAGCCCAGCCCTACGCAGAGCACCCGCGTGGCGCTGACAGGCTACAACGCCCCTCCCCTTCATTTAAAGGGGAGGGCCGCTGCGCACTCTGCAGGCCCTTCGGTGGCCAGCCACTGGGCCAGCAGGGATGTGATCGACCAGGCCAGTGGGACGGCACTCAAAACAGAGTGCCGGGGCTGCATGATGGCGGCTCGGCCGATGCAAGAGCCGTAATTGTCGGGCCAACGCAAGAGTCGGCCGACAAAATAAAATGACGCCCCCGGGTGTTAAATGCCTCCCTTTAACATCATAGGCAGTCCCTCGGAATTGAGGAAGACTTGCTTCCACTCTTAAAAATGAGTTCTCGGGTGGCTGAACAGTCCAATACGGGAATTACAGTCTCTGTCACAGGTGGGACAGACAGTGGTTGAGGGAAAGGGGTGGGCGGGGAGTCTGGTTTGCCGCACGCTCCTTCCGCTGCCTGCGATTGATTTCTGCATGCTCTCGGCGACGAGACTCGAGGTGCTCAGTGCCCTCACGGATGCACTTCCTTCACTTAGGGCGGTCTTTGGCCAGGGACTCCCAGGTGTCGGTGGGGATGTTGCACTTCATCAAGGAGGCTTTGAGGGTGTCCTTGAAAAGTTTCCTCTGCCCACCTGGGGATCATTTGCCGTGTAGGAGTTCCGAGTAGAGCGCTTGCTTTGGGACTCTCGTGTCGGAGCTGTGGTCGAGTGTGGTCAGCGCTTTGATGCTGGGGATGTTGGCCTGATCGAGAACACTGACGTTGGTGCGTCTATCTTCCTAGGGGATTTGCAGGATCCTGTGGAGACATCGTTGGTGGTATTTCTCCAGCGATTTGAGGTATCTACTGTATATGGTCCACGTCTCTGAGCCAATACGGAGTGCGGGTATCACTACTGCCCTGTAGACCATGAGCTTGGTGCCAGATTTGAGGTCCTGGTCTTCGAACACTCTCTTCCTCAGGCAACCGAAGACTGTGCTGGCGCACTGGGGGCGGTATTGGACATCATTGTCGATGTCTGCCCTTGCTGATAGTAGGCTCCCGCGGTATGGAAAATGGTCCACATTGTCCAAGGCTGTGCCGTGGATTTTGATGATCGGGCGGCAGTTCTGTGTGGCGGGGTCAGGTTGGTGGAGGACCTTTGTCTGATGGATGTTTAGTGTAAAGCCCATGCTTGCCTCAGTGAAGATGTTGACGATGGCTTGGAATTCAGTTTCTGAATGTGCGCAGACGCAAGCGTCGTCCGCGTATTGTTCAATGACAGAGGACGGGACAGTCTTGGACCTGACCTGGAGACAATGAAGGTTGAACAGGTTTCCACTGGTTCTGTAGTTTAGCTGCACTCCAGCGTGGAGCTTGTTGAGTGTGAGATGGAGCATTGCAGCGAGGAAGATAGAGAAGAGGGTTGGTGCGATGACACAGCCCTGCTTGACCCCGGTCCGGACGTGGATTGGGTCTGTGGTGCATCCATTGGTCAGGATCATGGCTTGCATGTCGTCGTGGAGGATGAGGACAAACTTTTGGGAGCAACTAAAATGGAGGAGGATGCTCCATAGTCCCTCGCAGTTAACAGTGTTAAAGGCCTTTGTGAGGTCAAAGAAGGCCATGTACAAGGGTTGGTGCTGTTCCCTGCATTTCTCTTGCAGTTGTCGCGCAGTGAAGATCATGTCCACTGCGCCCCGTAGTGGACGGAATCGGCATTGCGACTCTGGGAGGAGCTCTTCAGCCACAGGGAGAAGACGGATGAGGAGGATTCTAGCGATGCCTTTCTCAGTGGCCTCCCCTTTAAAGGAACTGCAAATGTAATGACCCTATTCAAGAAAGGAGGGAGATAAAAAGCAGGAACATATAGACCAGTTAGCCTATAGACCAGTCTGTCATTGGGAAAATGCTAGAGTCCATTATTTAGAAAGTAGTAGCCGGACATTGTATTATGATTTTATAAATCAAGTAGAGTCAACATGGTTTTATGAAAGGTAAGTCGTGTTTGACAAATTTATTAGAGTTCTTTGAGGATGTAATGAGCAAGGTGGATAAAGACGATCCAGTAGATGTAGTGTATTTGGATTTCCAAAAGGCATTCGATTAAGTGCCACATTAAAGTTTGTTGGGTCTCTTATATCCTTAGCAGTTGACAAGACTCGAGTCGGGTGGTAGTATCCAGGCAAACTTTATTGGCTCAGTTACATTCAGTTACATCTTGCAGTTACTAAGAATAAAACGCACTCTACCACGTGTTATAGCTTCAGTTATAGTCGTGAACGTGGGTCTTCCCATTCCCTGATTGGCCCCCCCCGGCTGTTACTGGGGTCAGTTTGTCGACTCCAGACTGGCCGCTGGTTATGACCCAGCTGTCCATTGCAGGTAGCAATCACCTTGGTCATGATGTGATTACCACATCAGGACTGGAACTGATGTCCTCGGGGTAACATTTGCAAATGCAGTTCGGGAGTGTTTAAACTAATATGGCAGGGGGATGGGAACCTATGCAGCGAGATAGGGCGAAGTAATATGGAGTCAGAAACAGATGGTAGAAAGGTAAAAAGCAATAGTGGAAGGCCGAGTAAACAAAGGCAAGAAACAAAAAGGGCCACACGACATCATAATTCTAAAAGGACAAAGGGTGTTCAAAAAACAAACCTGAAGGCTTTGTGTTTTAAAGCAAGGAGTATCCATAATAAGGTAGATGAATTAACTGTGCAAATAGATGTTAACAGATATGATGTGATTGGGATTACAGAGACGTAGCTCCAGGATCAGGGCTGGGAACTCAACATCCAGTGGTATTCAACATTCAGGAAGGATAGAATAAAAAGAAAAGAAGGTGGGGTAGCATTGCTGGTTAAAGAGGAGATTAATGCAATAGTTAGGAAGGACATTAGCTTGGATGATGTGGAATCTATATGGGTAGAGCTGCAGAACACCAAAGGGCAACAAACGTTAGTGGGAGTTGTGTACAGACCTCCAAACAGTAGTAGTGATGTTGGGGAGGGCATCAAACAGGAAATTAGGGGTGCATGCAATAAAGGTGCAGCAGTTATCATGGGTGACTTTAATATGCATTTAGATTAGGCTAACCAAACTGGAAGCAATACGGTGGAGGAGGATTTTCTGGCGTGCATAAGGGATGGTTTTCTAGACCAATATGTTGAGGAACCAACTAGGGGGGAGGCCATCTTAGACTGTTGTGTAATGAGAGAGGATTAATTAGCAATCTCGTTGTGCGAGGCCCCTTGGGGAAGAGTGACCATAATATGGTGGAATTCTACATTAGGATGGAGAATGAAACAGTTAATTCAGAGACCATGGTCCAGAACTTAAAGAAGGGTAACTTTGAAGGTATGAGGCGTGAATTGGCTATGATAGATTGGCGAATGATACTTAAGGGGTTGACTGTGGATGGGCAATGGCAGACATTTAGAGACCGCATGGATGAACTACAACAATTGTACATCCCTGTCTGGCGTTAAAAATAAAAAAGGGAAGGTGGCTCAACCGTGGCTATCAAGGGAAATCAGGGATAGTATTAAAGCCAAGGAAGTGGCATACAAATTGGCCAGAAATAGCAGTGAACCCGGGGACTGGGAGAAATTTAGAACTCAGCAGAGGAGGACAAAGGGTTTGATTAGGGCAGTGAAAACAGAGTACGAGAGGAATCTTGCAGGGAACATTAAGACGGTCTGCAAAACTTTCTATAGATGTGTAAAGAGAAAAAGGTTAATAAAGACAAACGTAGATCCCCTGCGGTCAGGATCAGGAGAAGTCATAACGGGGAACAAAGAAATGGCAGACCAATTGAACAAGTACTTTGGTTCGGTATTCACTAAGGAGGTCACAAACAACCTTCCGGATATAAAAGGGATCAGAGGGTCTAGTAAGAAGGAGGAACTGAGAGAAATCCTTATTAGTCGGGTAATTGTGTTGGGGAAATTGATGGGATTGAAGGCCGATAAATCCCCAGGGCCTGATGGACTGTATCCCAGAGTACTTAAGGAGGCCTTGGATATAGCAGATGCATTGACAGTCATTTTCCAACATTCCATGGACTCTGGATCAGTTCCTATGGAGTGGAGGGTAGCCAATGTAACCCCACTTTTTAAAAAAGGAGGGAGAGAGAAAACAGGGAATTATGGACCGGTCAGCCTGACATCAGTAGTGGGTAAAATGATGGAATCAATTATTAATGATGTCATAGCAGCGCATTTGGAAAGAGGTGACATGATAGGTCCAAGTCAGCATGGATTTGTGAAAGGGAAGTCATGCTTGACAAATCTTCTGGAATTTTTTGAGGATGTTTCCAGTAGAGTGGACAAGAGAGAACCAGTTGATGTGGTGTATTTGGACTTTCAGAAGGCTTTCGACAAGGTCCCACACAAGAGAGTAAAGCACATGGTTGTCAGACAGGAAGCAAAGAGTAGGAGTAAATAGGGACTTTTCAGAATAGCAGGCAGTGACTAGTGGGGTACCGCAAGGTTCTGTGCTGGGCCCCCAGCTGTTTACATTGTACATTAATGATTTAGACGAGAGGATTAAATGTAGTATCTCCAAATTTGCGGACGACACTAAGTTGGGTGGCAGTGTGAGCTGCGAGGAGGATGCTATGAGGCTGCAGAGTGACTTGGATAGGTTAGGTGAGTTGGCAAATGCATGGCAGATGAAGTATAATGTGGATAAATGCGAGGTTATCCACTTTGGTGGTAAAAACAGAGAGACAGACTATTATCTGATTGGTGACAGATTAGGAAAACGGGAGGTGCAACGAGACCTGGGTGTCATGGTACATCAGTCATTGAAGGTTGGCATGCAGGTACAGCAGGCGGTTAAGAAAGCAAATGGCATGTTGGCCTTCATAGCGAGGGGATTTGAGTACAGGGGCAGGGAGGTGTTACTACAGTTGTACAGGGCCTTGGTGAGGCCACACCTGGAGTATTGTGTACAGTTTTGGTCTCCTAACTTGAGGAAGGACATTCTTGCTATTGAGGAAGTGCAGCGAAGGTTCACCAGACTGATTCCCGAGATGGCGGGACTGACATATCAAGAAAGACTGGATCAACTGGGCTTGTATTCACTGGAGTTCAGAAGAATGAGAGGGGACCTCATAGAAACGTTTAAAATCCTGACGGGTTTAGACAGGTTAGATGCAGGAAGAATGTTCCCAATGTTGGGGAAGTCCAGAACCAGGGGTCACAGTCTGAGGATAAGGGGTAAGCCATTTAGGACCGAGATGAGGAGAAACTTCTTCACCCAGAGAGTGGTGAACCTGTGGAATTCTCTACCACAGAAAGTTGTTGAGGCCAATTCACTAAATATATTCAAAAAGGAGTTAGATGTAGTCCTTACTACTAGGGGGATCAAGGGGTATGGCGAGAAAACAGGAATGGGGTACTGAAGTTTCATGTTCAGCCATGAACTCATTGATTGGCGGTGCAGGCTCGAAGGGCCGAATGGCCTACTCCTGCACCTATTTTCTATGTTTCTATGCCCTTCCTCCTGCTGTTTCGCAGCATGTTCCTGTTATCTGGTTGGAACAGTGCTTAACCCTGTGACTGTGCTTTGGCCCCAACCACACTGCAACCTTTTCCATTGTTAGTGAGCACGTACACAGCACACAGCTACTTTATAATTATAAATTAATCAGGTCCCAGTTAATCAGGTCCCACAATAGTTAATCAGGTCCCACAATCCCCCTTATTGATTCCCTCCTTAGCCGGAATCATAACGCCACGATTATATATATACCCTCTTCTTAAGGTGCAGAAGTGGGTGGCGAAAGACCCCTTCCACATTCCTTATTCCGGGGTTAGTCGTTGTCATCATACACATAGCCAAACATCTAATCAAAGCAAACAAACAGTATAATGCTACTATTACAGCAAATACAAATATAATTCCTTGTACCAATGAGCTGCCCACGGAGCCTAGCCATCCTGTGGCCCAGCCCCACAGTGTGGTAGCTGGGGGTTGTTTCAGCTGTTCCATCTCCTTTTTGATGTGGTCTGCTAGGTTGGTGATATCCTCGGAACCATCCGGGATATACGTGCAACACTCGGTGCCAATCAAGGCACATGTCCCTCCCCTCTCCGCCAGGATAAAGTCTAAGGCCATTCGGTTTGGTAAGGCCACTGTGCGAATGGCCACCATTTCGGCGTTTATTTTAAGTAGGGCTCCCGCGGTGTCATTAGCCACCTTTTCCAGGATGGATGCCATGTTAATGGGCTAATTTACCAGTTCCATACCAAGAAACCAGAATGGCGAAGACATTTTCAGTCTCCGTAATCGCTCGTTTACTCCTCCGTGGAGAAAACAGCCCTGGAAGGGAAGTGGAGTGGCATAACCCAAATAACAAGATCCTGTCCAGTTCTGTGGCAGCCAGGAATAAGCCTTGTGGCCGGGCCGCAAATAAAGTAGGTACCGTTGTATGGGGAATATCGGCCACCTCCTATCACTACCCATCCCTTTTGTAAAGTTCTAGCCCGGGGTGGTCTTATTCGGGAAATGCAGGAAGCTCTGCATGCTTCCTTTTGTCACATTCACGTTTTGCCTACACGTACTATTCCCCATTTCCTGCCCTCCGGTTTGGTTTCTGATCAGACATACCGACCCTTGTGGCCTTCCTATCCCTGAGGTGTTAGTGAGGGCCAAGAATGGGGGTTTTAGGGTCTGGTTATAACTGGGTTGATACCACCCCAAAAAGGTGTTTAACCCATAACCCGCTGACCACCATTCGGCCTTTGGTAATCCTACGCCTTCCCCCAGACTATTGGTCCTGTTCCCGTTCGTACGCTTCTTGTTAAAAAACCATTCCGCCATCTCAGATTCATTGAGGGGGACCGGTCTCAAAGGAATTCCTCCCTTTGAATGGCTAGGTATCTGCGCACATACCCAACAACTGGAGATGTTGGCTTCCTTAATATAGCTATATGCCATGTACATAAAAGTATTTACATGTAGCTCCATGTTACACAGAGGTAGGGTCAGACCCACGAGTACAATCAGTCCAAACATTTTGTTGAGTTCAAAAGTTGAGTTCTTTTAGTCGGTTTCCGATACGGGTGCCCGTTTAACGTGCGAGGTGTGGATCCAAGACTCCTTCCCTTGGATTTTAACCACTGATCGGGTTGTCAGTAACACTTGGTATGGTCCTTCCCACTTGGCTCCCAGCGGTTCTTTGTGTATTTTCTCTACGTATACCCAAACTCCTGGGACGATATCATGTCCTCCCTCGGGGGGTTCCCCCCCAAGCCGCTTTTACCTGTTGGGAAGCAGAACTGACAGCATTTGTTAAATTCTGGCAATATTCCAACAATGTGTCACTCATCAGGTGACGGTCTGCTTTTCGCAGATCAATGGTCCCCGGGAGAGACATTGGTCTCCCGGTGATCACCTCAAAAGGGCTTCAGCCCGTGGTTCGGTTTGGGATGGCCCTGATACTACACAAGACCATTGGGAGTGCTTGAGGCCACGGGATCCCCTCTTGGTGGTACTTGGCCAGTCGTTGTTTCAAAGTTCGATTCATACGCTCCACTTGGCCTGACAACTGTGGGTGATAAGCGCAATGTCGATTCCATGTGATGTTGAGCAACCTGTAGACCTCTTGGCACACGGCTCCAGTAAAATGGGTCCCCTGATCAGAGTCAATATTTGTGGGGACACCCCATCTCGGTATATAGTCTTTACACAGCACCTTAGCCGTGTGCGTGGCGGTGCTCCTTCGGGCGGGTACAGCTTCCACCCACCGAGAGAACCAATCCACAATCACTAGGACGTCCGTATACCCCTGACATGGGGGCAATGAGATGTAATCTACTTGTAAATCTCGGAAAGGCCCTGCCGGGGCCGGAGGTCGGAGAAGGGGCATTGTAGCGGTGGGCCCGGGGTTATTTTTCTGGCAAGTGAGGCACCTGTCCACCGGGGCTTGAGCGTGTTTCCTAAAACCCCGGCCCCACCAGCTCTTCTGGAATCGAGCCGTCATTTGTTGGGGGACTAAGTGCCCCCAGGAATGTATTTGTTGGGCCAAAAAGAGCATTGGCGCTTGTGGTGCCACTGGTTTTCCTGTCTCAGGCTGCCTCAACATTCCATCTGCCCATAGCTTTATCCCTTCACTTATCCATTCCCATTTTTCCGTCCGGAGACACTCCTCCTGCATTTTTGCCAGATCCTGTGTCAGCGTTCGGATCCCCAGTTGATATACAATAGTGCCCTTCTCTGGTTCCATTAAGGCGGCTTCCTTAGCTGCTTGGTCAGCTCGTGCATTCCCTTTAGCCTCATCTGTATTCTCCTTCGTATGGGCCTTGCATTTCAGGATAGATTCCTCCTCTGGCAGCAGTAATGCTTCAAGTAGGTCGCGGACTTCCGCCCCATTCCGTATTGGGGTTCCTGCTGCAGTCAGGAATCCTCTCTTCCGCCATAACTGGCCGAAATCATGTGCCGCCCCAAAAGCGTACCTGGAATCCGTGTATATATTAGCTGTTTGTCCCTCGGCTACCCTGCAGGCTCTGGCCAGCGCTCTCAATTCGGTCTGCTGAGCGGAGGCTCCGGCGGGGGAGCCCCCCCTTCCTTACTACCTCGTGCAGCGTCGTGACTGCCCAGCCCGCCTTCCGGATTCCATGCCCCACAGATGAGGATCCGTCCGTAAACAGGATCAAGTCCGGATTGGGTAACGGCTCTTCGGCTGCCGCAGCGGCTCCTTCTGCTTCTTCTAACATGCCCGCATAGTCGTACTGGTCGTCATACCCTTCTTCAGGCAGGGGGAGCATGGTGGCCAGATTAACCGGGCTAACTCGTACAATATGCAGATTTGGAGCTTCCAGGACCGTTGTCCATCTGGTCCATCTGGCTGAGGTCATGCTATCCATGAACCTGGGTGACCCGGTTCATGGATAGCATAGCATGTACTGTATGGGGACACTTGATGATCAGTTTCTGGTCTAAGACTAATCCCGCCATTACCATTACTGCTCGGCATGTAGCTTCCATTGCCCTCAGGCAACTTCCCCATCCAAGAGCCACTGTGTCCAGTTTGGCCGAGTGGTATCCGATGGGCCTCTGTTGGTCCCCATGTTCTTGGGTCAGGATAGCAGTCATGTATCCTTCTTTCTCATGCATGAATAGGGTGAAGGGCTTCCTGGTGTCCTTGATCCCTAGGACGGGTGCCGTGCACAGGGCCTGTTTCAGTTTTTCAAACGCCTCCTTTTGCTCCTCAGCCTGGGTGATAGCTTCTTTTGAGGTCCGTATTCCTTTTAGCAGGTCATTCAATGGTTGTGTCAATTGTGTGTAGGAGTCCACCCAGTTCCTATTAAAATTGCATAAATCCAAGAAGGATCAAAGTTCCTGGATCGTGGCGGGCTGGTTAGCCGCGCGAATCGCCTCGGTCCTATCCTGGGTCAGTCCCCGCTCTCCCATTGAGATCTTTTGTCCTAGGTAAATTACTTCTTCCTGGGCTATCTGGGCCTTGGCCATACTGGCCTTGTATCCCTTTTCGACGAGGTGGTCCAGTAAGGTCAGCATGTCTCGTTCATGCTGTTCTTCCGAGGTGGACGCCAGTAGGATATCATCGACATATTGTATGACCGTAGATCCCATCGGGGGTAGCTCCCTTAAGTGACCCTGGAGGGCCATGTGGGACACTGTTGGGCTGTTGTGGAACCCTTGAGGTAGACGGGTCCAGGTGTATTGCTGTCCCTGGATGGTAAAGGCAAACCACGGGCTGCACCTCTGGGGCCAACGGAATTGCCCAGAATCCGTTGGCCATATCAATAACGGAGGAGTACTTGCCTTCTGGCATCAGAGCCTGAAATATAGTGGAGGGGTCCCGCTACCAACGGGGCTTTTTGGTCAATGCACTGGTTGGCCTTCCGGTAGTCCACCGTCATGCGCCAGACCTCTTTACTTTAACGCACTGGCCTCACGGGGCTGTTGGATGAGCTGTGGATCTTAACAAGTACCCCTTGTTCTTCTAACTGCCGGATGATGTGTAATATTCCTTGGATTGATGTCGGGCTGATCGGGTACTGTTTGATGCAAGGAGGTGGAGTCCCGGTGAAGGTAACCGGGTCCATTTTAAGCAAGCCACAGTCATGTTTGTCCTTGGCCTATATCGGGCGGCCCCTTAGTTCTTCCCTCTGCAGGGATCGGATCGACCATGTGACTTGGTTGTCCTCAAAGTCCCGGGAGGACTCTATTTTCGTCAAGATGTCCACCTCGAGTAGGGGTTGTCCCACCGGTCCCACCCAGACCGATGCGGTTACTTCATGTGGTCCCAGAACCAAACACATCGGCTGGGTTCGGCGGAGGATCAGCTTATGGCCTCCGACTCCATGTGCCGCATGGGTTGTCCCGTCGAGGGGGAATTTATCATTTTTGGGCACGCACGTCAATTCTGTCCCGTGTCCAATAAACAATCAATCTCTTGGTCGCCCAATCCCACACTGTCATATAGTCCGTCCCTGCGCTGATGTATTAATGCTAACAGGTATCCTGCTGGGGAGGGGTGTGCTCTGAGTTTTTTGCACATTCCAGCAACAGCAGTTCTTTAAACCGCCCCATCACTGACCACCCGTCGGCCTGTTTCTTGCCCGTCCCTGAGCTTCCCTGGTTATTCTGTTTCTTCCCTCTTTACCGCAATAGTGGCACTTTCCCGGCAGTCTTCCGGACATCTGTCCCTCCCAGTCCTTTGGTTTCCATCCAGTCTGCGTTACTCGGACCTTTGAAGTTAAATCCCGATCTAACTGGCTACATCGGTCCACCAACTGCGCGAAGGAGGTTTCCTGATCATCCCAATCTGCCAGGGTCGCCTTCACTACTTTAGATCGTTCTGGTTTCAACCCCGCCATAAAGGTCGCCTTCAAAGGTCCGACTCTTTCGTCACCCATCTGCTCCGCATCTTGATGCAGACCCGAATGTTCCAGCCACGTAGACTTGAATCGCTCCTCATACTCGAGTACCTCCTCTGTGCCTTTTTTGCTGGCACGCTGCAATCTTACTCCAATCCGTCCTTGACGGCCCGTACTGTCTTAACCACCCTTTCACTTCTCCCCAGTCTGCGTCAATCCCCTGTCCAGTGTCTCCAAGTGCCTCTTTTACTGGCCTCTGGAGTTTACGTGCCGATCGTCCCGGCACAATGACGGTCAGAGTCTGGACTCCGTCCAAAGGATGGAGTGTGTAAATACTTTGCAGTCGATCTAATTGTTCCCAAGTTCTCGTCCCCCGCCTTTTTCGGGTGTTGGAGTTCCTTCGACCATTTACCTAGCTTTTTCGGGTTCCGTGGCTACGTGAACTATCATATTCTCGTATCTTTGTTTACGTTTCTTAGTTCCGCCTTCCGTCTTGGTCGTCATCTCTACTTTAACTCTCGTTGTTTTTAGTGGGGCTAATATGGGGCTAACCTCGCTGCCGTCTGAGTCCTTGTCGGATGACGAGGAGCCTGAATCCCACGTCACTGATCCCGCCTGTTGCCTTTCCAGCTGTCGGTGTTCTTTCCCGACTTGTGCCAGACTTGGACAGACGGCTTTGTACCCTGCGTACTGGCTGCGATCAAATCTTTAATCTCACCCTTCAATTTAGTTATCTCTCTCCCTTTCTTCTCTATTTCTGAATTTCTCTTGGTCACTTGTTCTCCAAATGCCTTGATTTGATCTTTAGCAGCTTTCAGATCTCGATCGAATTGGGACTGGGTGATGATTTCTTTTCTCTGTCGAACTTGGCTCATTAAGGCCAGGGACCAGCAGGTCCTTTCTTTATCTTTCATCCCCATGGTTTTCCCTCATACCCTTTTTATATCGTCCAGGGTCCACTGACCCTTAGAGGTTCCGTACTTTTGTTCAATTTCGGCACATGTCTTTCGTAAATCAAACCCCTGTTCGATGTATTCCCTAAAGCTTTCTAACACTTCCTCGTCCATGACCTCCGGTGGGGCCAGCCCTCCTTTTTCAGTCGTGGGACGGTTTTTGTTTCCGCCTTCAGCCATTGTGCCGATTTAAAACCCTTAGTTGTGGCGGGTGCGAGATGTGGACCTTAAGTCCGGGACAGGACCTTATGTTCTGTCGAGTGGAGAGCTCTCAGTTACGGGGGTCTCGACCCTAATACTACCCACAGACAGTTCTTTTAAAGATCGCGTGAATGACGCCTGCCGCGAAAAACTTCGGGCGAGGACTTTATTTAAGAGGTGTCCTTACCCTCGTGTCGACGTGGGTCCTAGGATCTCCCAGCGGCTGACATTCAGCGATCCTGCCGACTACGCCAGAATGTAGGGTCTCTTATATTCTTAGCAGTTGACGAGACTCGAGTCCGGTGGTAGTATCCAGGCAAACTTTATTGGCTCAGTTACATTCAGTTCCATCTTGCAGTTACTAAGAATAAAGCACGCTCTCCCGCGTGTTATAGCTTCAGTTATAGTCATGAACGTGGGTCTTCCCATTCCCTGATTGGCCCCCCTGCTGTTACTAGGGTCAGTTTGTCGACTCCAGACTGGCCGCTGGTTATGACCCAGCTGTCCATTGCAGATAGCAATCGCCTTGGTCATGATGTGATTACCACATCATGCCCCTTCCTCCTGCTGTTTCGCAGCATGTTCCTGTTATCTGGTCGGAACAGTGCTTAACCCTGTGACTGTGCTTTGGCCCCAACCACACTGCAACCTTTTCCATTGTTAGTGAGCACGTACACAGCACGCAGCTACTCTATAATTATAAATTAATCAGGTCCCACAATAGTTAATCAGGTCCCACAATAGTTAATCGGGTCCCACAAGTTTATGACTAAAAATAATAGCTCATGGTATTGGGGGTAATATATTAGTGTGGATAGAGGATTGGCTAACTAACAGAAAACAGAGAGTTGGGATAAATGGATCATTTTCAGGTGCGGTGCCACAGGGATCAGTGCTGGGGCCTCAATTATTTACAATTTATATTAATGACTTGGATGAAGGGACCGAGTGTATTGTAGCCAAATTTGCTGACAATACAAAGGTAGGTGTGAAAGCAAGTTGTGAGGAGGACTCAGGGATATAGATAAGTTAAGTGTGTGGGCAAAAACGAGGCAGATGGAGTATAATGTGGGAAAATGTGAGGTTAGCCACTTTGGTAGGAAGATTAGAAAAGCAAAATATTATTTAAATGGAGCCAACAGAATTCTGCGGAACAAAGGGATCTGGGTGTCCTCGTACATGAAACAGAGGGGTATCAGTAGGAGAGCATTTTGATGCTAGTGAGCAATAATTCAGTTAGATTTAGGGTAGTTATGGAAAAGGACAAAGCTAGATCAGGAATAAAGTTCTCAATTGGGGAAAAGCCAATGTTACTAAGCTGAGATGTGATTTAGTTAAAGTGGACTGGAAACAGCTACTGGCTGGTAACAGAGCAGAGGGAGGCATTCAAGGAAGAGACCCTGAGGATTCAGAGCAAGTATGTTCCCTTAAAATAAAAGGGTGCGACTAACAAGTCTAGAGCCCCCTGGATGTCAAGGACATAGGGAGGCTTTTAGCAAGGCTTTTGATAAGGTCACACATGGCAGACTAGTCACAAAAGTAAAAGCCCATGCGATCCAGGGCAAAATGGCAAGTTGGATCCAAAATTGGCTCAGAGGCAGGAAGCAAAGGGTAATGGTCGATGGGTGTTTTTGTGACTGGAAGGCTGTTTACAGTGGGGTTCCGCAGGGCAAGTACTAGGTCCCTTGCTTCTTGTGGTGTATATATAAATGATTTAGACTGAATGTAGGGGATATGATTAAGAAGTTTGTAGATGATACAAAAATGTGTGGTTGATAATAAAGAAGAAAACTGTAGACTGCAGGAAGATAACAATGTAATGCTCAGGTGGGCAGAACAGTGGCAAATGGAATTCAATCCAGGGAAGTGTGAGGTAATGCATTTGTGGAGAGCTCACATGGCAAGGGAATACACATTAAATGGTAGGGCACTGAGAAGTGTAGAGGACAGAGGGACCTTGGGGTGCATGTCCACAGATCCCTGAAGGTAGCAGGCCAGGTAGATAAGATGTTTAAGAAGGCATACGGAATACTCGCCTTTATTGGCCAAGGCATAGAATACAAGAGCAGGGAGGTTATGCTTGAACTGTATACAACAATAGTTAGGCCACAGCTAGAGTACTGCATGCAGTTCTAGTCACATTACAGGAAAGATGTGATTGCACTAGTGTTATGCATTTATGCTTGGGGTCACCAGACACCAGGGGGCGCCACTGTCAGAGGTCATTGGGCTGTATGCGCGCGTGCGCGGTCACTGGTATATAAGCGTGGGTACCATGTCATATGGGTACTTTGGGCGCGAATAAAGTTGGATCAGGTTTACACCTGAGGCCGTTTACAGTAACAAGTCTTTTGAGTCATTACAGTCATTATAACTAGAGAGGGTATAGAGGAGATTTACGAGGATGTTGCCAGTACTGGAGAATTTTGGCTATGAGGAAAGATTGGAAAGGCTGGGGTTGTTTTCTTTGGAACAGAGGAAGCTGAGGGGAGACTTTTTGAGGTGTATAAAATTATGAGGGGCCTAGATAGCATGGACAGGAAGGACCTATTTCCCATAGCAGAGGGGTCAACAACCAGGGGGCATAGATTTTAAGTAATGGGTAAGAGGTTTAGAGGAGATTTGAGGGGGAATACTTCACCCAAAGGGTGGTGGGTGTGGTGTCCCTGCACCTTGCTACAAAATCACACGAGGCATGTACTGCAGACGCAGTCACTCTGTGACCCGAACCTTTATTCCCAGGACCAAGAAGTGATGACCCTGCGTGGAACCTCCCTTTAAATACCTGAATGCCCAAGTTTGCACTGCCCAGCACTGGGATGATCTCTTTGGTGTACGTCCGTAGCTGCATGTCAATGTGTTCCAGTTTAGGCCTGCTAGCTCTGTCTGGCCATAGTCTCTCAAATTGTTGGACGCTCATAAGTGACTGGCTGGCTCCTGTGTCCAGCTCCATGCGCACCGGGATGCCATTCAATAAAACTTTCATCATCAAGGGTGGCGTTTTAGTGTATGAGCTGTGGACGGCAGCCACATGAACCCGCTGAACCTCAGCACCCATGGTTTTGCCCTAAGCATCATCCTGCATTGCAGACCCCTCATCTGGTTCCTCTGTCTTGTAGATTAGCCTTGCTACAGCCTTTCTGCACATTCTGGCCAAATGTCCACTGACGTTACCCCCGCACCTCCAGCAAGAGCTGAGATTGTTGTTAACAAAAGGACTGTTACCAGACATTCCTCTCTGATTGTACCTTTGGTTGTTTCTAAGCACTCTGGTGGTGGGTGTCAATGGTCCCATCACGGGACGCATTGTTCCTCGTGATGGCGTGAATTGCCGCTCCCCTTTCCATTGTCCCTGTTGCGGACCCACCCTAGAGTCTATTGCTGCCTGGGCGGTTTCGAAATGCCCTTGCCTGCCTGCGGGGTCCTGTGCCTCGTTCACCATGTTAACTCCCTGGTCCGTCGCCACGTTGGAACCAGGGCTGCGCGCGTAAATTAGCTTGGTCTCCTCTCCCCCTGCCATGAAGGTCTGAGCTATCAACGCCGCTCTTTCTAAAGTCAAGTCCTTGGTCTCTATGAGCTTCCTGAAAATCCCGGCATGACTAATGCCCCAAATGAAGAAATCCCTTAATATCTCCCCCCTGCAGGCGTCTGTGAACTTAGAGGCTGGCCAAGCACCGCAGGTCCGCAACGAAGTCCGAGATGTTTTGTCCCTCCCGACGCCGGTGTGTATAGAACCGATGCTGGGCCATGTGTACGCTACTTGCCGGTTTGAGATGCTCACTGATTAGCGGGCTGAGCTCTTCAAAGGACTTGTCCGCCGGCTTCTGGAGTGTGAGCAGATCTTTCATCAGTGCATACGTCTTTGGTCCGCAGCTGGTCAGTAGATGCGCCCTCCGCTTGTCAGCCGCTGCCGCTCACAGCCATTCCTTCATGACAAAGCTCTGCTGGAGTCTCTCCACGAAACCGTCCCAGTCCTCACCCACACAGTAACGTTCCTCTGTGCTACCAGTGGCTATCCTCGTGGTTCGGTGATTCCCGTTTCTCGTCGCCAAATGTGGTGTCCCTGCATCTTGCTACAAAATCACACGAGGCATGTACTGCAGACACAGTCACTACGTGACCTTAACCTTTATTCCCAGGACCAAGAAGTGATGACCCTGCGTGGAACCTCCCTTTAAATACCTGAATGCCCAGGTGAGGAGTGTCTCCCACAAGTTCACCCCCTGTGGTCAAGGTGTGCATTTCGAGGATATGTGTACAATGTGCAGTGTTTACATGAAGGTTACAGTTACATGAAGGTTGCAGTTACATGAAGGTTACAGTTGTGTGATGGTTACATACATGACAGTGGGGGTCTGGAACTCACTGCCTGAAAGGGTGGTAGAGGCAGAAACCCTCATCGCATTTAAAAAGTACTTGGGTGCGCACTTGAAGTGCCGTAACCTAGAGGGCTATGGACCAAGAGCTGGAAAGTGGCATTGGGCTGGATAGCTCTTTGCCGGCCGGCGCGGACACGATGGACCAAATGACCTCCTTCCGTGCTGTAAATTTCTATGATTCTATGAAAAAGTTTGCATGCCAGTACAGCAAGAATGAAAGGGGAATGGTGTATGAAGTTAGGGAAGTCCTGCTACAACTGTACAGGGTGTTGGTGAGACCACACCTGGAGTACTGCGTACAGTTTTGATCTTATTTAAGGAAGGATATTTTTGCATTGGAAGCAGGTCAGAGAAGGTTCACGAGGTTGATTTCTGGGATGAAGGGGTTGAGTTATGAGGAAAGGTTGAGCAGGTTGGGCCTATACTCATTGGAGTTTAGAAGAATGAGAGGTGATCTTATTGAAAGATATAAGATTCTGAGGGGGCTTGACAGAGTAGATGCATAGAGGATGTCTCCCCTCGTGGGGGAATCTAGCACTAGGGGGAATAGTTTCAGAATAAGGGGTCGCCCATTTAAGGCAGAGATGAGGAGAAATTTCTTCTCTGAGAGGGCCGTGAATCTTTCAATTCCCTACCCCAGAGAGCTGCAGAGGCTGGGTCATTGAATATATTCAAGGCAGAGATAGACAGATTCTTGAACTACAGGGGAGTCAAGGGTTATGGGGAGCGGGCAGGGAAGTGGAGTTGAGGCCAGGATCAGATCGGCCGTGATCTTATTGAATGGCGGAGCAGGCTCGAGGGGCCTTATGGGCAATCCTGCTCCTATTTCTTATGTCCTTATGTGGCTCGGTGTCAAATTTTGTCTTACAACGCTCCTGTGAAGCGCCTTGGGACGGTTCACAATTTAAAGGTGCTATATAAATACAAGTTGTTGAATGCAGTGACTTCCTAAAGGGAAATGTTTCCTGTTTGGAGTCATCCGTGGTGGTGGATTCATTAATCAACGCTGTGTTTCAGTCAGTGTCGAAAATAAATGCAAAAAGCTTCATGTTCTTGTTAAGCAACGCCTCGATTTCAAAATGTTCATCCTTGTTTTCACATCCCTCCATGGTCTTACTCTTCCCGATCTGTATAATCTCCTCAGCCCCACATTGTTCCACCCGAGATGTCTGCGCTTCTCTAATTCTGCCCTTCTGAGCAACCCTGATTATAATCGCTCAACCATTCTGTTGCCTGGGCCCCATGCTCTGGAACTCCCTCCCTAAACCTCTCCGGCTGTCCACCTCTCTCTTTCCTCGCCCTGGGAGGTTGAAATGACTTCCTTTGTTACCTGACTGGAGGTTTGCAGATTTTTGGGCAAACAGCTTTTTTTTCTCGATCTCTAATAATTGCATCACGACTGTAATAGACAAAGGTTGTTCAACGAAAATGAAAAAATCTAGTATTTTCTATTGCTCCTGTGATTTTTCTCCTGGGTGTTGTTGCCAGCAGTGTCCAGGCGATTAATCTTCAATTTCTGCGGACTCCTGGCCAGTCCTGCACGGTTGGCAATCCAAATGTATCAGAGGGCAAGTTAAAGGAGCATTTCCTCGCATTTCATTTCCTTCCAGTTCCTTCTTGTGTCAATCACTGCAGGCAGTTAGTTCCCAGGGCCGCTCCAGGTCCATTTTACAAGCAGCCTCTCGGGCAGCTTCCATGCTGTAGCGCGTTGCACTAATAATTCCAGGCAGGCAGAGCTCTGTTTGTGTTGCTCAGCTAGAACTGCAAGAGGAAGGCTCTGTGCACCTGTGGTTATGCTCATCCATATATTTCCTCTTCCAGCTGTTAAAATCTGGAAGCTCCTCCAGTCCAACAAATCCCTCTCTCCCTGAACTCGTGACCCTTGCGCAACATTCCCCCCCACCCCCCCCCCCCACCACCGCTGGCAGCCTGCTTTCAGCCGCCTCGGCCCCATCCCTCTGGAACTCCCTCCCTAAATCCTTCTGCCTCTCCACCTCCCTCTTTAAGACCCTCATTTACTTCTGCCTCTGTGACCAACACCTCAATTTTAAAATTCTCATCCTTGTTTTCAAATCCCTCCATGGCCTCGCCCCTCCCTATCTCTGTAATCTCCTCCAGCCCCACAACCCTCTGAGATGTCTGCACTCCTCTAATTTTGGCCTCTTGAGTATCCCTGATTATAATCACTCAATATTGGCGGCCGTGTCTTCTGTTGCCTGGGCCCAAAGCTCTGGAACTCCCTCTGTAAACCTCTTCGCCTCGCTCCTTTAAGACGCTCCTTAAAACCGACCTCAAGTGCCCTAATATTTCCTTATGTGGCGCGGTGTCAAATTTTATTTTATAACGTTCCTGTGAAGCGCCTTGGGATGTTTTGCTACGTTAAAGGTGATATATAAATGCAAGTTGTTGAGAGAGTGTATGTACATGGGATTTTGAGATGAGCGACTGGGTAACATCATCAAAACCCCGGTCACCGTTTTGGCATGTGGGGAGGAACATCGGCAGGGCCCAGGTACAGAGGAGTGGGAAGGTCGGGGTGGACGAGTGGCGAGTGTTTGTGGCGAGATGCGGCGAATGTTTATGGCGGTGGAGCGGCGAGAGATCGTGGCGGAGGTGCGACAGATGAGGGTACGGAGCCCAGAAGAGCCGAGGGCCCCAGGGGCAGCACGGGCCCAGCCCACACTGCGATATGTGTGTGCACCAGGTCCGTGCAGCAGAGCAGGTCTCCAGTCGTCCTGGTTAATCCTTGCCACTGAATAAAGGCCTAGCTCTGTCAAGCCCGTGTGGTGGCTGATGTGCAACGGTCACCACACGTTAAAACAATCCACGCACAGGCATCTTCCACCCCCTCAACTGGAGTTCAGGATCTGGAACATCGGGTCCTTCATCGAAATATCTGTGAACTCGTGGAAGCAAGTCATCCTTGTTCGAGGGACCGCCTATGATGATGTACATGGGTGTGCAGTGTGCCCATGCGCGTGTTATTCATCCCCCTAATCACTCCTTCTTTGGCTCTGTGTCCACTTGATCCTGAGGGCCCAGTGAAGTGTCTCTAGACTCCCATACTAGAGTTACACTCTATGTCTGTCGAGTGCAAATCCTGTGACACTCAAGCCTCTAGAGATGTTCGCATTGCTTCTCTCTGTGTTCATTCAGGCCCTGAATCTGGATTGAAACTGCACCTTTAATATTACTGTGGACTGGAAATCATTGTGCTCATTTCTAAAGTTGCAACAGTGACACAGCCTCCGAGATGTGTAAGAAATTGCTTATTGTCTGATAAGTGATCTTTCTCTTGCCTCTAGATTCCAATCGCTCTCATTCTCGTCTCTCTCTCCAGTGCAAATCTTATTTTCTTTCTCTCTTTTATTGATTGTGTTATGGTGATTGTTCCTCCAAACCTTTCTCTCGTTCCCTCTTGCTCTTCATAAATTGTAAAGATTCTATGCTCCGCACTTTCCCTTCTCCCAGCTACCACACGCTGTTCAAATCAAGGCTCATTGTCTCTTGCTGTTCACCCTTTGTATCTCGGCCAATTAAATATTTTTGAAGTGCAGTCACCTTTATGTCATTAATTTGCGCACAGCAAAGTCCCACAAACAGCAATGAGATCAAACTTAATCTGTTTTTGATGGTGTTGGATAAGGGATAAATATGGGCCAGGATGCTGGGGATAACTCCCCTGCTCTTTGTTAGATAGCGCCATGGGATCGTTTACTTCCACCTGATTTAACGTCTTATTTGAAAGACGGCACCTCTAACAGTGCAGCACTCCCTTGGACTTATTAGTGACTAATTTATATTTTCTCCACGTCTACCCTATCAAACCCTTTTATAACATTAGGTCACCCCTCAGCCTTCTCTTCTCTAGAGAAGGTGAGCACGTGTCTTCCCCTCTGATCTTTCCCAGGATTCTGACCCAGCGACCATGAAGAAACGACGATATATTTTCAAGTCAGGATGGTGGGTGACTTGGCGGATCTGTGTAGGAACATAGGAACAGGAGGAGGCCATTCAGCCCGTCGAGCCTGTTTAGCCGTTCAATGAGATCATGGCTGATCTGCGATCTAACTCCATGGGGCCGGATTTTCGGCTTTGATGATTTTGGGGCGGTAATGGCGGCGGGGCGGTAAAGTTTGTGGTGGGAATAGTTTGCGCCTTAGTCACCAGAATTGGGCAGATGGGCCCTGAGTCAGGGGACGCAGTCCCAAGGGAGGCGTTGTACACCTCTCTTGGGCGTTAGCGTGGGAAAATCCCGAGCTAAAGAGCCGGGCTGGGAGCGCTCCGAGAGACGCCTGAGGGGGGGGGGGGGGGGGAACCCACAAAAACATTCCCAAAACATAGCCCATGTCACCACAACATAAATTGCAAAACAAAAATCACACTTACCTTAGGACTGCGTTACTTACCTCTCTGCAGTCGGTATAGTTGGACCCGCCCGATTTCCCGGGGGTTCACTGCGGGGTTCACTGCGGGGCGTACGGATCGGGCGGGAGTTAAAAGTGTGCCGATATCGTAACCAGGGGCGTTGCACACCGGCGCAGCTCTTCCGGGTGGTTCTGGTCCGCGCCGCCGCTAAACCCGGACCCAAAACCCCCGCGGGGCGCTGGAGGCTGACTGCCCACATGCCCAGAAGGCCTCACCGCCGCCATTGCCGCCGCTCTGGGGCAAAAGGTGAAGCACAAAAACCGGGAAATCCATCGCATTATACCTTGGCCTTTGGCCAATATCCCCTAATACCTTGGATTAACAGAAAGCTATCAATCTCCGATATAAAATTGATCTAGCATCAATTGCTGTTTGTGGAAGAGAGTTTCAAACTTCTACCACCCTTTGTGTGTAGATGTGTTTCCTAATTTCACTCCTGAAATGTCTGGCCCTAATTTTTTAGACTCTTTCCCCCTAGTCCTAGACTCCTCAACCAGCGGGAATAGTTTTTCTCTCTCTACCTGATCTGTTCCCCTTAATGTCCTGAGCACTTTGATCAGATCACCTCTTAACCTTCTAAATTCTAGGGAATATAACCCTAATTTGTGTAATCTCTCCTCGTAACTTAATCCTTGAAGTCCGGGTATCATTCTGGTAAACCTCCGCTGCTCTCCCTCCAAGGCCCGCATATTTCTATTAAGTTACTTAAAAAAAGAAAAGAAGTTAGTTAATAGTCGAATAAATAAAGGCATTTCAGGGTGGCTCGGCCCAGTGGAATGCACATCTTGTGCCATGTGGGAACTCCAGGACGCTTCCCGTGTCCTGGACACCCGCGTGTGCAGGAGGTGTCACCAGCTGGAGGAGCTCGAGCTCCGGGTTTCGGAGCTGGAGCAACAGCTGGAACCAGTGCAGGGCATTCGCGATGCTGAGAGCTTCATGGATAGCACATTTCAGGAGGTGGTCACCCCGCAGATAAAGAGTGCGCAGGCAGAGAGGGAATGGGTCGTTGCTAGGGGGAAGAGGAGGACCAAGCAGTTAGTGCAGGAATCCGCTGAGTGTATCTCGCTATCCAACCAGTATTCTGTTCTGAGTACTGGTGAGGGCGATGGTTCCTCTGGGGAGTACAGCCAGAGCCATGTTCATGGCACCACGGGTGTCTCAGCTGCACAGGGGGGAAGGAGAAAGACAGGGAAAGCAATAGTGGTAGGGGATTCGATAGTTAGGGGAGCAGACAGGCATTTCTGCAGCCGCAGACATGACTCCAGGATGGTATGTTGCCTCCCTGGTGCCAGGGTTAAAGATGTTACTGAGCGGCTGCAGAACGCTGAGTGGGGAGGATTGAACAGCCAGAGGTCGTGGTCCATATTGGTGCCAATGTCATAGGTAGAAAGAGGGATGAGGTCCTGCAGGCAGATTTTAGGGAGCTAGGAAGGAGAATAAAAAGCAGGACCTCAAAGGTAGTAATCTCTGGATTACTCCCGGTGCCACGCGTGAGTGAGTATAGAAATAGGAGGATAGTGCAGATGAAGAGATGGTGGAGGAGGGAGAGTTTCAGACTCCTGGGGCATTGGGGCCGGTTCTGGGGAAGGTGAGACCTGTACAAGCCAGACGGGTTGCACCTCAACAGAGCCGGGACCAATATCCTCGTGAAGAGGTTTGCTAGGGCTGTTGGGGAGGGTTGAAACTAAGTTGGCGGGGGGGATGGGCACCAGGATGTAGCATTATAAAGGAGAAACAAGGTGTGCAAAGGATTGGGAGAGATAGATAGCACTAAAGTACGGAATAGTAAGGTATTAGGTGGGGTCAGACTAAGCGAAAACAGAGGATGGTCTAAGGTAGGTTTGCAGTGTATGTATGCGGACACAGGAAGCATAGTAAACGAGGTTGGGGAGCTGCAGGTGCAAATAGCCACATAAGAATATGATGTCGAGGCAATAACAGAGATTGGGCTCAAAAAAAGGCAGATTGGGTATTAAATATTCCTGGATATCGGGTGTTCAGGAAGGATAGGGAAGGAAAGATGGGAGGGGGGGGGGGGTGGCAGTATTGGTTAAGGAGAATGTTACAACGCTGGAGAGAGAGGATGTCCCGGAGGGGTCAAGGACAGAATCGATTTGGTTAGAGTTAAGAAATTATAGAGGTGCCATTATACTACTAGATGTAATCCATAGGCCACCAACTAGTGGGAAAGACATGGAGGAGCAGATTTGCAGAGAAAATACAGGGAGATGCAAGACCTGTAGAGTAGTGATAATGGGGGACTTCAACTGTCCTAATATAGACCGGGATTGTAATAGTGTAAAGGGCAGAGTGGGGGAAGAATTTCTGAAGTGTGTTCAGGAGAACTTTCTTGATCAGTACGTTTCCGACCCGACGAGGAAGGAGGCATTGCTGGATCTGGGGAATGAGGTGGGTCAAGGGGAGCAAGTGTCAGTAGGTGAACATTTAGGGAACAGTGATCATAGTATCATAAGATTTAGATTATATATGGAAAAAGACAGGGAGCAATATAAAATAAAAATACTTAATTGGAGGAAGGCCAATTTCAGTGGGATGAGAACGGATCTGGCCCGGGTAAACTGGAATCAAAGATTGTCAGGCACAACGGTAGTGGAACAATGGGCTGCCTTCAAAGAGGAAATGGTTCGGGTACACTCGAGGTATATTCCCACTAAGGGGAAAGGTAGGGCAACTAAAGTCAGAGCTCCCTGGATGTCAAAAGAGATAGAGAGTAAGACAAAGCAGAAAAAGAACGTGTATGGCAGATGTCAGATCCAGAATACATCTGAGAATTGAGCTGAATGTAGAAAGTTCAGAGGAGAAGTGAAAAATAAAATAAGATGGGCAAGGAGAGAGTATGAAAATAGAATGGCAGCCAACATAAAAGGTAATCTAAAAGTCTTCTATAGGCATATAAATAGTAAACGGGCAGTAAGAGGAAGGTGGGGCCAATAGGGACCAAAATGGAGACCTACGCATGGAGGCAGAGGGTATGGCTGAGGTACTAAATCAATACTTTGCACCTGCCTTCACCAAGGAAGAAGATGCTGCCAAAGACACAGTAAAGGAGGAGATAGGAGATACTGGATGGGATAAGAATTGATCAAGACAAGGTACTAGAAAGGTTGGCTGTACTTAAAGTAGATAAGTCACCAGGACCGGATGGGATGCATCCTCGGATGCTGAGGGAAGTGAAGGAAGAAATCGCGGAGGTGCTGGCCATAATCTTCCAATCCTCCTTAGATACGGGAGTGGTTCCAGAGGACTGGAGAATTGCAAATGTTACACCCTTGTTCACAAAAGGGTGTAACGATAAATCCAGCGACTATAGGCTGGTCAGTTTAATAGCAGTAGTGGGAAGCTTTTAGAAACAATAATCAGGGACAAAATGAACAGTCACTTGGACATGTGTGGATTAATTAAGGAAAGCCAGCATGGATTTGTAAAAGGCAAATTGTGTTTAACCAACTTGATTGAATTTTGTGATGAGGTCACAGAGAGGGTTGGTGAGGGCAATGCGGTTGATGTGGTGTACATGGATTTCCAAAACATAGAAACATAGAAAATAGGTGCAGGAGTAGGCCATTCGGCCCTTCGAGCCTGCACCACCATTCGATAAGATCATGGCTGATCATTCACGTCAGTACCCTTTTTCTGCTTTCTCTCCATACCCCTTGATCCCTTTAGCCATAAGGGCCATATCTAACTCCCTCTTGAATATATCCAATGAACTGGCATCAACAACTCTCTGCGGTAGGGAATTCCACAGGTTAACAACTCTCTGAATGAAGAAGTTTCTCCTCATCTCAGTCCTAAATGGCCTACCCCTTATCCTAAGACTGTGTCCCCTGGTTCTGGTTCCCCAACATCGGGAACAATCTACCTGCATCTAACCTGTCCCGTCCCATCAGAATCTTGTATGTTTCTATGAGATCCCCTCTCATTTTTCTAAACTCCAATGTATAAAGGCCCAGTTGATCCAGTCTCTCCTCATTTGTCAGTCCGGCTATCTCGGGAATCAGTCTGGTGAACCTTCGCTGCACTCCCTCAATAGCAAGAACGTCCTTCCTCAGATTAGGAGACCAAAATTGAACACAATATTCCAGGTGAGGCCTCACCAAGGCCCTGTACAACTGCAGTAAGAGCTCCCTGCTCATTTTCTCACCTGCCTGCTGCACCTGTTTGCCAACTTTCAATGACTGATGAACCATAACACCCAGGTCTTGTTGCACCTCCCCTTTTCCTAATCTGCCACGATTCAGATAATCTGGCTTCGTGTTTTTGCCACAAAATGGATAACCTCACATTTATCCACATTATACTGCATCTACCATGCATTTGCCCACTCACCTAACCTGTCTAAGTCACCCTGCAGCCTCTTAGCATCCCCCTCACAGCTCACACCGCCATCCAGTTTAGTGTCATCTGCAGACTTGGACATATTACACTCAATTCCTTCATCCAAACCATTGATGTATATTGTAAAGAGCTGGGGTCCCAGCACTGAGCCCTGCGGCACCCCACTAGTCACTGCCTGCCACTCTGAAAAGGACTCATTTATCCCGACTCTCTGCTTCCTGTCTGCCAACCAGTTCTCTATCCACATCACTACATTACTCCCAATATCATGTGCTTTGATTTTGCACACCAATTTCTTATGTGGTACCTTGTCAAAAGCCTTTTGAAAGTCCAAATATACCACATCCACTTGTTCTCCCTTGTCCACTCTGCTAGTTACATCCTCAAAAAATTCCAGAAGATTTATCAAACATGATTTCCCTTTCATAAATCCATGCTGACTTGGACCGATCCTGTCACTGCTTTCCAAATGCGCTGCTATTTAATCCTCAATAATTGATTCCAACATTTTCCCCACTACTGATGTCAGGCTAACCGGTCTATAATTACCCGCTTTCTCTCTCCCTCCCTTTTTAAAAAGTGGTGTTACATTAGCTAGCCTCCAGTCCATAGGAATTGATCCAGAGTCGATACACTGTTGGAAAATGATCACCAATGCAGCCACTATTTCTGGGGCCACTTCCTTAAGTACTCTGGGGTGCAGACTATCAGGCCCCGGGGATTTATCGGACTTCAATCCCATCAATTTCCCGAACACAATTTCCTTCCTAATAAGGATATCCTTCAGTTCCTCCTTCTCACTAGACCCTCGGTCCCCTAGTACTTTCGGAAGGTTATTTGTGTCTTCCTTCGTGAAGACAGAACCAAAATATTTGTTCAGTTGGTCTGCCATTTCTTTGTTCCTATATTCACCTGATTCTGACTGCAAGGGACCTATATTTGACTTCACTAATCTTTTTCTCTTCACATATCTATAGAAGCTTTTGCAGTCAGTTTTTATGTTCCCGGCAAGCTTCTTCTCATACTCTATTTTCCCCCTCTTAATTAAATCCTTTGTCCTCCTCTGCTGAATTCTAAATTTCTCCCAGTCTTCAGGTTTGCTGCTTTTGCTGGCCAATTTATATGCCTCTTCCTTGGATTTAATACTATCCTTAATTTCCCTTGTTAGCCACGGTTGAGCCACCTTCCCCGTTTTATTTTTACTCCAGACACGGATGTACAATTGTTGAAGTTCATCCATGTGATTTTTCAATGTTTGCCATTGCCTATCCACCGTCAACCTTTTAAGTATCATTTGCCAGTCTACTCTAGTCAATTCATGCCACAAACCATTGAAGTTACCTTTCCTTAAGTTCAGGACCCTAGTTTCTGAATTAACTGTGTCACTCTCCATCCTAATAAAGAATTCTACCATGTTATGGTCACTCTTCCCCAAGGGGTCTCGCACAACAAGATTGCTAATTAGTCCTTTCTCATTACACATCACCCAGTCTAGGATGGCCAGCACCCTGGTTGCTTCCTCGATATATTGGTCTGGAAAACCATCCCTAATACACTCCAGGTAATCCTCCTCCACCGCATTGCTACCAGTTTGGTTAGCCGAATCAATATGTAGATTAAAGTCACCATGATAACTGCTGTATCTTTGTTGCATGCATCCCTTATTTCTTGTTTGATGCTGTCCCCGACCTTACTACTACTGTTTGGTGGTCTGTACACAACTCCCACTAGTGTTTTCTGCCCCTTGGTATTCCGCAGCTATACCCATTCCGATTGCACATTATCCAAGCTAATGTCCTTTCTTACTATTGCATTAATTTCCTCTTTAACCAATCAATGCCATCCCGCCTCCTTTTCCTTTCTGTCTATCCTTCCTAAATGTTGAATACCCCTGGATGTTGAGTTCCCAGCCTTGGTCACCCTGGAGCCATGTGTCCGTGATGCCAATTACATCATACCCGTTAACTGCTATCTGCGCAGTTAATTCGTCCACCATATTCCGAATACTCCTCACATTAAGGCACAGAGCCTTCCGGCTTGTCTTTCGAACACACTTTGCCTCTTTAGAATTTGGCTATAATGTGGCCCTTTTTGCTTTTTGCCTTAGCTTTCTCTGCCCTCCACTTTTACTTTTCTTCTTTCTATATTTTGCTTCTGCCCCCATTCTACTTCCCTCTGTCTCCCTGCATAGGTTCCTGTCCCCCTGCCGTATTAGTTTAACTCCTCCCCAACAGCACTAGCAAACACTCCCCCAAGGATATTGGTTCCAGTCCTGCCTAGGTGCAGACCGTCCAGTTTGTACTGGTCACATCTCCCCCAGAATCAGTTCCAATGTTCCAGGAATTTGAATCCCTCCCTGCTGCACCACTCCTCAAGCCACTTATTCATCTGAGCTATCCTGCGATTCCTACTCTGACTGGCACGTGGCACTGGTGGCAATCCTGCGATTACTGCTTTTGAGGTCCTACTTTTTAATTTAGTTCCCAGCTCCCTAAATTCGTCTTGTAGGACCTCATCCCTTTTTTTTACCTATATCGTTGGTACCTATATGCACCACAACAACTGGCTGTTCACCCTCCCTTTTCAGAATGCCCTGCACCCGCTCTGAGACATCCTTGACCCTTGCACCAGGGAGGCAACATACCATCCTGGAGTCTCAGTTGCGGCCGCAGAAACGTCTATCTATTCCCCTTACAATTGAATCCCCTACCACTATAGCTCTCCCACTCTTTTTCCTGCCCTCCTGTGCAGCAGAGCCACCCATGGTGTCATGAACTTGGCTGCTGCTACCCTCCCCTGGTGAGTCATCCCCCTCAACAGTACCCAAAGCAGTGTATCTGTTTTGCAGGGGGATGACCGCAGGGGACCCCTGCACTACCTTCCTTGCACTGTTCTTCCTGTTGGTCATCCATTCCCTATCTGGCTGTGTACCCTTTTCCTGCTCACTAAACGTGCTATTCACGTCATTCTCAGCATCATGCATGCTCCAGAGTGAATCCACCCGCAGCTCCAGTGCCACAATGCGGTCCGTCAGGAGCTGCAGCTGGATACACTTCCCACACACGTAGTCGTCAGGGACACCGGAAGCGTCCCTGACTTCCCACATAGCACAGGAGGAGCAGAACATGTGTCCAAGCTGTCCTGCCATGAATTAACCCCTAGATAAACTTATTTTGGCAACAACAAGGCTAAAAGTTTACTTACTGATAGAGAAAAGAAAAAGAAAAACTACTTACCAATCACTTATCCCCTTGGCTGTGGCATCACCTTTCGATTTCTTTCTACTTCTTTTTTGACTTCTCACCCTGCTGCAGCTGCACCGGTAGGCCTCTCCGATCTCCTGCTGGGCCTTTTTATAGGCCTTGGACACTGCCCCGGACTCCCGCCTCCTCGACTGCCTCTCCGATCTCCTGCTGGGCCTTTTTATAGGCCTTGGACACTGCCCCGGACTCCCGCCTCCTCGACTGCCTCTCCGATCTCCTGCTGGGCCTTTTTATAGGCCTCGGATACTGCCCCGGACTCCCGCCTCCTCGACTGCCTCTCCGATCTCCTGCTGGGCCTTTTTATAGGCCTTGGACACTGCCCCGGACTCCTGCCTCCTCGACTGCCTCTCTGATCTCCTGCTGGGCCTTTTTATAGGCCTCGGACGCTGCCCCGGACTCCCGCCTCCTCGACTGCCTCTCCGATCTCCTGCTGGGCCTTTTTATAGGCCTCGGACGCTGCCCCGGACTCCCGCCTCCTCGACTGCCTCTCCGATCTCCTGCTGGGCCTTTTTATAGGCCTCGGACAGTGCCCTGGACTCCCGTCTCCTCGACTGCCTTCTCAAAAGGTGTTTGACAAAGTGCCACATAATAAACTTGCCAGCAAAGTTGAAGCCCATGGAATAAAAGGGACAGTGGCTGCATGGATACAAAATTGGCTAAGTGACAGGAAACAGAGAACAGAGGTGAACAGTTGTTTCATGGATTGAAGGAAGGTAAAAGAATAAGAATGTAAGAACATAAGAAATAGGAGCAGAAGTAGGTCATACGGCTCCTCGAGCCTGCTCCGCCATTCAATAAGATCATGGCTGATCATCGATCTCAACTCCACTTTCCCGCCCGATCTCCATATCCCTTGATTCCCCTAGACTCCAAAAATCTATTGATCTCGGCCTTGAATATATTCAGAGACTCAGCATCCACAGCTCTCTGGGGCAGAGAATTCCACAGATTCACAACCCTCTGAGTGAAGAAATTCCTCCTCATCTCATCTCTGTCTTAAAATTCTGTACTCTTGAGCATCCCTGATTATAACTGCTCAACCATTGGTAGCCATGTCTTCAGCTGCTTGGGCCATAAGCTCTGGAACTCCCTAAACCTCTCTGCTTCTCTACCTCTCTTTCTTCCTTAAAACCTACCTCTTTCTGCTGTAATTTCTTCTTATGTGGCTCAGTGCCAAATTTATTTGTTTTGGCTTATAACAACGCTGTGAAGCGCCTTGGGATGTTTTACTACATTAAAGGCGCTATATAAATAAAAGTTGTTGTTAAATAGCCTACCCCTTATCCTGAGATTATGCTCCCTAGTTCTAGACTCTCCAGCCTCTCAGCATCTACCCTGTCAATCCCCTTCAGAATCTTGTATGTTTCAATGAGATCACCTCTCATTCTTCTAAACTCCAGAGAGTATAGACCCATTCTACACAATCTCTCATCATAAGGCAGCCCTCTCATCCCAGGAATTAATCCAGTGAACCTGTGTTGCACCGCCTCCAAAGCAAGAATATCCTTCCTTAGATAAGGAGACCAAAACTGTGCACAGTACTCCAGGTGTGGTCTCACCAAGGCCCTGTACAATTGTAGCAAGACTTTCTTACTCTTGTACTTCAAACCCCTTACAATAAAGGATAACATGCCATTTGCCTTCCTTATTGCTTGCTGTACCTGCATGCTAACGTTCTGTGTTTCTTGCACAAGGGACACCCAAATCTCTCTGAACACCAACATATAAAAGTTTCTCACCATTTACAAAATATTCTGTTTTTCTATTCTTCCTACCAAAGCGACTAACCTCACAGTTCCCCACATTATACTCCATCTGCCACCTTACTACCTACTCACTCAGTCTGTCTAAATCCCTTTGCAGACACTTTGTGTTCTCTTCACAGCTTAGCTTTGTATCGTCAGCAAACTTGGATACATTACACCCGGTTCCTTCTTCTAGGTCATTAATGTACATTGTAAACCGCTTAGGCCCTAGCACTGATCCTTGTGGTACCCCATTAGTTACAGCCTGCCAACCTGAAAATTACCCATTTATCCCTACTCTGTTTTCTGTCCGTTAACCAATTCTCTATCCATGCTGATGCATTACCTCCAATCCCTTGAGCCCTTATCTTATGTAATAACCTTTATGTGGCTCCTTACTGAATGCCTTTTTGAAATCCAAATATTCTACATCCACTGGTTCCCCTTTATCTACCCTGTTAGTTACATCCTCAAAAAACTGTAATAAATTTGTCAAACACGATTTCCCTTTCATAAAACCATGTTGACTCTGCCTAATTATGTTATGATTTTCTAAGTCCCCTGATATCACTTCCTTAACAATGGATTCCAGTATTTTCCCGATGACTGATGTCAGGCTAACTGGCCTTTTTTCTCTCGCCCTCCTTTCTTGAATAGCGATGTTACATTTGCTATCTTCCAATCCGTTGGGACCTTTCTAGAATCTAGGGAATTTTGGAAGATCAAAACCAGTGGTGTTCCCCAGGGGTCAGTACTAGGACCACTGTGTTTTTTGTATATATTACTGACTTGGATGTGGGTGTACAGGGCACAATTTCAAAATTTACAGATGACACAAAACTTGGAAGTACAGTGAACAGTGAGGAGGATAGTGATAGACTGCGAGAGGACATAGGCTAGTGGAATGGGCAGACACATGGCAGATGAAATTTAATGCAGAAAAGTGCAAAGTGATACATTTTGGTAGAAAGAATGAGGAGAGCAAATATAAACTAAAGAGCACAATCCTAAAAAGGGGGGGGGGCATGGAAAAAAAGCCTTGCATTTATATAGCGCCTTTCACGACCACCTGATGTCTCAAAGTGCTTTACAGCCAATGAAGTACTTTTGGAATGTAGTCCTGTTGTAATGTGGGAAACGCGGCAGCCAATTTGTGCACGGCAAGCTCCCACACACAGCAATGTGATAATGACTGGATAATCTGTTTTTTTTAATGTTGATTAAGGGATAAATATTGGCCAGGCCACCGGAGATAACTCCCCTGCTTTTCTTCGAAATAGTGCCATGGGATCTTTTGCGTCCACCTGAGAGAGCAGATGGCGCCTTAGTTTAACGTCTCATCCGAAAGATGGCACCTCTGACAGTGTGGCATTTCCTCAGCACTGCACTGGGAGTGTAGATTTATGTGCTCAAGTCCCTGGAGTGGGACTTGAACCCACAACCTTCTGACTCAGAGGCGAGAGTGCTACCCACTGAGCCATAGCTGACACAATAGAGAGACCTGGGGGTATATGTGCACAAATTGTTGAAAGTAGCAGGGCAGGTTGAGAAAGCGGTTAAAAAAGCTTACGGGGTCCTGGGCTTCATGAATAGAAATATAGAGTACAAAAGCCAGGAAGTTATGATGAACCAGTATAAATCACTGGTTTGGCCTCAACTGGAATAGTGTGTCCAATTCTGGGCACTGTACCTTTGGAAGGATGTGAAGGCCTTGGAGAGGGTGCTGAAAAGATTGACGAGAATGATTCCAGGGATGAGGGACTTTAGTTACGTGGATACACGAGGGAAGCTGGGGTTGTTCTCCTCAGAGTAGAGAAGATTGAGAGGAGATTTGATCGAGGTGTTCAAAATCATGAGGGGTCTGCACAGAGTAGAGAGAGAGAAACTGTTCCCATTGGTAGAAGGGCCAAGAACCAGAGGGCACAGATTTAAGGTGATTGGCAGAAGAACCAATGGCGACATAAGAAAAAAATGTTACACAGCGAGTGGTTAGGATCTGGAAGGCACGGCCTGGAAGGGTGGTGGAGGCAGACCCAATCACTGCTTTCAAAAAAGAATTGGATAAGCACCTGAAAGAAAAAAAATTCAGGGTTACAGGGAAAGGGTGGGGGAGTAGGACTAGCTGAGGTGCTCTTGCAGAGAGCCGGCATGGGCTCAATGGGCTGAATGAACAACTTCTGTGCTGTAACCTGTAATGTATGTATACTTGGGTTTACCTGCCACCAGGGGGAGTGACCGTCGGAGGTCATTGGGCCACAGACACACACGTGCAGCCCTTGTATATAAAGAAAGCCTCAATGTTTAATCCTCACTTTGAGTGCTAACAAAGTAGAGTCAGGTCGCACCCGATTGAGTTCATGGTACTAAGCCTATTGAGTTAATTGCATATGCAACATAACCAGTCTATGATTGTATGACATCCTTCCTAATGTGTGGTGCCCACAGTACTCCAGGTGTGGTCCAGGGTTGTGTATAGCTGCAGCCTGACTTCTACCCTCTTGTATCCTAGTCCTCTAGATATAAAGGCTAGCCTTTTTACAATTATTTTCTGTATCTGTTCATAACATTTTAATGATCTATGTACCTGAACCCCAGGTCTCTTTGGACATCCACTGTTATTAGCTTTTCACCAGTTAGAAAGTACCCATCTCTATCCTTTTTAGGTCCAAAGTAGATGATCTCACATTTGCTTAAATTGAAATCCATTTGCCATTCACTTAATCTGTCGATATCCCTTTGTAATTATATGCTTTTATCTACAATGCCCACACTGACGCCTATCTTTGCGTTTCCGGCCCTTGTCCCTCGAGGTGGTGGGTTTGGCAGCAATTTATTAGCAATATCAGACAAGTGTCCCTATCCAAGGCCTATCCATGTAGGAGTGCCCCTTTAAGGAAGGGAGTCATGGAGTTTGAAAATATCTGTTTTGTCTGATCAAAGAGTTTGGTCATCAGTGTATCTTTGTCAGGCTTGTTAGCTGTAGAATCGCTGATGGTAGCAACTCTACTGCGAACAATCTGCCAAAATAACCTTCAGACATTTCAACAAATCAGACTCCCGACTGAATATTTTGTGTGAGTGAGTTTTGTGCTCGTTGAGGTGTAGAGTTGCTAACTGTGGGTGGACGTATTCATTACATACCTCCTGCCTCCAACTGCCCCACCCAATCAAACAGCCTCGTTTCCTCTGCTCTTTTTTCAATAGTGCCATGGGATTTTCTACATCCACCTGAGAGGGCATCTTAACATCTGAAAGACAGCACCTCTGACAGTGCAGTGCTGGGAGTGTCAGCCTAGATCTTTGTACTCAAGTATCTGGAGTGGGACTTGAACCCACAACCATGTGAATCAGAGGCAAGGGTGCTGCCCACTGAGCCACGGCTGACACTGGTAGAACAAGCAAGGTGGGTTTAAAGGGCAAACCAACATTGTAGTATTGATGACATGGAGGAGACAAAGAAGGTTGTGACAAGGAGAGAGACATAAGAACATAAAAACATAAGAACAGGAGTAGGCCATACAGCCCCTCGAGCCTGCTCTGCCATTCAATATGATCATGGCTGATCTGATCATGGACTCAGCTCCACTTCCCCGCCACTCCCCATAACCCCTTATCCACTTATCGTTTAAGAAACTGTCTATTTCTATCTTAAATTTATTCAATGTCCCAGCTTC
The DNA here is from genome assembly GCF_044704955.1 of Pristiophorus japonicus. NCBI lineage: Eukaryota > Metazoa > Chordata > Chondrichthyes > Pristiophoridae > Pristiophorus > Pristiophorus japonicus. The sequence continues at coordinate 199,894,830 of NC_091988.1, forward strand.
CACAGCTCTCTGAGGCAGTGAATTCGACAGATTTACAACCCTCTGAGAGAAGAAATTTCTCCTCATCTCTGTTTTAAATGGGTGGCCCCTTATTCTAAGATCATTCCCTCTAGTTCTAGTCTCCCCCATCAGTGGAAACATCCTCTCTGCAAGCACCTTGTCAAGCCCCCTCATAATCTTAAACGTTTCGATAAGATCACCTCTTGTTCTTCTGAATTCCATTGAGTAGAGGCCCAACCTACTCAACCTTTCCTCATAAGTCAACCCCCTCATCACCAGAACCTAGTGAGCCTTCTCTGAACTGCCTCCAAAGCAAGTATATCCTTTCGTAAATATGGAAACCAAAACTGCACGCAGTATTCCAATTGTGGCCTCACCATCCCCTTTATAATAAAGGCCAAGATACCATTGGCCTTCCTGATCACTTGCTGTATCTGCATACTATCCTTTTGTGTTTCATGCACAAGTACCCCTAGGTCCCGCTATACTGCAGCACTTTGCAATCCTTCTCCATTTAAATAATAACTTGCTCTTTGATTTTTTTCTGCCAAAGTGCATGACCTCACACTTTCCGACATTATACTCCATCAGCCAAATTTTTGCCCACTCACTTAGCCTATGTCCTTTTGCAGATTTTTGTGTCCTCCTCACACATTGCTTTTCCTCCCATCTTTGTATCGTCAGCAAACTTGGCTACCTTACACTCGGTTCCTTCTTCCAAGTCGTTCATTGGATATATTCAAGAGGGAGTTAGATATGGCCCTTACGGCTAAGGGGATCAAGGGGTATGGAGAGAAAGCAGGAAAGGGGTACTGAGGGAGTGATCAGCCATGATCTTATTGAATGGCAGTGCAGGTTCGAAGGGCCGAATGGCCTACTTCTGCACCTATTTTCTATATGATTCTATGTTAATATAGATTGTATCCCTGCAGCACCCCACTAGTTACTAGTTGCCAACCAGAGAATGAACCATTTATCCCAACTCTCTGTTCCCTGTTAGTTAGCCAATCTTCTATTCCCCACGCTAATATAATATTACCCCCAACCCCATGAACTTTTATCTTGTGCAGTAACCTTTTATGTGGCACCTTGTCAAATGCCTTCTGGAAGTCCAAATACACCACATCCACTGGTTCCCATTTATCCACCCTGTTACATCCTCAAAGAATTCCAGCAAATTTGTCAAACATGACTTCCCCTTCATAAATCCATGCTGACTCTACCTGACCGAATTTTGCTTTTCCATATGTCCTGCTACTGCTTCTTTAAAAAGGGACTCCAACATTTTCCCAACCACAGATGTTAGGCTAACTGAACTATAGTGTCCTGCTTTTTGTCTGCCTCCTTTTTTAATTAGGGTCGTTACATTTGCAGTTTTCCAATCTGCTGGGAGGCTAGAGGTGAGAGAAGTGTTGGCTCTCAGGCAGCAGGTCTTTTCTTATTAGTAATCTGTCTTTAAGTAACGTCACAATTGAACTGACCTGGGTTGTTGCAGTACTCGTATTGAGCGTTGAATTTCTGTCCATTTATGAGATGGATCACCTCATGAAGCTGAACGTGCTGACTTGCTCAGTCTGCAGTCAAGAGCTCTTGTCAATAATAAGCTTTTCAGACATGTGTGGTGCATACGTGCATGGCAACAGTAACCAAGTGCCTATAGTACTGGACCAGCAACCCAGAAGTTGGGAGTTCAACTCCAACTGTGGGCATGTTGTGAAATTTGAATTTGATAAATCTGGTCATTTTAGAGGCTGGCACTTAGACAATATGAGAGTGAAAGAGCCATCATAAAAAACCCAACTGGTTCACTAATCTTCTTCAGGGATGGGAACCTGCCTTCCCTGCCTGGTTTGGCAGACATGGGACTTCAGTCCCACCCTACCTGGTTGAATATTAATAAAAGAAAGAAAGATTTGCATTTCTATAGCGCCTTTCATGATCTCAGGATGTCCCAAAGTCCTTTACAGCCAATGAAGTACATTTGAGGTGTAGTCACTGTTGTAATGTAGGAAACACAGCAGCCAATTGGGGCACAGTAAGCTCCCACAAACAGCAATGTGATAATGACCGGATAATCTATTTTTAGTGATATAAAATCAAAATACTGTGAATATTGGAATCTGAAATAAAAACAGAAAATGCTGGAAATCTCAGCGGGTCAGGCAGCATCTGTGGAGAGAAACAGAGTTAATGTTTCAGGTCGTTGACCCTTTGTCAGAACTGGAGCGTGTTCGGAAAGAACAGAGTCTTAACAAGCACTGAAAGGGGGAGGGGAAGAAAGAACAAAAGGGAAGGTCTGTGAGAGGGTGGCAGGCAGGAGAGATTAGAGAGACAAAAGGGATGATGGGCCGAATTGAAATGGTATTGACAGGAGTTAGAAAAAGGTTAGTCTGGGTAGGGTGTGACTGGCGGAGTAATGACCAGCTGCCATTAGAGACAGAGAGTTTTTAGTGATGTTGATTGAGGGATAAATATTGGCCCAGGACACCGGGGAAAACTCCCCTGCTCATCTTCAAAATTGTGCCATGGGATCTTTTACATCCACCTGAGGGAGCAGACAGGGCCTCATGTTTAATGTCTTATTTGAAAGACAGCACCTCCGACAGTGCAACACTCCCTCGTCAGCCTGGATTTTGTGCTAAAGTCTCTGGAGTGGGATTTGAACCAACAACCTTCTGGCTTAGAGGCAAGAGTGCTAACCACTGAGCCACAGCTGACCCCAATTGTAGATTGATGACTCAACACATTCAACAGGGGTTTGAGTATCTTGGTCCAACACCTCATGACTCTGGTTTGTTAGCCCGACTCAAGTTTATGGCGATATCTTCTCAGAGATGTGGAAAGGAGTGAGTCCTGTCTTCCTCTATTTTGTAGCCAGGGTTTATTGCTCAGTAAAGCTATTAGAAAATGGTAGTGTCACAAAGAGCAGAATTCTCAAACGACTGCTCATAACTCACATCACAGAGTGACCGTTTGAATCCTACACGTCTTTGTCTGCTGGCTCGAGGGAGCACAGGGACTAAAGGCTGTCGCATCCCTCGCTGTGTTTCTGTCAGGATAGCTTGTTAGAGCCTGGATGGACTGAGCTGCCCCAGTGGCTCCGGGCTAAATGTGCAGCTCAGACCCACAAAGCTACAAGGTCCCAGCTTCCCTCGGTCAGTGCACAGGTCACACAGGATTTCGTGGAATTTGCAGCGCAACGCCACTCAAACAAAGTGATTGCTGGCCTTGCTGCTTCTCCCACATCCCTCCTTCCAACTTGCGCAAATGGGCTGCCACGTTTCCGACATTACAACAGTGACAATCCTTCAAAAGTACTTCATTGGCTGTGAAGTGAATTTTGGGACGTCCTCGGGTTGTGAAAGATGCTGTAGAAATGCAGGTTCTTTCTTTACCATTCTCAGCGCAGTGCGTAGAGGGATATAAATGGGGCGGGGGGCGGGGGGGGGGTCGCACACTTGTGGCAGAGTCTTCCCGATTTACCATTCGTTAATTGAAATGGGCGGTAAATTGGCTAGGCTCCCTTCCAGAGCCTCCACATCAGATTTTTATGAGCATCGCCAGGGAGTCATATTAGAAACAGCAGTAGGCCATTCAGCCCCTCTGTTCTGTTCTGTTAGATCCTGGCTGACTTTCAGCTCAACATTTTCCCACCATTTCCCTTGCTACCCTTATCTCTCAAATATCTATCGATCTCAGTCTTGAAAACTCCAGTTGACCCCCAGCCTCCACAGCCTTTTGCGGGAGAGAAGTCCAGACTTGCACTGCGCTTTGTGTGGAAAAAGTGATTCCTGATTTCTCTCCTGAATGGCCGAGCTCTAACGTTAAGATTATGCCCACTAGTTCTGGATTCACCCATGAGGAAATAGTTTCCCTGTATCTACCCTATCGAATCATTTTAACATTTTGAACGCCTCGATTCGACCACCCCTCAACCTTTTATACCCAACGGAATACAGGTGAAGTTTATGCAACCTGTACATCCAGACATCGGACAGCACAATTTGGCCCCTCGCTCTATAAGCTCGTACATGAAGAACGGGGACTTGAACAAATGGCCCATTGAACATATCACAGGGGGACCATTGCCTGTGAAACTGTAGCCCACCAGGGGCCAGTGCCTTTAGGAATGGAAGGAAAGGGAGGAAGTTGGCACGGGGAAAAATATACATGTGAGATAGGAGGTAAGAATTGATGTTGGATTGGTTGGGCAGTGGGTTAGCACATCTATAGGATTTAGACTTGGAGCCAGGAAAGCTTGAGTGGATGCAAATCTTTTCTCTTTGCTGACTGTAAGTGACATGGGGAAAGAGCGGGGGAGTGGGACTGGATGCTCTTGGATAGAGCCAGTGCAGACTCGATGGGCTGAATGGCCTCCTTCTGTGCTGTACTGTTCTATGGTTCTATGAAGTGGCAGCTTGGCTATGTGGATAGCACTCTTGCCTCTGAGTGGGAAGGTTATGTGCTTCAAATCACAGTCTACGAAGTGATCACAAAATCTCGGTGGATTTTTCAGAGCGGGCGGGAGGGAGTTCCACATGTTTTAGTGAGGTGTTGAATCGAGGCCACATCTGCCTGATCAGGTGGGTGTGAAAGATCCTTGGGCACTATATGAAGATGAGTTGGGGAGTTCTCCCCGCTGTCTTGGCCAATGTTTATCCCTCAACCAATATCACTAAAAGAGATTATCTGCTGATTTATCTCATTGCTGTTTGTGGGAACTCGCTGATCTTCTTTGAACAGTGACTACACTTCAAAAGCAATTAATCGGCTGTGAAGCACTTTGGGATGCCCTAGGGATGTGAAAAGTGCTATATACAGGTAAATGCAAATCCTGTCTTACATGAAATGAGTTTACGGTGGTTTAAAGTCATTTCCCAGAAAGCACAAGTCTGCAAAAGTTGCCTTAATTGGCGTTAAATTGGTCTTCAAAAAAATAAGGTGGATGAATTCACTGCGCAGATAGCTATTAACGGATATGATGTAATTAGGATTACGGAGACATGGCTCCAGGGTAACCAAGGCTGGGAACTCAACATCCAGGGGTATTCAATATTCAGAAAGTATAGACAGAAAGGAAAAGGAGGAGGGGTAGCGTCACTGATTGAAGAGGAGATTAACGCAATAGTAAGGAAGGACATTAGCTTGGATTATATGGAATCTATATGGGTAGAGCTGTGAAACACCAAAGGGCAGAAAACGTTAGTGGGAGTTGTGTACAGACCACAAAACAGTAGTAGTGAGGTTGGGGACAGCATCAAACAGGAAATTAGGGATGTGTGCAATAAAGGTACAGCAGTTATCATGGGTGACTTTAATCTATATATTGATTGGGCTAACCAAACTGGTGGCAATATTGTGGAGGAGGATTTCCTGGAGTGTATAAGGGATGGTTTTCTAGACCAATATGTTGAGGAACCAACTAGAGAGCAGGCCATCCTAGACTGGGTCTTGTGTAATGAGAGAGAATTAATTAGCAATCTTGTCGTGTGAGGCCCCTTAGGGAAGAGTGATCATAATATGGTAGAATTCTTCATTAAGATGGAGAGTGACACAGTTAATTCAGAGACTAGGGTCCTGAACTTAAAGAAAGGAAACTTCGATGGTATGAGGCGTGATTTGGCTAGAAAAGACTGGAGAATGATACTTAAAGGGTTGACGGTGGATAGGCAATGGCAGACATTTAAATATCACATGGATGAACTACAACAATTGTACAACCCTGTCTGGCGTAAAAATAAAATGGGGAAGGTGGCTCAACCGTGGCTAACAAGGGAAATTAAGGATAGTGTTAAATCCAAGGAAGAAGCATATAAATTGGCCAGAAAAAGCAGCAAACCTGAGGACTGGGAGAAATTTAGAATTCAGCAGAGGAGGACTAAGAATTTAATTAGGAGGAGGAAAATAGAGTATGAGATTAAGCCTGCAGGGAACATCAAAACTGACTGCAAAAGCTTCTTTAGATATGTGAAGAGGAAAAGATTAGTGAGAATCAGGTGAATTCATAATGTGGAACAAAGAAATAGCAGATCAATTGAACAAATACTTTGGTTCTGTCTTCACTAAGGAAGACACGAATAATCTCCCGAAAATTCTAGGGGACCGAGGGTCTAGCGAGAAGGAGGAACTGCGGGAACTGAGGGAAATCCTTATTAGTCAGGTAATGGTGTTAGGGAAATTAATGGGATTGAAGGCCAATAAATTCCCAGGGCCTGATAGTTTGCATCCCAGATTAAAGAAGTGCCCTAGAAATAGTAGATGCATTGGTGGTCATTTTCCAACATTCCATGGACCCTGGATCAGTTCCTATGGATTGGAGGGTAGCTAATGTAACCCACTTTTTAAAAAAGGAGGGAGAGAAAAAACAGAGAATTATAGACCAGTTAGCCTGACATCGGTAGTCGGGAAAATGTTGGAATCAATTATTAAAGATGTAATAACAACGCATTTGGAAAGCAGTGACAGGATCAGTCCAAGTCAGCATGGACTTATGAAAGGGAAATCATGCTTGACAAATCTTCTAGAATTTTTTGATGATGTAACTAGTAGCGTGGACAAGGGAGAACCAGTGGATTTGTGGTATATTTGGACTTTCAAAAGGCTTTTGACAAGGTCCCACACAAGAGATTAGTGTGCAAAATTAAAGCACATGGTATTGGGGGTAATGTATTGACATAGATAGAGAACTAGTTGGCAGACAGGAAGCAAAGAGTGGGAATCAACGGGTCCTTTTCAGAATGGCAGGCAGTGACTAGTGGGGTACCGCAAGGTTCAGTGCTGGGACCCCAGTTATTTACAATATATATTAATGATTTAGACGAAGGAATTGAGTGTAATATCTCCAAGTTTACAGATGACACTAAGCTGGGTGGCTGTGTGAGCTGTGAAGAGGATGCTAAGAGGCTGTAGGGTGACTTGGACAGGTTAGATGAGTGGGCAAATGCATAGCAGATGTAATATAATGTGGATAAGTGTGAGGTTATCCACTTTGCTGGCAAAAACATGAAGGCAAATTATTATCTGAATGGTGACAGATTAGGAAAAGGGGAGGTGCAAAGAGACCTGGGTGTCATGATACATCAGTCATTGAAAGTAGGCAGTAAAGAAAGCAAATGGCATATTGGCCTTCATAGCGAGAGGATTTAAGTACAGGAGCCGGGAGGTCTTGCTGCAGTTGTACAGGGCCTTGGTGAGACCACACCTGGAATATTGTGTGCAGTTTTGGTCTCCTAATCTGAGGAAGGACATTCTTGCTATTGAGGGAGTGCAGCGAAGGTTCACCAGACTGATTCTTGGGATGGCAGGACTGACATATGAAGAAAGACTGGATCGACTAGGCTTATATTCACTGGAATTTAGAAGAATGAAAGGGGTTTTCATAGAAGCATATAAAGTTCTGACGGGATTGGACAGGTTAGATGCAGGAAGAATGTTCCCAATGCTGGGGAAGTCCAGAACCAGGGGTCACAGTCTAAGGATAAGGGGTAAGCCATTTAGGACCGAGATGAGGAGAAACTTCTTCATTCAGAGAATGGTGAACCTGTGGAATTCTCTACCACAGAAAATTGTTGAGGCCAGTTCGTTGGATATATTCAAAAGGGAGTTAGATGTGGCTCTTACGGCTAAAGGGATCAAGGGGTATGGAGAGAAAGCAGGAATGGGGTACTGAAGTTGCATGATCAGCCATAATCATATTGAATGGTGGTGCAGGCTCGAAGGGCCGAATGGCCTGCTCCTGCACCTATTTTCTATGTTTCTATGAAAGGTTATGGTAGTGTACTGGTTATGTTTCTGGACTCGTAATCCAGAAACCGAGACTAGTGATCCAGAGAACGTGAGTTCAGTGTGACAATTTGAATTCAGATTATAAAATCTGGAATTCGAAAGCTGGTTTCAGTAAAAGTGACCATGAAGCTGTCATCGTTAAAAACCAAGCTGGCTCACCGGTGACTCCAGTCCCACACTAACTCTTACTTGCCCTGTGACAGGACTTAGCGAGCCACTCGGTTTGTATCTAACTGCTACCAGCAAGAAGCACCACCTTCTCCAGGGCGACCAGGATGGGCAATAAATGCGGGTCTTGCCAGCGACGCCAAACCCCGCGAATTAATGAAAACACATTGAAATGTCACCATGTTGCAGAAGGGATGCTCTTCTGGAACTTGCGTTGAAGGCAGATTGTCGGGTGATGTTGGCTGAGCTTTGAATGTCCCAGTCCATGCAGTACCTGGCCTGGGAATGAATGCCTGATGCTACCAGCATTGGTGGACAAGTTGGAGAAGTGGCGAATCCTTCAGCGCTGACATTCCTTCCTGTGACGGGAACAAAGAATATTACCGCAACCCACCCAGCGATCGGGCGCTTACAGCAAGTCCTGTACACTTACAGTGTTGGTGGGAAGGTTTTATATAACTCTGCCTCTTTAATAGGGACGTTGTAAATGTAAAATTGTCCGTAAAATTTATAACACCATAAATACGCAATTTCACAGTGAAATGCACAGTCTGCCTCAAACACTGGCTGCGGGGTTAGAACACGCAGTCTCTCCAACCCGCCTGTGCTTGATCAGTTTGCAGTAATTATGTTATAAATTATTAATCCGTCTATTCTAATATTGCCATGAATGAATCAGGCAGCATGGACTGAGCGCTGAGATTGGCCCTGATAGCGAAACGCTATTGGGAACGGGCGATTAAAAGCTGGGACATAGAGGTAGGTCTTCAAAGAAAGAATTGCATTTATATAGCGCCTTTTGTGATCTCAGGACGTCCCAAATCACTTGCAAGTGCTGTAGTCACTGTTGTAATGTAGGACATGAATACTTGCCACAGTGTAGATACAGTGTGGATATCAAAGATGGTGAAATGAAGAGCTATTTGGGATGAGAATAATGATGCAAAAAGTTGGTATAAAATCTCAAAAGCATCCTGTCAGGAAAATATTTTTCAGAATTTGACACTGAAATAGATTGTGATCTATCCCCAGAGCTGATCCATTGGGAAACGACCTGAGCGAGAGTTCGACATACGTGTCATCTGGGGCCCACTGCCAATCGAACACAGCGTTACCCTCGGGCACCAGCCAGTGAGTTTTACAGCACTCGGAAGAGGGGGGGTGGGGGGGGGGGGAGATGGAGAGAGCAGGGAGATGGGGAGTGGAGGGTGAGTTGGAGGGAAATGGGGGTGGAGGGAAATGGAGTGGAGGGAGATGGGAGATGAAGTGGGGAGGGAGGGGTAGATGGGAATGGAGGGGGAAAAGAGATGGGGGAATGGAGAGAGGGGGAGTTTGAGATGGATAGGTGATGGGGAATGGAGGGAGGAGTTGAAGGAAGATAGGGGAGGGGAGGAAGATGGGGCTGGAGCGAGGGGGATTTGGAGGGTGATGGTAATGTGAGGGAGATGGTAATGTGAGGGGGATGGAGATGGTGATGTGAGGGATAGGGGAGAGTTGGAGGGAGATGGGGGGGGTATGAAAAGGGCGAGGTGTCCAGGTCCCCCCCAGAAAGATGATCTCATGCTTCCCATTGGCCCCCTTTATAAGGTGGTTGTGTATGGCGCTATATAAATGCAAGTCTTTTCTTTTTTAAAGTTTCAGCTTTTTACACCTTGGGGGTTCCCGATTCTGCTTTTTAATTCCACTAGAAGCCGGGACACAATGAGATGGCTCTAAGCCTTTGATTTTGAGTTTTGCCACCATTCCCATCTGAGCAGAAAGGTTTTCTTAGATGGCCATGGGCCGAATGGTGTGTAGTGGAACCGCTCTCACAAGCAGCGGGCTCTGGGGCTTGGGATAGGTTGCAACAGGCAGCGTGCCATCAGATGTGATGATGATGACCTTTTATTTAGAGTGCTGGAACTCACGGCAATGAATGTCACACTGCTGCAGCCAAGGCAAGGGTGTCAGCATGTTCACATCCCTGCTGACAGTCCCCGTAAAAGTCCGATCAAGTGTTTTGCGATCCACACCTGCTGTTCCTTGCATTGTTTCTGAAAGAGCTGGTGTGGAGCTCCCCCAATCTTCCAGCACGGGCAGTTCCCAGGGATCCGGTCACCTCAAGCTGTGGCCGGGACCCGACAGCTCGGAACCCTCAGTGTCTGTAATCGAGGGAGGGGACACAAGTTGCCCAGTGTCATCATCATCATAGGCGGTCCCTCGTATCGAGGATGACTTGCTTCCACGCCAAAAAGGGATGAGTTCACAGGTGTTTCAATGAAGGACCTAATATTCCAGATCCTGAACTACATCCTGAAGGGTGGAAGACGCCTGTGCGTGGATTTTTTTAACGTGGGGTGACCGTTGCACACCAGCCACCACACGGGCTTGACAGAGCTGGGTCTTGGTCCAGTGGCAAGAGTAAACCAGGACGACTGGAGTCCTGCTCTGCTGCACGGACCTAGTGCGCACAGATATCGCAGTGTGGGCTGGGCCCGTGCTGCCCCTGGGCCCTCGCCTCTTCTGGGCACCGAACTCACGCCTCTCCTGCGTAAACTCCTGATCGCTAGTCAACCAGCGTCAATAGAACAGCAACAGATGCTGCTGAGACTCTTGTTCATGCTTTTGTTAACTTCAGACCCAACTATTCCAATGCTCTCCTGGCTGGTATGCTATCTCTGTGTCAGCTGTGGCTCAGTGGGTAGCACTACTTGCCTGTGGGTCAGGAGGTTCTGGGTTCACAGTCCTACTCCAGGGACTTGAGCACAAAAACCAAGGTTGACGCTCTGGGAGCTCTGCACTGTCAGAGGTGCTGTCTTTCGGATGAGATGGTAAACAGAGGCTCTGTCTGCTCTCTCAAGTGGATGTAAAAGATCCCATGGCACTATTTCGGAGAATAACAGGGGATCTGGCCAATATTTTCCCCCTCAATCAACATAACAAAATCTGATTATCTGGTCATTATCACATTGCTGTTTGAGGGAGCTTGCTGTGTGCAAATTGGCTGCTGTGTTTTCCACATTACAACTTCAAAAATACATTTGGTGTAAAGCGCTTTGAGACGTCCGCTGGCCGTGAAAGGTGCTATATAAATGCAAGTCCTTCTTTCTTTTCTCCCACCCTCCTTAAACTTCAGCGCATCCCAAACTCGGCTGTCTGTGTCCTAACTCGCAGCAAGTCCCGTTCACCCATCACCCTGTGCTCGTTGACCTACATTGACTCCCAGTTCATAACGCCTCAATTTTAATGTTCTCATCTTTGGTTTCAAATCCCTCCATGGCCTCGCCACTCCCTATCTCTGTAATCTCCTCCGGCCCCACAACCCCCCGAGGTCTCTGTGCTCCTCCAATCTGACTTCTTGTGTATCCCGATTTATTTCTTTTATTGGCAGCTGTGCTGTCAGCTGCCGAGGCCCATAGCTCTGTAATTCTCTCCCCATACTTCTCCGCCTCTCTCTCCTCCTTTTTAAGATGCTCCTTGAGCCTACCTCTTTCACCAAGCTTGTTGAGAGAGTGCTGCACTGTCTAGAGGGGGGTGGGGTGGCATCTTCTGGATCATAGGCCCCATCTCCCTGTGGAATCATAGATTGTATTCCCTTGATTACGGAAGTTTAAGGGGGGGGGTGGTATTTGCTCAAGCCATGTCTCTCCAGCAGCACAGACAGCTTTGAGGGTGAGCAGCAGCCCTTTAAAGGTTGCTGGTGCCTGATAACCTACCTCCTCCTGACCTCGCTGTACAGCTTAAGTTTGTCCGCTGGCGCCCACGACACCCATAGCAGCAGTCCCATGGCCAGTGCATCAGGACCCTATTATCAGACCTAGGACCCTATTATCAGAACCAGGACCCTATTATCAGACCTAGGACCCTATTATCAGACCCAGGACCCTATTATCAGACCCAGGACCCTATTATCAGACCCAGGACTCTATTATCAGACCCAGGACCCTATTATCAGACCCAGGACCCGATTATCAGACCCAGGACCCTATTATCAGACCCAGGACCCTATTATCAGACCCAGGACTCTATTATCAGACCCAGGACCCGATTATCAGACCCAGGACTCTATTATCAGACCCAGGACCCGATTATCAGACCCAGGACCCTATTATCAGACCCAGTACTCTCTCCTTAAAGAACTTTAAGGGTAAATTCTGACCAGGTGCTGTCATTAGAAGAATGAGAAGCAATCTCATTGAAACGTATGAAATTCTTTCAGGGCTTGACAGGATAGATGCAGGGAGGTTGTTTGCTCTGGCTGGGGAATCTAAAATCAGGGGAACCAGGTCACAGTCTCAGGATAAGAGGTCATCCATTAGGATTGAGTTGAGGAGAAATGTTTTCACTCAGAAGGTTGTGAATCTTTGGAATGCTCTAGCGCAGAGGGCTGTGGATGTTCAGTTATATTCAAGGCGGAGATCGATAGATTATTGAGGGCCGAAATTGCCCCATGCTGGGTTTGGGGCAGTCAGTTAGTTGATGGAGATTTTTTTGTGCTGCCCGGTGCAGATTTGGGCTCTTTGTGCAGAAAACAATGCTGCCTGCGCTGCTCCAGCGTTTCTCTGGGGAGGGCCGCTACCATCTGAGCAGCACATTCAGTGCTGCCTACTGAGCCACCAGGCAGGGTGCCGGCTGGGCCAGCGGGGGTGTCAGCCCTGCCTGTTGGTGGCCCGGCTGAACCAGCAGCCGCTGTTGCCGAGCCGAGAAGCTGTCGGTGGCATCGCTCCGCGCAGACCTCGTTCCCGCGAGGCAATTTCCCCCGAGTGGCGCAAAGGGGTCGACTCGCATGTGCATGTGCCGTGCCGGTGCGCTAATCACAGGGCGTGACGCAAGCCACTTTTTGCCGTGTGGAGTCCCGGGGGCAAATCCGTGCGGCTTGATGTGGCCGCCGTGCCTGGGCGCTAAAGTATTAGCGCTCTGGTACCGCCAGCCAACAGCGCTAACTCCTGTTCCTATTCGTTTCTTGTGTTCTGATCAGCGCTGCACGTGTTCATGTGCTGGTGCAGAAGATCGAGCGTCAGGCCAGTGTCTGTTGCTATAGCAGCAGCCTTCTAATCATGCCAACCTCCTACCTGTCACAAGATGACAAACAATCAAAGAAAAATCTGGGCTAACTCCAAGGTACAATGATGTCTAAACTCAATATTTGGGATATTGCAGATAAGATCTGCATTCAGAGTGAACACATTCAAGAAAATGAGACAAACAGAAGCTAAAACAAACTGCAAGCATTGCAGATGAACTGGTCCATTGCTATATTGTGTATGAGTGGATACAACTCTTCATTTATTAAGGACAGTTGCTGTGTTATGGTTTCACTGATATTCCTCACAAAAGTAGAAAGATTTACATATATTTACCAACTTGTTGCATAGACTAGGCTTGTATTCCTTTTGAGTGTAGAAGATTGAGGATTATTTAATCAAAGTGTTTAAGATGATTAAAGGATTTGATCGAGAGAAATATTTTCACTGGTGCGATGAGTCCAGACCAAGGGAGCGTAACCTTAAAATTACAGCCAGGCCGTTCAAGAGTGATGTCAGGAAGCACTTCTTCACACAAAGGGCAGTGGGAATCTGGAACTCTGTCCCCCAAAAGCTGTTGAGGCCAGGGGGCAATTGAAAATTTCAAAACTGAGGTTGATAGATTTTTGTTAGGCGAGGGTATTAAGGGTTACAGAAAAAGGCGGGTCAATGGAGTTATGATACAGATCAACCGTGATCTCATTGAATGAAGGAACAGGTTCAAGGGGCTGGATGGCCTCCTGTTTCTCTGTTCCTTATTACATCTTTTAGAAAGTTCTCAAATGAATTCACAGGCAATGAATTCATGTGAAGATCAGTGACTTTAATTATGTAGGCAAATGTGGCATCCATTTTTGCATCACAAAATCCCACAAGCATTAATCAGTAGAATGACCAGTTGGTAGAGAATTGAATGTTGGCCAGAACACTGGGAGAGGTCCCCTGCTCCTCTTTGAACCATGTCATGGGATCGTAAAGTCCGTCTGAATAGTATTTATTACAAGAGAATTTGAGTATAAGCGTAAAGATATCTTACTGCAATTATACAGGGCCCTGGTGAGACCACACCTGGAGTATTGTGTACAGTTTTGGTCTCCTTACCTAAGGAAGGATATACTTGCCGTAGAGGGAGTGCAACAAAGGTTCACCAGACTGATTCCTGGGATGGGGGGATTGTCCTATGAGGAGAGATTGAGTAGACTAGGCCTATATTCCCTAGAGTTTAGAAGAATGAGAGGTGATCTCATTGAAACATACAAAATTCTTACAGGGCTTGACAGGGTAGATACAGGCAGGATATTTCCCCTGGCTGGAGAGTCTAGAACCAGGGGTCACAGTCTCAGAATAAGGGGTCGGCCATTTAGGACTGAGATGAGGAGAAATTTCTTCACTCGGAGGGTGGTGAATCTTTGGAATTCTCTACCCCAGAGGGCTGTGGAGACTCAGTCGTTGAGTATATTCAAGGCTGAATTAGGTAGATTTTTGGATATTAAGGGAATTGAGGAATACGTGGATAGTGCAGGAAAGTGGAATTGAGTAGATCAGCCATGATCTTATTGAATGGCGGAGCAGGCTCGAGGGGCCTTAAGGCCGACTCCTGCTCCTAATTCCTATGTTCTTATGTTAGCAGAATGGTCTCCGTTTAACATCTCACGTGACGAGCTGCACTCCCTCACTGCAGTGTCGGTCTAGATTATGTGCTCAAGTTCAGAAGTGGGGCTTCAACCTACATAAGAAGGCCGCAGCTGGTCAAAATAAATCTTTCCCCTCAGAAAAAATAAAGAACTTGCATTTATATAGCGCCTTTCACGACTTCAGGACGACCCAAAGTGTTTTACAGTCAATGTAGCACTTCTGAGGTGTCGTCACTGTTGTAATGTAAGGAAAAAAACATCCTCACTTTTACATGTCCATCTGTTTCTCTACCCTTGCAGTGTGGTCCACGACAGCGGGACTACTCCGTCTCTGAACACATTTTCTGTAGCTTCTCCTAAGGGTCAGGAGCATAGTGGTTATTGTGATAGAGCTCTGCCTAGTGGACTACTGTGTTAATGCAATTGCTGATGTAAATACAATAAAAGCATGATGGGGCAAGGTCACCTGACCAGTTCCTGTGGAGCCATCTTGTATGTGTGTGTTTGTGATGTCATAAAGAATATATCACAGTTCTCTTGCTGGACTAGTAATCCAGAAGTCCGGACTAATAATTTGGAGACATGAGTTCTAAGCCTACCATGGCAACTGGGGGAATTTAAATTCAGTTAATTAAATAAATCTGGAATTATAAAGCTAGTGTTGGTAATGATGACCATTTAACTACCGGATTGTTGTAAAAAATAATCGGGTTCACTAATGTCCTTTAGGGAGGGAAATCTGCCGTCCTTACCCGGTCTGGGCATATATGTGACTCCAGACCCACAGCAATATGCTGGGCCATTTCAGAGGACACTGAACTGCCCTCTGAAATGGCTCAGCGAGACACTCCGTTGTACCAAACCGCTGTGATAAAGTCAACACTGTGGGAGCACCTTCACCACACGGACTGCAGCGGTTCAAGAAGGCGGCTCACCACCTCCTTCTCGAGGGCAATTAGGGATGGGCAATAAATGCCGGCCTTGCCAGCGACGCCCACATGCCTTGAACAAATAAATATTAATGAATAAATCCTCTGTTATCTCTGAGAGCAGGAGAGGGGGACACTTTCAAAGAACTGGCACTGGCACGATGAGCCGAATGGCTGCCTGCTGTACTGTATGATCTGTGTGATCTGCAGAATGAAAGAACGGAAGATGATTGCAGCGGGTAAAACTTTGCCTTTTGCCCTCCGAGCACACAGCTTTGCATAAAAGCGTAATGCTGCGGGTGCTGAAAATCCGAAATCTTTGCATGCTGCAGAGAGCTTAATGGGACTCCAGGCATGTGCAGGACTCACAATTAGCAGTCCAAGCATGCAGTGCCGTCTGTTGGGAGTACGAGAGGCAAAGGTTTATCCTCAGGTATCAGGAAGTTATGTTTGATGAAAGGTTGAAGGCCTATTGACACATTTTCTTTGGGCAGAGGAAGAAACCTCAAGGCAACACATTTGAAGTTTTGAACATCGAGAATTGTCACAGGGATTGAGAAAGTTGCTCGCAGCCATTTGCTCAACGTGGCAAAGACTTTAAATAGCGAGGGGCACAATTATAACATTAGGACGTTTGGAATGAGAAGAGAATTAAAACAGAGCTTTTCTTTTTGCATGAGTAGTGATATACTTGTGGAATAAGTTTCTAGACAACATACTTAAGATTTGACTTTGTTAGAACGCTAAGAGGAGCGGGTTGTGTGTAGACTGCACTGTACTCGTGTGCAGAGAATGCATCTCTCCCGATTCCTCCGATGTATAACGGGAGGCTGATTCAATATCGCCCATTTTACAGTATTGCCCACAGTCAAAGTGACTTGCCTGAGCTGTGATATTGTGCAGACTGGTGGCCTCTGTCATGTATTCAACTATCATTGTAACCCATGTATAAGCTGACCTAAGTTGTACACCTTGAGAACATTGACCACAAGGGGCGAACTTGTGGGAGACACTCTTAACCTGGACTTTCGGGTATAAAAGGGGAAGCTCCACCCACCTTCATCACATGAGGTCTTGGTAATAAAGGTAACTGGTCACAGAGTGACCTTCTCTCAAGTATGGGCCTCGTGTGCATTTACACTGTATTGCACCTATTATTGGCGACGAGAAACTGGGATTTAAACCACACGAGCATGGCCACCAGCAGCACAGAAGAGAGGTACTGTGTTGGTGATGATTGGGACGACTTTATCGAGAGACTACAGCAAAGTTTTGTCACTAAGGAATGGTTGGGACAGGATTCGGCCGACAAACGCAGGGCTCATCTCCTGATGGTTTGTGGATCCAGAATGTACTCCCTGATGAAGGACCTTCTAGCGCCAGAGAAGCCGGCAGACAAGATGTTCGATGAGCTCAGTAAGTTGATCTGGGAACACCTTAAACCGGCGAGCAGCATGCACATGGCGAGACACTAGTTTTTCATGCACCGGCGGCGAGAAGGGCAAAGCGTTCCAGACTTCGTGGCAGATATCCGGCGACTGGCGAGCCTATGTAAGTTCCCAGATGCATGCAGAGCGGAGATGCTGTGAGTATTTTTTATTGAGGGGATCGGGCACGCTGGGGTTTTCAGGAAACTGATTGAGACCAAAGACTTGGCCTTGGAAGTGGCTGTTCTGATAGCCCAGACATTTATCTCAGGGGAGGAAGAGACCAGAATGATGTATGACAAAAATCTTGGCTCAAATGCGGCAAACGACCAGGGAGTCAACATTGTTAACTCGGCACACAGTTCTCTCGGCAGACAAGGGCAATCGGACATGCCCCAGCATGTAGTCAAACCCAAAGGGGGAATTCAACAGAGACAATGGCTAGCTGAACGGCGATTCATGCCATTGCAATGGACAATGCGACCAGTAATGGGGCCATCAACACCTGTTAATGGTGCGCTTAAGGACAGTTACAGAGACAGTCAGAAACGATCGACTGGTAATGGGCCTTTTGTTTCCAACAACGGGGCCTCCAGCTCATGCTGGAGTTGTAGAGGCAAACACCCAGCCAGAGCTTGCAGGTATCAGCAATATACCTGCAGAAACTGCAACGTCAGCGGTCACTTGGCGCATATGTGCAGGAAGCCTGCAGCCAGGTTTGATGTATGAGGAGGATGTAAGCCCTACGAGGCCAAATGAATACTGGGGGAAATCGCTGGAAGCTGAAGTTCAGCGAGTTCATGTGGAGCGCATATACAGTTCATATATCAGGACACCACCGATAATGATGAAAGTGCTCCTCAATGGCATCCCAGTATTAATGGAGCTAGATACAGGGGCCAGCGATTCCCTGATGAGTAATCAAACAGTTCGAAAGGTTGTGGGTGTCCAAGGCCAGGAGGCCAAAATTATTGCCGATTGACACACAGCTACGGTCATATACAAAGGAGATCATTCTGGTGCTAGACAGCGCCACGGTAGTCGTGACCCACAAAGAGTCGGAGAACAGGTTGCCATTCTGGATTGTCCCATGGGATGGTCCTGCACTACTGTGGAGGAGTTGACTTGCTGTCATGAACTGGAAATGGTGCGATGTCAATGCAATTTCTTCTGTGGAGCTAGTATCATGCTCATAGGTCCTGGACAAATTTGACTCATGATTTAACCCGGCATCGGCACTTTCATGGGGGCCAAGGTAGTGATTCACATAAACTTGGACGCCAGGCCAGTACACCACAAGGCCAGAGCGGTGCCGTGCTTGATGCGGAAAAAGATAGAATGCGAATTGGACCGCCTGCTGAGGGAAGGCATCATCTAGCCAGTCGAATTCAGTGACTGCGTGAGCCCAATCGTGCCGGTGCTCAAGGCGGATGGGTCAGTCAGGATATGTGGTGATTACAAGGTCACCATCAATTGGGTGTCACTCCAAGACCAGTACCCGCTACTGAGAGCGGAGGACCTCTTTGCGACGCTATCCGGTGGCAAACTTTCTCAAAATTGGACCTGACCTCAGCTTACATGACCCAAGAGCTGGCAAGTAAATCGAAGAAGCTGACCACCATCACGACACACAAGGGATTGTTTGAGTACAACAGATGTCTGTTCGGGATTCGTTCGGCCGCCGCGATCTTTCAGCGAAATATGGAAAGCCTCCTCAAGTCGATTCCAAGAATGGTGGTTTTTCAAGACGATATCCTCATCACGGGTCGCAATACTGAAGAACACCTTCACAACCTGGAGGAGGCGCTACGCAGACTGGACCGGGTAGGGCTGCGACTGAAAAAGGCGAAGTGCGTCTTCCTAGCTCCAGAGGTAGAATTCCTGGGGAGGAGGGTAGCAGCAGACGGGATCAGACCTACTGCGTCCAAAACAGAAGCGATCCAGAGAACACCCAGACCCCGTAACACGACGGAGCTGCGTTCGTTCCTGGGGCTCCTGAACTATTTTGGTAACTTTTTTCCCAAATTGAGCATGCTGTTAGAGCCGCTACACATGCTCCTATGCAAAGGTCGCAATTGGGTCTGGGGGGACAGCCAGGAAAGGGCTTTTGATAAAGCATGCAATTTGTTATGCTCCAACAAACTTTTAACGTTATATGACCCGTGTAAGACACTTGTTCTAACGTGCGATGCGTCGTCCTATGGGGTCGGGTGTGTGTTGCAGCATGTGAATGCCAATGGTCAGTTACAGCCGGTAGCTTACGCCTCGAGAAGTCTGTCCCAGGCAGAAAGGGGCTACGGGATGGTAGAAAAGGAAGCGCTAGCATGTGTATATGCAGAAAAAAAAATGCACCAGTACCTGTTTGGTAGGAAATTTGAGCTGGAGACAGATCACAAACCCTTAACATCCCTTTTGGCCGACAACAAGGCCATAAATGCGAATGCATCGGCCCGCATACAGAGGTGGGCACTTACGTTAGCCACCTATCGGCACAGACTGGGCACTGAAAACTGCGCCGCTGCACTCAGCAGGCTCCCACTAACCACCACTGAGGGGGCAACTGAGCATGATGCTGAGATGGTCATGGCTGTTGAAGCTTTTGAAAGTGAAGGCTCACCTGTGACAGCCCGTCAGATTAAAGTCTGGACAAATAAAGACCCGTTACTGTCTTTAGTTAAGAAATGTGCCCTGAATGGGGACTGGACAGCCACGTACGGGGCATGCCCTGAGGAATTTAAACCGCTTCATAGGCGCAAGGATGAACTCTCGATTCAGGCCGATTGCCTACTGTGGTGAAACCCAGTAGTCATGCCCCAGATGAACAGAAAGGTTTTTATTAGAGAACTGCACAATGAGCACCCGGGCATTGTCATGATGAAGGCAATTGCCAGGTCACATGTTTGGTGGCCAGGGATAGACGCAGACCTGGAACTTTGTGTTTGCAGATGCAACACGTGTGCTCAGCTGGGCAACGCACCCAGGGAAGCCCCCCTTAGCCCCTGGTCCTGGCCCGCAAGCCATGGTCACGCATCCATGTGGACAACGCAGGTCCTTTCATGGGAAAAATATTTTTGGTTGTCGTAGATGCCTACTCCAAATTGGTTGAGTGTGCCATTTTAAATTCAAGCACATCCTCTGCCACAGTAGAAAGTCTACGGGCAATGTTCACCGCCCATGGTCTACCGGATGTCTTGGTCAGCGACAATGGCCTGTGCTTCACAAGCACTGAATTCCAGGACTTCATGGCAGGCAATGGAATCAACCATGTCAGAACGGCACCATTCAAGCCGGCCTCAAACGGCCAGGCGGAACAAGCAGTGCAGATAATCAAATAGGGGATGCTCAGAATCCAAGGGGGTTCCCTAAAAAGCCGCTTATCACGCCTCCTGTTGGCTAATAGATCCCGACCACACTCGCTCACAGGGGTACCACCTGCAGAGCTGCTAATGAAAAGGACGCTCAAGACCAGGTTATCCCTTATACACCCCACCGTGAAAGAAATTGTTGAGAGCAGGCGTCAGTCACAATGTGACTACCATGACAGGAATGCGAGGGCGCGATGTATTAATGTCAATTGTTGAGAGCAGGCGTCAGTCACAATGTGACTACCATGACAGGAATGCGAGGGCGCGATGTATTGATGTAAATGACCCTGTTTTTGTCCTTAATTACGCTGCAGGGCCCAAATGGCTCGCAGGCACTGTGATTGCCAAAGATGGGAATAGGGTTTTGGTAGTTAAACTTACCAATGGACAAATCTGCCGCAAACACGTGGATCAAACTAAAAGGAGGTTCAGCAACCCCTTAGAAGAAGCAGAGGAAGAACACGACGTAGAGTTTACTCCACCACAGGTGACCGAACACCAGAACCAAGTGGAGGAGAGTCCAGTCACTGTGGGCAGTCCGGACAGGCCTGAGGCACCACAAACAGCAGACACTCAGGCCAGCGCCCAACAACCGGAGCCCCAACTCAGGCGCTCTACAAGGGAGCGTAAATCACCAGAGAGACTCAACCTGTGATCCCAATAAGACTTTGGGGGGGAGGTGATGTCATGTATTCAACTATCATCGTAACCTCTGTATAAGCTGACCTAAGTTGTACACCTTGAGAACATTGAGCACAAGGGCGAACTTATGGGAGACGCTCTTAACCTGAACTTTCAGGTATAAAAGGGGAAGCTCCACCCACCTTCATCACTTGAGGTCTTGGTAATAAAGGTAACTGGTCACAGAGTGACCTTCTCTCAAGTATGGACCTCGTGTGCATTTATACTGTATAGTAAGGACATATTAGCCTCCATTGCAACTTGGTCTCTTCAGATGAAAGCCCAGATATCTCACTTCAACTTGAGGTATTATGGTCCTCCTGTGACATGTTGTGCTCCCTGCTTGCCGACAGGGAACCTCATCATGGTCTGTTGTAGTTTTTCATGGATTCTTGCAGCACAGAAGGAGGCCATTCAGCCCACCTTTTCTGCCCTGGCTGCTGTTTGACATGACCCTCTGGGCCCTCTCCCCCTTCAGCTGGGAGGATTGGGCTGTAGGGCTGCAGACCCCTTGACGGTGGTTGGTCATTTTGTCCCATGCTGTGACAATCCGAATGAGTGATGCTGGTCTTATCCAATGTGGCTGCATCAGGGGTGTGCGACATCTTGAAAGGGATGGAATTGGAAATTTTTGATACAGAAAGAAAGACTTGCATTTATATAACACCTTTCACGACCATCGGACGACCTAAAGCATTTTACAACCAGTGAAGTACTTTTTGAAGTGTAGTCACTGTTGTAATGTTGGAAATGCAGCAGCCAATTTGCACACAGCAAGCTCCCACAAACAGCAATGGGAAAATGTTCAGAGAATCTGTTTTTAGATGTTGATTGAGTGATAAATATTGGCCAGGACACCGGGGATAACTCCTCTGCCCTTCTTCAAAATAGTGCCATGGGATCTTTTACATCCACCTGAGAGAGAGAGCTGAGGGTTTAAAGTCTCATCCGAAAGACAGCACCTCCGGTAGTGCAGAACTCCCTCAGTACCGTACTGGAATGTCAGCCTTGATTTTGTGCTCAAGTTCCTGGAGTGGGACTAGAACTCACAACCCTATCGCCAGAATTGGGTTGAATATCCAGTTATCGATGGAATATCACTACTCTCAGTCAACAACAGCTCCCTGACGTACAAAAGAAAGAACTTGCATTTATGTCACCACCTCAGGACATATAACAGCGGCTTTCAGGCAAAGAAGTACTTTTGGAGTGTAGTCGCTGTTGTAATGTATGACACACGGCAGACAATTTGCGCGCAAGAAGCTCCCACAAACAGCAACATGATAATGACCAGATAATCTGTTTTTAGTGATGTTGGTTGGAGGATAAATACTGGCCAGGACACCGGGGAGAACTCCCCTGCTCTTGTTTGTAATTATGCTATGGGACCTTTCACTATCACCTGAGAGTTTAACGTTTAACGTCTCATCCGAAATGTAAAAATTCTTCACTCAAAGGGTTCTGAATCTCTATCCCAGAGAGCTGTGGATGCTCAGTTGTTGAGTATATTCAAGACAGAAGTCGATAAATCTCTGGGAACTAAGGGAATCAAGGAATATGTAGATCGGGTGGGAAAGTGGAGTTGAGGGAGAAGATCAGTCATGATCTTATTGAATGGTGGAGCAGGTTCGAGGGGCCGAATGGCCGACTCCTGCTCCTAATTCTTCTGTTCTTATGTGTACAAATTGGCTGCCGCTTTTCCCTACATTGCAACAGTGACTACACTTTAAATGTACTTCACTGGCTGTAAAGCGCCTTGGGAAGTCCTGAGATCAGGAAAGGTGCTGTATGAACGCCCGCCTTCCTTCCACTAGTGCGGCAGCTGAAAGCTCAGGGCCTGTGTCCCAGTATCAGTAAGTAGCAGGATTGCCAACCGATTGGACCTATTCCTGGAGGTTTCATCACATGACCTCGTGCCCGCCAACCGTCCCGCCCCGCCCCCACACTCCCGCCATTGGTCGCCTGACCTATCTATCCTCCCGGTGCCCCGCCTTCTCCCGGCCAATTGGAGAGCGAATAGACTCTTCATTACCTGATTGGATGATGCTTGACTCTTAGTCGAACAACCTTTTTTCCCCCCCCAGTCCGATATTTTTATAACTAATTTAACTTTTTTTTTAAAACACAATTTTTGGTTGCTTCTTTGACTTTTCTCTCATGTGTTGCTCGTAGTAACGATCTGGAGATGAATCTTTAATTCCTGGAGGCTCCAGGCCATTTCTGGAGGGTTGCCTTAGGGGAAGAGGATAGAATAATGCATGAGGTTTAAGGGGCACTGGCAACTCTTTGTCTGGGGAAAGATGACCGATATAAAGAGAAATGTTGCAAACGAAATATCCAAGTGCATCCACGCAAAGCTTCCTGTTACTGTGGTTGTGACCATTGATTAGTCAGTCAACTTTTGTGATAATGACATGACTGTCAGCTTGTTTGAAGCAAGAGGTTGAAAGGTTTCGTAAGAATTTCGATTTCTGGATTCGACCTGATGCTAAGCGATCAACCAGACAAAGAGGATAGTATTATTTTTTTAATTCTCTTTTATTTAATAATTTCATGGACAGTTTACCAGGCAAACATAAGAAATAGGAGCAGGAGTAAGCCATTTGGCCGCTCGAGTCTGTTCCACCATTCAATAAGATCATGGCTGATCTGATCTTGGCCTCAACTCCACTTCCCCACCTGTTCCCCATAACCCTTGTCTCTCCGATCATTCAAAAATCTGTCTATCTCCACCTTCTGGGGGAGGTGGGACCAGTACAAACTGGACTACTGCTGTTGGGGAGGGGTTAAACTAATATGACAGGGGGATGGGAAGCTATGCAGGGAGACAACGGGAAGTAAAATGGGGATAGAAGCAAAAGATAGAAAGAAGAAAAGTAAAAGTGGAGGGCAGAGAAACCCAAGGCAAAAATCAAAAAGGGCCACATTACAGCAAATTTCTAAAGGGACAAAGAGTGTTAAAAAGACAAGCCTGAAGGCTCTGTGCCTCAATGCGAGGAGTATTCGTAATAAGGTGGACGAATTAACTGCGCCGGCAACTATTGACGAATATGATATAATTGGGATTACGGAGACATGGCTAGGGAGTGACCAAGGTTGGGAACTCAACATCCAGGGGTATTCAACATTCAGGAAGGATAGACAGAAAGGAAAAGAAGGTGGGGTAACGTTGCTGGTTAAAGAGGAAATTAATGCAATAGTGAAGAAGGACATTAGCTTGGATGATGTGGAATCTGTATGGGTAGAGCTGCAGAACACCAAAGGGCAGAAAATGCTAGTGGGAGTTGTGTACAGACCACCAAACAGTAGTAGTGAGGTTGGGGACAGCATCAAACAAGAAATTAGGGATGCGTGCAATAAAGGTACAGCAGTTATCATGGGCGACTTTAATGTACATATAGATTGAGCTAACCAAACTAGTATCAATATGGTGGAGGAGATTTCTTGGAGTGTATTAGGGATGGTTTTCTAGACCAATATGTCGAGGAGCCAACTAGAGGGCTGGCCATCCTAGACTGGGTGATGTGCAATGAGAAAGAACTACTTAGCAATCTTGTTGTGCGAGGCTCCTTGGGGAAGAGTGACCATAATATGGTAGTATTCTTTCTTAAGGTGGAGAGTGACACAGTTAATTCAGAGACTCGGGTCCTGAATTTAAGGAAAGGTAACTTTGATGGTATGAGACGTGAATTGGCTAGAATAAACTGACGAATGATATTTAAAGGGTTGACGGTGGATAGGCAATGGCAAACATTTAAAGATCACATGGATGAACTTCAACAATTGTACATCCCTGTCTGGAGTAAAAACAAAATGGGGAAGGTGGCTCAACCGTGGCTAAGAAGGGTTAGGGATAGTGTTAAATCCAAGGAAGAGGCATATAAATTGGCTGGAAAAAGCAGCAAACCTGAGGACTGGGAGAAATTTAGAATTCAGCCGAGGAGGACAAAGGGTTTAAGAAGGAGGGGGAAAATAGAGTATGAGAGGAAGCTTGCTGGGAACAGAAAAACTGACTGCAAAAGTTTCTATAGATATGTGAAGAGAAAAAGATTAGTGAAGACAAACGTAGGTCCCTTGCAGTCAGAATCAGATGAATTTATAATGGGGAACAAAGAAATGGCAGACCAATTGAACAAATACTTTGGTTCTGTCTTCATGAAGGACGACACAGATAACCTTCCTGAAATACTAGGGGACCGAGGGTCTAGTGAGAAGGAGCAACTGAAGGAAATCCTTACTAGTCAGGAAATTGTGTTAGGGAAATTGATGGGATTGAAGGCCGATAAATCCCCAGGGCTTGATAGTTGGCATCCCAGAGTACTTAAGGAAGTGGCCCTAGAAATAGTGGAATGCATTGGTGATCATTTTCCAACAGTCTATCGACGTTGGATCAGTTCCTATGGATTAGAGGGTAGCTAATGTAACCCACTTTTTAAAAAAGGAGGGAGAGAGAAAATGGGTTAGCCTGACATCAGTAGTGGGGAAAATGTTGGAATCAATTATTAAAGATGAAATAGCAGCACATTTGGAAAGCAGTAACAGGATCGGACCAAGTCAGCATGGATTTATGAAAGGGAAATCATGCTTGACAAATCTTCTGGAATTTTTTGAGGATGTAACTAGTAGAGTGGACAAGGGAGAACCAGTGGATGTGGTGTATTTGGACTTTCAAAAGGCTTTTGACAAGGTCCCACACAAGAGATTAGTGTGCAAAATTAAAGCACATGGTATTGGGGGTAATGTATTGACATGGATAGAGAACTGGTTGGCAGACAGGAAGCAGAGAGTTGGGATAAACGGGCCCTTTTCAGAATGGCAGGCAGTGACTAGTGGGGTGCCACAGGGCTCAGTGCTGGGACCCCAGTTATTTATAATATACATCAATGATTTAGATGAATTAATTAGTGTAATATCTCCAAGTTTGCAGATGACACTAAGCTGGGTGGTGGTGTGAGCTGTGAGGAGGATGCTATGAGGCTGCAGAGTGACTTGGATAGGTTAGGTGAGTGGGCAAATACATGGCAGATGCAGTATAATGTGGATAAATGTGAGGTTATCCACTTTGGTGGCAAAAACGTGAAGGCAGAATATTATCTGAATGATGGCAGATTAGGAAAAGGGGAAATACAACGAGACCTGGGTGTCATGGTACATCAGTCATTGAAAGTTGGCATGCAGGTACAGCAGGCGATGAAGAAGGCAAATGGCATGTTGGCCTTCATAGCTAGCGGATTTGAGTATAGGAGCAGGGAGATCTTACTGCAATTGTACAGGGCCTTGGTGAGGCCTCATCTGGAATATTGTGTTCAGTTTTTGTCTCCTAATCTGAGGAAGGACATTCTTGCTATTGAGGGAGTGCAGCGAAGGTTCACCAGGCTGATTCCCGGGATGGCAGGACTGACATATGAGGAGAAACTGGATTGACTGGGCCTGTATTCACTGGAATTTAGAAGAATGAGAGGGGATCTCATAGAGACATGTAAAATTCTGACGGGATTGGACAGGTTAGATGCAGGAAGAATGTTCCCGAAGTTGGGGAAGTCCAGAACCCAGGGGTCACAGTCTAAGGATAAAGGGTAAGCCATTTAGGACTGAGATGAGGAGAAACTTCTTCACTCAGAGAGCTGTTAACCTGTGGAATTCTCTACCACAGAGAGTTGTTGATGCCAGTTCGTTAGATATATTCAAGATGTGGTCCTGACAGCTAAAGGGATCAAGGGGTATGGAGATAAAGCAGGAAAGGGGTACAGAGGTGAATGATCAGCAATAATCTTATTGAATGGTAGTGCAGGCTCGAAGGGCCGAATGGCCTACTCCTGCACCTATTTTCTATGTTTCTATGTTGAGCATATTCAAAGACCCAGCCTCCACAGCTCTCTGGGACAGTGAATTCCAAAGATTTATGACCCTCTGACAGAAGAAATTCCTCCTCATTTCCATTTTATATGGGCGACCCCTTATTTCGAGACTTTCGCCGCTAGTTCTAGTTTTCCCCACGGGGGGAAACATCCTCTCTGCATCTACCTTGTCAAACCCCCTCAGTACATTAAACGTTTCAATTAGATCACCTCTCTTTCTTCTAAACTGCAATGAGTATAGGCCCAACCTGCTCAACCTTTCTTTATAAGACAGCCCCTTCATCTCAGGAATCAACCTCGTGAACTTTATCGATCTTGTAACCTTATCTGGAGAGAAGAGCTGCAGAACTTGAGCTATCATTCTCTGGTAATCGAAACATTAGTCCAATTGCTTCTACTTCTTCGCCTCCTTAACCCCCACCCATGTGCTGCTTCTTCTAGCCAGTGTCAGCCATGGCTCAGTGGGTAGTACCTTCACTTCTGCGTCAGAAGGTTGTGGGTTCAATCCCCACTTCAGACACTTGAGCATGTAATCCAGACTGATGCTCCAGTGTGGTGCTGAGGGGCTGTCGGAGATGCCGTCCTTCAGAGGAGATGTTAAGCCTGCTCTCTCAGGTGAGTGTAAAAGGCAGTATATGTAGAAGAGCAGTGGCGTTCTCCTGGTGTCCTGACCAATATTTATCCACCAAGCAACACCTGAAACAGATGATCTGGTTATTTATTTGATTGCTGTTTGTGGGAGCTTGCTGTGCTCAAGCACTGCCGCGTTTGTCTACATTACAACAAAGATGTCATTGGCTGTGAAGTGACTTGGGAGGTCCTGAGGTTGTGAAAGATGCTATATTTATCATATGATTTAGATGAAGGAATTGAGTGTAATATCTCCAAGTTTGCAGATGACACTAAGCTGGGTGGCAGTGTGAGCTGTGAGGAGGATGCTAAGAGACTGCAGGGTGACTTGGACAGGTTAGGTGAGTGGGCAAATGCATGGCAGATGTGGATAAGTGTGAGGTTATCCACTTTGGTGGCGAAGACAGAATATTATCTGAATGGTGACAGATTAGGAAAAGGGGAGGTGCAACGGGACCTAGGTGTCACAGTGAATGTTTGGTGCGGAGGTGTGGCGAGAGATCGTGGTGGAGGTGCGGCGAATGAGGGTTTGGGGCCCAGAAGAGGTGAGAGCCCAGGGGCAGCACGGGCCAGCCCACACTGCGATATGTGCGTGCACTAGGTCCGTGCAGTAGAGCAGGTCTCCAGTCGTCCTGGTTAATCCTTGCCACTGGATAAAGACCTAGCTCTGTCAAGCCCCGTGTGGTGGCTGGTGTGCAACGGTCACCACACGTTAAAAAATTCCATGCACAGGCATCTTCCACCCCCTTAATTGGAGTTGAGGACTGGAACATCAGGTCCTTCATTGAAACATCTGTGAACTCTTATGGAAGCAAGTCATCCTCGTTCGAGGGACCGCCTATGATGATGATTGGGGTGGTTAATCATATCCCAATGTTCGTGCAGTGTTGACCAAATTATCCTCCGACGGTTGCAAACTGCAGGGATGCTCTCATTCAAACATACAACATTCTGAAGGGGATTGACAGGGTAGATGCTGAGAGGATGTTTCCCCTGGCTGGAGAGTCTAAAACTAGGGGTATAATCTCAGGATAAGGGATCGGCCATTTAGGACTGAGATGAGAAGAAACATCTTCACTCAGAGGGTGGTGAATTTTTGGAATTGTCTACCTCAGAGGGCTGTGGATGCTGAGTCGTTGAGTGTATTCAAGGCTGAGATCGATAGATTTTTGGGGACTTCAGAGGAATCAAGGGATATGGGGATTGGAGGGGAAGGTGGAGTTGATGTAGATAATCAGCCTTGATCTTATTGAATGGCGGAGCAGGCTCGAGGGGCCGAATGGACGACTTATGCTCCTATTTTTTATTTTATGTGGATGAAGTCACAGTCTGTGAGACTTCCTACCAACTGACTCGGCACATGGACATCCTGCAGGTGAGCAGTGAACAAACCCACAATCCTTTACAGGACATGTCAGTGGCCCAATATCCCAGCATTCTGATTTTGCTTTTAAAAAGAACAAAAGACTTGCATTTATATAGCGTCTTTCACAACCTCCAGCGCTTTACAGCCAATGAAGTACTTTTGAAGTGTTGCCACTGTTGTAATGTAGGAGTTGTTGAATGTCTCTTTGTTCCAAAGCATTTTTTATTTAATATTTCAATCCTCCTGTTTTTAATGGAGGAGTCTTTTGTAACTTTTGGAATTTAATGCAGATTAGCTGATACAATTCGTGAAAATCTCGGAGCCAAAGACAAACCAAGGCGGTTGTTTGAATCTTCCCTCCCTGCTCCCCGACATGACTAAATCTCCACTGACCTTTACTCCTCCAAAATACAAAACTGATGATGCCTCAAACAAGTCATCAATTGGAAGGAACGTTTGCCTCTGTGTAAGAAAAAAAAAGAAAGAACTTGCATTTCTGTAGCGTCTTTCACATCCTCAGGACTTCCCAAAGCACTTCACAGCCAATAAAGTGCATTCGCAGTGTAATCACTGTGGGTTTGTGGGCAAACACAGGAAACAATTTCAGCACAGCAAGATCCCACAATCCGCAACAAGATTAAATGACGATAATCGGTTTAGGTGATGGTGGATTCCTCCAATCCTGCCCTCTTGCACATTCCCAATTTATTTCAAGCCACCATTGGTGGCCATGCCTTCAGTTGCCTGGAGCTTAAGCTCTGGAATTCCCTCTGTAAACTTCTCAACCCCTCTCTCCTCCTTTTAAGACGCTCCATAAAACCTCCCTCTTGAACCAAACCTTTAGTGGTTAACATGCCCTAATATCTCCTTATGCGGCTCAGAATCAAATTTTATCCGATTATACTCCTGTGAAGCACCTTGGGGCATTTTACTACATTAAAGGCGCTGTATAAATGCAAGCTGTTGTTGCTGTATGATGGGAACATGACGGGAAAGCTGAGAGAGGGGAGGACATCTACAATCCAGTAGTAGCTCTGTCGCCTCTGAATCAGAAGGT
The DNA here is from genome assembly GCF_044704955.1 of Pristiophorus japonicus. Classification (NCBI taxonomy): domain Eukaryota; kingdom Metazoa; phylum Chordata; class Chondrichthyes; family Pristiophoridae; genus Pristiophorus; species Pristiophorus japonicus. The sequence continues at coordinate 199,924,733 of NC_091988.1, forward strand.
TGTGGGTTCAACACAGGAAAGGAGGGGGAGGGGAGCAGACCATGTGGCCCATCAAGCTCATGCCTTCCAGACATACAGGAATGACCCAATCTCCCTGGCCACACAGGGAGGGGCACAGAACCACTGAGGTAAATTCAGGAAGAACTCCGAGAAATGTTGCTCTGAACCCTTGAGGGAATCAAATAAAGGTCACAGTAACCTAGAAATCCTTCCAATCCCTGCTGAGCCTGCGACTTATCTTTTTGAACTGAAAATGCCCTCCTAGAAATATACAGCGCAGAAGGAGACCATAGAAATGTAGAAACATCGAAAATAGGTGCAGGAGTAGGCCATTTGGCCCTTCGAACCTGCACCACCATTCAATAAGATCATGGCTGATCATTCACCTCAGTACCCCTTTCCTGCTTTCTCTCCACACCCCTTGATCACTTTAGCCATAAGAGCTATATCTAACTCCCTCTTGAATATATCTAATGAACTGGCATCAACAACTCTCTGCGGCAGGGAATTCCACAGGTTAACAACTCTCTGAGTGAAGAAGTTTCTCCTCATCTCGGTCTTAAATGGCTTACCCCTTATCCTTAGACTGTCTCCCCTGGTTCTGGACTTCCCCAACATCAGGAACATTCTTTCCGCATCTAACCTGTCCAGTCCCGTCAGAATTTTATATGTTTCTATGAGATCCCCTCTCATCCTTCTAAACTCAGGTGAATATTGGCCCAGTCGATCCAGTCTCTCCTCATATGTCAGCCCAGCCATCCCGGGAATCAGTCTGGTGAAACTTCGCTGCACTCCCTCAATAGCAAAAACGTCCTTCCTCAGATTAGTAGGAGACAAAAACTGAACATAATATTCCAGGTGAGGCCTCACCAAGGCCATGTACAACTGCAGTAAGACCTCCCTGCTCCTATACACAAATCCCCTAGCTATGAAGGCCAACATGCCATTTGCCTTCTTCATCGCCTGCTGTACCTGCATGCCAACTTTCAATGACTGATGTACCATGACACCCAGGTCTCGTTGTACCTCCCCTTTTCCGAATCTGCCACCATTCAGATAATATTCTGCCTCCGTGTTTTTGCCACCAAAGTGGATAACTTCACATTTATCCGCATTATACTGCATCTGCCATGCATTTGCCCACTCACCTAACCTGTCCAAGTCACCCTGCAGCCTCTTAGCATCCTCCTCACAGCTCACACTGCCACCCAGTTTAGTGTCATCTGCAAACTTGGAGATATTACACTCAATTCCTTCATCTAAATCATTAATGTATATTGTAAATAGCTGGGGTCCCAGCACTGAGCCCTGTGGCACCCCCCTAGTCACTGCCTGCCAGTCTGAAAAGGACTCATTTATCCCAACTCTCTGCTTCCTGTCTGCCAACCAGTTCTCTATCCACATCAATACATTATCCCCAATCCCATGTGCCTTAATTTTGCACACTAATCTCTCATGTGGGACCTTGTCAAAAGCCTTTTGAAAGTCCAAATACACTACATCCACTGCTTCTCCCTTGTCCACTCTACTAGTTACATCCTCAAAAAATTCTAGAAGATTGTCAAGCATGATTTCCCTTTCATAAATCCATGCTGACTTGGCCCGATCCTGTCACTGCTTTCCAAATGCGCTGCTATTTCATCTTGAATAATTGATTCCAACATTTTCCCCACTTCTGATGTCAGGCTAACCGGTCTATAATTACCCGCTTTCTCTCTTCCCTCCTTTTTTAAAAAGTGGTGTTACATTAGCTACCCTCCAGTCCATAGGAACTGATCCAGAGTCAATAGACTGTTGGAAAATGATCACCAATGCATCCACTATTTCTAGGGCCACTTCCTTAAGTACTCTGGGATGCAGACTATCAGGCCCTGGGGATTTATCGGCCTTCAATCCCATCAATTTCCCTAACACAATTTCCTGACTAATAAGGATTTCTTTCAGTTCCTCCTTCTCACTGGACCCTCGGTCCCTCAGTATTTCAGGAAGGTTATCTGTGTCTTCCTTCATGAAGACAAAACCAAAGTATTTGTTCTGTTGGTCTGCCATTTCTTTGTTCCCCATTATAAATTCACCTGATTCTGACTGCAAAGGACCTACAATTTGTCTTCACTAATCTTTTTCTCTTCACATACCTATAGAAGTTTTTGCAGTCAGTTTTTATGTTTCCAGCAAGCTTCCTCTAATATTCTATTTTCCCCCTCCTAATTAAACTTTTTTTGTCCTCCTCTGCTGAATTCTAAATTTCTCCCATCCTCAGGTATGCTGCTTTTTCTGGCTAATTTATATGCCTCTTTGTTGGATTTAACACTATCCTTAATTTCCCATTCAGCCCAGCATGCCTGTACTGGCTCTTGGAGAGAGCGATCCGATTGGTCCCAACCCACTAACCCCACCCCCTCCCTACCCCCCCACTCTCTTTGTCCCAGGGCCCTGCAATTTTCCCTTTTCAAGTATATATCCAATTCCCTTTTATACTCGATATAAAGACTCAAATCAGACCGCAGTGCTTCACTTAATACAGGAACTACCAAACACACACTGAGATGTCTCCAGTGGAAAGGTCACAGCAGTACTGTGCCCCAACAGATGAGCGGAGATTTTCTAGCCAGCGGAGCATTGCCACGGGTGCTCCTGGGGCGGGTGGGGAGCAGGCGATTGAGTGAGTTCAGCTTCTCCCTGGTCCCTGCTGAAACTGTTTCCGTGTGAGCTGTGACTCACTGCCGCTAGGTTGTTAACGGGAGCCTCGCTTTTTATTATGCGTTGCTGATGCGAATAACAGCCTTTAACGGACTTGAGCACATAATCCAGGCCAACGCTCCGGGTCGGTACTGAAGGGAGTGCTGCACTGTCGGAGGTGCTGTCTTTCGTTAAATCAAGGCCTCGTCTGCCCTCTCAGGTGGGTGTAAAAGGCACTATTTCGAAGATGAGCGGGAAGTTGTCCTTAGGTGCCCCGGCTGATATTTATCCCTCAACCAACATCCCAAAACAGATAAATTGGTCATTTGTCTCATTGCTGTTCGTGGGAGCTTGCTGTGTGAAACTTGGCTGTTGTGTTTCTGTACATTCCAACAGTGACGACACTTCCCAAGTAGTTCTGCAATAACTTTTAGCCAGGCTTAACTGTTCTTGACAACAGATTGTGGTTTTATTCTGAGAAAGCATCTTCCAGTTATAAGACAACAGATGTTGAAACTGATGATGAAATTCTAATCAGGAGCCCTCCCGGCAGAGTGGGAGAGTGGAGATTCTGAAATACACCCAGCACAATTTCTCTTCTTGTCTTGTTTGGTATTTATTTATCTTCCCTCCATTTTGAAAGTGTTGCCCCCTCTTGCTCTCCGTTACCTCCTCTGGGAATTCTGCCCCATACCACCCAGGACTGTTAGAGAGGGAAACTCCCCTCAAATAGTGACTACGTTTCAAAAAGTACTTCACTGGCTGTAAACCACTCTGTGACATTCCAAGGTCATGAAGAGCACTATATATGGGGTAATGGAGGGGAGGGGGGTGGGGGCGGCGTGGGGAGAGCTGGGGAGTGGGACTAAATGGGATAGCTCTTTCCACAGGCATGATGGAGGGAATGGCCTCCTGTGATGTGTGATTCTATGATGATGATCATCATAGGCAGTCCCTCGGAATCGAGGAAGACTTGCTTCCACTCTTAGCATGGGTTCTTAGGTGGTTGAACAGTCCAATACGAGAGCCACAGTCCCTGTCACAGGTGGGACAGATAGTCGCCGAGGGAAGGGGAGGGTGGAACTGGTTTGCCGCACGCTCCTTCCGCTGCCTGTGCTTGCTTTCTGCACGCTCTCGGCGATGAGACTCGAGGTGCTCAGCGCCCTCCCGGATGCACTTCCTCCACTTAGGGTGGCCTTGGGCCAGGGACTCCCAGGTGTCAGTGGGGATGTTGCACTTTATCAAGGAGGCTTTGAGGGTATCCTTGCAACATTTCCGCTGCTCACTTTTGGCTCGTTTGCCGCGGACAAGTTCCGGGTAGAGCGCCTGCTTTGGGAGTCTTGTGTCTGGTATGCGAACATTGTGGCCTGCCCAGCGGAACTGATCAAGTGTAGTCAGTGCTTCAATGCTGGGGATGTTGGCCTGGTTGAGGACGCTAACATTGGTGCGTCTGTCCTCCCAGGGGATTTGTAGGATTTTGCGGAGACATCGTTGGTGGTATTTCTCCAGCGACTTGAGGTGTCTTCTGTACATGGTTCATGTTTCTGAACCATACAGACCATGAGCTGCGCCTCCTGTGGCGACTGGGCGACTTGACGCGACTTGAGCCTCCCGGCTGGGCCTCCTATGGTGTCTAGGTGGCTGGGCCTGGCTATTGGGCCTCCACACCACCCCTCCAGTGGCGATCGAAACACCTCCAGTGTGGCAGATGGGCCTCTCCTCCACGACAGAGTCTGGGCCTCTGCAGCAACGGCTGGACCTCCTCCTCAACAGCGACCGAGTTGGCTGGCCTCCCCTAACCCCCACCTCCCCCCCACACCTGGCAGTGTCCCCCCCCTGCCTTCTCCCTAGGCAGTTCCCCCCCCCCCCTCCCCCGGGCAGTGTCTCCGTGACCCCCCCCCCCCCCACCCCCGGGGCAGTGTGTGTATCCTGGGCAGGTATGACCTCAATCATTGGGGAGGGTTTGGTGTCTCAATAGTGTGACGTCACATCCGCAGTAATTAGACGCACAGAGACCAGCCCAACCAGCTGCAGACAAAGATAGAGGGGTGCGAAATCGAGAGGTGACGTCACAGCCAAGCTGGTAAGTAGTTGGCTGTTCGACTGGTAAGTATAACTCTCCTTTAGACTGACTTTTAGATTGGTTTAATTGGCAGCGAACTACTAAGTAGCTGTTTGGTGTTTTAGGAAATTTTAGTAAGTAAATTAATTTAAGGGTTAAGTCATGGCAGGAGAGCTCGGACCCGTGTCATGCTCCTCCTGTGCTATGTGGGAAATCAGGGACACTTCTAGTGTCCCTGACTACTATGTGTGCGGGAAGTATGTCCAGCTGCAGCTCCTGACAGACCACATGATGGCACTGGAGCTGCGGATGGACTCACTCTGGAGCATGCATGATGCTGATAATGTTATGGACAGCACATTTAGTGAATTGGTCACACCGCAGGTAAGGGTTAGGACAGATAATGAATGGGTGACCAAGAGACAAGGCAAGAGCAGGAAGGTAGTGCAGGAGTCCCCTGCAGTCATCTCCCTCCAAAACAGATATATCGTTTTGGATACTGTTGGGGGAGATGACTTGCCAGGGGAAGGCACCAGGAGCCAGGTTCATGGCACCGTGGGTGGCTCTGCTGCACAGAAGGGCGGGAAAAATAATGGGAGAGCTATAATGATAGGGGACTCTATTGTAAGGGGAATAGATAGAAGTTTCTGCGGCCGCAACCGAGACTCCAGGATGGTATGTTGCCTCCCAGTTGTTGTGGTACATGTAGGTACCAACGAAATAGGTAAGAAGCGGGAAGAGGTCCTACAAGCTGAATTTAGGGAGCTAGGAGTTAAATTAAAAAGTAGGACCTCAAAGGTAGTAATCTCTGGATTGCTACCAGTGCCACATGCTAATCAGAGTAGAGGGAGCAGGATAGTTAGAATAAATACGTGGCTTGAGCAGTGATGCAAGAGGGAGGGATTCAAATTCCTGGGACATTGGAACCAGTTCTGGGGGAAGTGGGACCTGTACAAAAGGGACGGTCTGCACTTGGGAAGGACTGGAACTGATGTCCTGGGGGTAACATTTGCTAATGCAGTTCGGGAGTGTTTAACTAATATAGCAGGGGGATGGGAACCTATGCAGCGAAACAGGGCGAAGTAATATGGAGTCAGAAACAGATGGTAGAAAGGTAAAAAGCAATAGTGGAAGGCCGAGTAAACAAAGGCAAGAAACAAAAAGGACCACACGACATCATAATTCTAAAAGGACAAAGGGTGTTCAAAAAACAAGCCTGAAGGCTTTGTGTCTTAATGCAAGGAGTATCCGCAATAAAGTGGATGAATTAATTGTGCAAATAGATGTTAACAGATATGATGTGATTGGGATTACAGAGACGTGGCTCCAGGATGATCAGGGCTGGGAACTCAACATCCATGGGTATTCAACATTCAGGAAGGATAGAATAAAAGGAAAAGGAGGTGGGGTAGCATTGCTGGTTAAAGAGGAGATTAAGCAATAGTTAGGAATGACATTAGCCTGGATGATGTGGAATCTATATGGGTAGAGCTGCAGAACACCAAAGGGCAAAAACGTTAGTGGAAGTTGTGTACAGACCTCCAAACAATAGTAGTGATGTTGGGGAGGGCATCAAACAGGAAATCAGGGATGCATGCGATAAAGGTGCAGCAGTTATCATGGGTGACTTTAATATGCACATAGATTGGGCTAACCAAACTGGAAGCAATACGGTGGAGGAGGATTTCCTGGAGTGCATAAGGGATGGTTTTCTAGACCAATATGTCGAGGAACCAACTAGGAGGGAGGCCATCCTAGACTGGGTGTTGTGTAATGAGAGAGGATTAATTAGCAATCTCGTTGTGCGAGGCCCCTTGGGGAAGAGTGACCATAATATGGTGGAATTCTACATTAGGATGGAGAATGAAACAGTTAATTCAGAGACCATGGTCCAGAACTTAAAGAAGGGTAACTTTGAAGGTATGAGGCGTCAATTGGCTAGGATAGATTGGCGAATGATACTTAAGGGGTTGACTGTGGATGGGCAATGGCAGACATTTAGAGACCGCATGGATGAACTACAACAATTGTACATCCCTGTCTGGTGTAAAAATAAAAAAGGGAAGGTGGCTCAACCGTGGCTATCAAGGGAAATCAGGGATAGTATTAAAGCCAAGGAAGTGGCATACAAATTGGCCAGAAATAGCAGCGAACCCGGGGACTGGGAGAAATTTAGAACTCAGCAGAGGAGGACAAGGGATTTGATTAGGGCAGGGAAAATAGAGTACGAGAGGAAGCTTGCAGGGAACATTAAAATGGACTGCAAAAGTTTCTATAGATATGTAAAGAGAAAAAGGTTAGTAAAGACAAACGTAGGTCCC